>NW_026944059.1:0-322180 GCF_033296635.1 Dichotomopilus funicola
GGGGCGGGCGCGGAGGGTGGGTTTCGTGCAATGGCCGCACAGCAAGCGGGTCTAGCGGTGGGCGGAACTTCGTCGACCGCTCGATCGTTGTCGGGACTGACTCGGCAGTCGGCAGTAGGAGCTAACTAGTCGGGCGGTTGGTGGGAAGAGATGAGCTGGATGCACGCGTGTCTCGAAGTGTTCGCGCTCTCGTCGATCCGGGCTGCGACGGAAAATGGCGGAGAAGGGGGAGAAGGTTGCGAAACCCAAGGAAACCTTCTGGTGTGGAGCGGACGAACTTCTTTTTGGAATCTGTCGCCGCTTCTTTCTTGTGTCCAAGCGTCCAAGTGTCCAGTGGTGCAGTGAGGTGGTCCCCCAATGGTCGCTTCAGTGGCAACAGAACCTGGATTCAGGCGATGGAGACGGATGGAGGTTCTTGAACGGTACTGATTGGCCAAATGCTCCAGGGACGACCCAAGGGTCTCTGGGGGCCAGGGGTTGGGGGCTCGTTTTGGCCGACCACCGAATAAGGAGATCCGCTCGCCGAAGATGCAAGGCTAGAAGGTGCGCAGCAAAGAAGAATCTTGAGCTGAGTGCTGAAGACAATGGCTGAATGGTTTGAGGCCCAGGGAGAAGGAACAAGGAAGTGAGCGCTAAGGGATTCAATGGCTCAGGCTGTGTATTGTACGGAGACAAAGTTGTTAGGGTGGAGGTAACTAACGAGCTATTTTAGGTAAGTTGTTGACGTCTTATTCCAGGCGGGAGATATGCGCCGATATATTGACCCGGAGCTCGGTCTGAGCAGGGAGAAGGCAAAACGATGCCGAAATGGAAGATGGGATCTCATGCAGGCTCGAGATTGCCAAATTGCCCAGTGACACACAACATGGAAGTAGCATTCACGCCCTCGACAAGTGAAGTTGACAGGGGGTTCGCTTGTGGCGCTAACAAGTCGGATTTCTGACAAAAGCTTCCTGCGTGTGGCTCTGTGGAGTGCATTGAATGCTCCTTCTACTTGCAGGAGGATGCAACTGACGAGAAGCAGGGGTGCCGGATGCATGGTTTCTTTTGCCAGCTGCCGGTTACTTGCGCACAGACGTTTATGTGGCCCGGGCGTCCATCTTCCTCCAAGATCCCATCTTCCAGAAGCCGGTCGCATCGATCCTTCTCCAGGCGCTGCTCGCTTCGGGATTTGGTACCTAGCGACCGTATCGACATCATCTAACGTTATATACCTTGCGCCTTACAACCTCCGAAGCAAGGCTACTAATAGTGTAGTGTAGAATCTTCCCTGAACGAATAGGCGGGAGTTAACGTTACCTTGCTGGACTGGCCATTTCAACTCGTCGGATCGCTGCCCGCATTCCCTTTTGCGTAGCGCCACTTTGACAAAAAGAAACAACAAGAAGCAGATGTCGCGCAGGCGCCCGGCGAACCACTGGGGACGCGACCAAAGACAACTCCAAGACAGCACAGAACGATGGATGCATCATGAAAAAGCAGGCACCCAGCCAGACGAGGGCCGAGCACACGCATCAGCAGCACTAAGACACAACACACCTACTATGTCCGTACTGTGTAAGCTGGAACAATCGTTCCCGCCTTGTCACTTGTCAACCTCCCGCTCCTGTCAAGGCAGCGGCACTAGTCTCGGCCCCCGGCCCGCGTATGCATTTGCGCTGGGAGAGAACTTCGATCTGGGGGCCTAGCGAGTCAGACTGGCCGGCTTGGTCTCCGTCTGTGACTTCGCCACGCGCGGAACGACACGTTTGAAACAGCTAGAGACTCCGGGCCGAACCCGAGAAGGTCTTCGAACCTTCATGCCCCAGTCCTGCTTCGACTGCCCTGGCTTCCACGCCCCGGGCCCGTTGAATGTTGCCTCGAGGCTGGCCCTGCAAACATCGCACCGCTCGTTGGTCACGGCCGAACACTGGCGGAAACGAGTCAACCCACAGCTCGCTCAGCTCGAGGTACCTTATTACTCGAACACCGGATTGTGCTACCGTGTTGTCTCACCTGCGCAGTTCGGCACTCCAATAACACTTCCCGCGTGGGGTCAACCTTCAAGTCTTGGTGGAGGACGTGGCTGGGGGAGCATCACAGACACATCGGTCAGCTGCGCAAACAAATCCGCATGAATTAGGTCGATCAGTCGGCGCAAGTGGCCATCTCAAGATCGAACATGCCTCGAGCACATCAGGTTGAAGAGCCGTCGTCTACGCTTCTATCCCAGCTGCAGTCCATGCGTGACGCTGCTTGACATGAAGACTTCCATTCCAGGTCGTCATCGGGCAAACCGAACAGTTACAGGCCTGGGGCCCCCTGTAGCCTTTCGGTACCCGGAAGCCTGAACCGCTCGCAGCCCAGGGTCTTGCTCCACATCTCGCACCACTCCCCTGACTTACACAACGGCCAACACCAACATCTTTCCTTCCAGCTCGTGTACCAGCCCTCCTACCTTACCAACTTACCTAATGATAGCCTTCCAGTCCGAGGCCCCTCGCATTGCCGGAGACGACCGCGAATCGGGGAGCCTCCGTCCCGTCCGGCAAACAAAACCTAGGCGCTCACTCCGCCTTTCCATTGAGAGGACCTCTTCAGCTCCTGCCTTGTTTCTTGTTCGGCGGGGGCGTTCGTTAACTTGCATGCTCACTTTTTCAGGTCGTTGCCGCGCGCGCACCGCGGCTTTACCGCTGGCCTCTCAGCCTTCCTCAACTCGGGCATAGAAAATCTCAACACGAATCGAATTGGATGTTGCCACCGCTGACCGTATTTCCATGCATAGCAGCTCGTTTCAGCCATGTTCAGCTTCATCGCCTCTCTTTGGGGGCTACCGCTAGCCTCAATGTTACCTTAACTACCTACCTCCATTACTTGAACCTACGTAGCGCCGCAAGGCTGCCTACCTCGTGTGCATTGTAGTATCTGTCCCGCCTACCCATATTCCGTTTCCCGCCGGCCCGCCCGTTCACCACGAACACTAACCCCCAGTATACATAGTGTATGTGCATACCTAGAAATGGCGTACCCAGCACTTCGGAAACATGAAGCTTGTCTCTCCTATCTTTGGTACCGACCCCCCAAAAGCTCTCGGCTACCCCGCGGCCGGGAATTTACGCTACACGACACTAGTCGAAACGGCCGGCATAAAGCACCGGGCGGGCGCTCGGCCTTGACCTGCCGTAGGTACATAGTAATTCCCGGGTTAGATTTCACCTACCTACACCTAAAAATGGCCGGTTGGCCTTGTTTCAGTTTCCCCCATGGATGTTCAAACATGATTTGGAGTTGGGCGGGCGAACATGATTGCTGTTTCGAGGCGGGGGGTTTCCATGTGGTATGGAAGGTTGTTCTTTGTTCGGTTTGCTTGCTTGGGTAGTGCATTGGGTTTCTTGTTCTGTGTGTTGTTGTTTTAAGTTCGTGGGGGGTTTAATGCATAGCTTAGGTATACCTTGGGTTGTGGTTCCAACGGTTGGGGCAGCTGCTGCTATGATACCTACCTGGAGTCTAGTACATGTACTAATAGCATGGGTAAGGGGGTACTTGTAAATTTACCTCGGGGTAATATCATTTTAAGGGGTTTATTGCCGGCTTATACTGCTATCAGTGTTTAGGCCCCTTTGCAACGACGTCCATAGGCGGTTGAACACGTCCACTCGCGAGGCACTGAGAACTGGCCCCGCGGGAACCAGGTTAAACAACCAGTGATAGAGTGTTGAACATGGGGGCTTACAAAAACAACACGCCTTCCCATCATCAGCGCAAATGGAGAAAGGTAAAAAGGAGTCGGGGTAGGTCTCGCAAATAGTAGTTTTGCTTCATGATGATCATTATTCCAGCACGCCTCCCATCTCTCGCACTCGAATACACAACTCCATGCCCAATCTCGCTTTATATAAAATCCCCCTCTCACAACTCTCGCAACCCTTACAACTCCTCCTCCCCCTCCTCCTCTCCCTCACTACCCCCCTCCACCCTCCGCTCCCCCAACTCCCGAATCTTCTCCCCCAACATCCCCCTCCCATACCTCTCCGCAATCTTCCCCGCCGCCTCCAACATCCTCCCCGTGCGATCCCGCAACAGCGCCGCAACCTCCAGCGCGCGCATGCCCCGCTCCTCGCCACCGGCGCGACACTCGATGGCCAGCATCTGCAGCAGGGTCTTGTCAACGTCGATGTGCAGGCGGCCGAGGCGGGCGCGTTGGGAGACGGTGCTTGCGCGGTGCGAGGAGGAGGAGTGGAGGGCGTCTTGGAGCTGGGAGGCGTGGAGGGATTTGAGGAGGTAGGTTTGGGTGAGGGCGAGGGTTTCGGCGTCGAGGGGGTCGGTTGAGTCTTCGTCTTCGTCGTCGTCGGCTTCGCCCCCTTCGTCGGAGTCGTCGCTGTTGTCGAGCATGTCCTCGTCGGAGTCGACAGCGTCGGCGTTTTTTCGGCCGTTCTGCTTGGACTTCTTCTTCTTTTTCTTGGGGGCTGAGGTGAGCGGGATGGAGAAGTCGAATTCGGAAAGGAGGGGCCGTGGGAAATAGGGGTATTGGTCCCCGCCCTTGAGGATGATGCAGTGGAACTTGTCGTCGGCCACGGCGATGGGGAAGTAGGATTCCTTCTTGCGGCCCGAGGCTAGGCGGGACAAGAGCTTGGTGTCCAGTAATGGGATCCAGGTGGCGCGGGAGGGTTTGCGCCAGTGGAGTAGGGTTAGAAGCGTGCCGGTTGAATCGTAGATGCATGGGTCCTGTGGTTGTCAGTATCGTCACAAACACATACCCCCCTCCCAGAGAAAAACGGCAGCTGCAAGAAAAGACATACCCCATTGTCCGAGAAGAACACGCTCTTGACCGTGGCGCCCTCTGGCAATGCTACCGTGTCCTCGTTCTGGCAGATCTCATCCCGCTTGATATTCTCGATCGTGTACTGCAACCGACACATGCCGTCCGCACCCACGGGCCCGTTGCCCATGGTCAAGACATAGTCCTTCCAACTGGCGCACGACACAATCGGCGTGCTCTTCGGCCGATACACACGGTACGGGATACCAAACAAGGTGTAGATCCGCACGTAGTTGCTGGTGGTGGTCACGGTGATGAAGGTATCGCTGAGCGACATGGCCAAGACAGCCTCGCCCTTGGGCAGCTGAATGCGCCAATCGCTGCGCTGCGTCCAGGTCTCATGCGGGCGGTAGAACACAACGGCCGGGGCGTTGTCTTTGGGCGGGCACGAGAAGAGGGCGCCCTTGTCGTTGAGACAGGCCTTGTCGTACAAGAACGTGTCGGTGAAGTGGAAGTCTCGGTGGAACTCGTGGTCGTAGAACTCGACCGTGACCGTGTTGTGCGAGTCCTGGTCGACCGTCCACACGAACCCGATCAGGTTAAGGCACAGGTACTTGCGGTTGCCGCGCCATGGCGTCGACCCGGGCTGAAACGAAGGGTGTAGCTGCGGCTGGACAAAGTTCCCGCGCTTGCTGGGGCGCTGCTGTCCGAAGAGACCATCCTCCTCAGCAGGGCGTTTCCGGCCCGTGTTCACCGTGTACCCGGCACCGTCGTCGTCTACCACAAACCCGTCGTCCTCATCTCCCAGGACGTCATCGTCGAGCAAATCGGCAAAACTGTCCAGGGAGCCCCTCCGCGGGCGTGACGGCAGATTGGCTCCATTCGCTTCCGGTCTCCGGCCATTGGCGACTTCCGCGAGCGGATCATGAATAAAAGGAGCAGGCTGCTTCGGAAGCGCCAGCAGAGACGCGAACTGTTCCGGCACAAAGTCATCGCAGATAAAAGCCTGGCCCTCCGAAGTAGTGAACGAAGCCAAGTTCTTGGTCGGGTGCCACGCAATGTCCAGGATGTTCGGGTAGTCGTACCTAGCCACGACGGTCTGATCTTTTGTCTGCCAAATGAGGAGCTTCTTGTCCTTGCCCGCCGAGGCCAGCAGCGCGCCGTTGGGCGACCAGGCCACGGCCGTGATGTCCCCGTCATGCCCCTTGGAGAAAGCGCGCTGCTTCTCCCAGTCGTTCTTGGAAACAACCTGGATGTCCCTTGTTGGTGTTGGCACGGCAAAGGCGCGGCCGTCTGGATGCCAAACCGCCCGACACGTGGCCTCGGCCTCGCTATCGGTCCGGCCTGCGACGCCGTCAACCTTGCGGATCAGCTCTGGGTGGTCGGCGGTGAGCGAGTAGATGTAGATGACGCCGTCGGTGCAGGACAGGGCCAGAAGACTACCCTTGGGGTCGAACGAGAGGTGCTTGGTGGGCTTGTTGTGCTCCTTGAGGGTTAACAGCTTTGTGTTGTCCTCGATGCCGACCAGTTTGACAGTCAGATCGTCGCTGGCGACCGCACACCATTTGTTGTCGGGAGAGAGGGCGACATCGCGGACGGGCGTGTTGGTGCGCAGTAGAAACTTGTCGAAGAGCTTGTCGGCGATCGAGTAATAGCTGACCGTGCCGTCCTCGGCGCCGGCGACGAAGAAGGCATTGCTCGTGGACACAGCCAGGTTCTGCTCCTGGCAGTCGTCGATGTTGTCGGGCTCTCCGTTGAAGCCCGTCTTGTAGAGACGGATCGTGTTGTTGGACCCGACGGTGACTAGCTTCGTGCCGTCGGGTGTGTACACACAGCGTGTTGTGCCTTCGCCGTGCGCTGGCCGGGCCCGGGGCCGTGAGGCGATGAGAGACGCCATACTGTCAATTAAGCCTTCAAAATTCGATTTTTGGGCATTCGACTGTTTCAACCCAAATTTCCGCACTTCGAGGTCCAATTTCTGGTGGTTTGGTCGTATTTGTTGTTGTCTTGCTTCTTTTCTCGTGGGGCCGTTGTTGCGGGGATGTTAGTGGACGTCGTAGCGCTGCAGGGAGACGCGTCGACCCGCGTTCCCATTAGATTTCGCGTCGAGGCCCACTTTTATAACTTCTTCCTTTGGAAGTCAAGCTGCCAGTTGCTTGCCAGCTGAGAACGTCTGCCACTTCCATTCCCTTCCATTAGGCACTGAACTGAGATCTCATCACTCATCAACAACTCGAGGCAACAACAAAAAACTGAAAGTATTTTCTAGGCAGCGAGCTTTGAGAGGTGTATTAAAGCAGCCTGTGCTTTGATCTTTTGCCTGACATTTTATCCCACCAATTTCCAGCCATATTTGACGAAATGCAGTCAGCAGACCCGGAACACTTCTTTGAGACCGAGTAAGTTGAGCCAAAAGGGGAAAGGGGGAAACTGAAGGGATGAGGTTGGCGTTTGGAGAGTTTCGTCCGTTTATCAAACAGCCTCGTTTCCACTCCACACCTTCTGATCTTCTTTACTCCGTACCTTTATCCGTATTCTCTCGAATTTCTGCTAACTAGGTTTAGTGCCGCTCTCAATAAAAAAGAGCGCCGTGCCGCAAAAGCCGGAAACAAATATGGCAGCCCGATCGTCCTCAAGTCCAAGATCCTAGCCGCCATCCCGGACCCGCGGTCTCCTTCATCCGCCGTCCTAGTCGCCGAGTCGGCTGGTGCTGTGCGGTTGGTAAACCTAGATGTACGTACAGTACAGTACCTACCTTGCCCTCCCTTCCCTCCTTACGACTTACATGATATCCCCCCTCCCAGGACCCCACAGACACCAAAACAACCTACCGCGGCCCCACAGCGCCCATCAGCGCCGTGGCCATCGGCGGCGGGCCTAACTCGGCCACACTGTTCGCCGGCTCGTGGGACAGGGCGGTCTGGTCGTGGGATCTGGCCACCAAAGCGCCGCGGCACAAATACGCCGCCGGCGGCCACACAGACTTTGTCAAGGCCCTCGTGTGCGCCACGGTGGGGGGTCAGGACGTGCTGATCAGCGGCGGCGCGGACAAGAAGATTCTGGTATGGGATATTGCGACGGGCCGTCGGCTGCACACGCTTCAGGATGTGGTTGTGAATATGCTTAGTGTGCAGGCGTTGGCTGTCGACTATGCGGCGTCGACACCGGATGAGGCGGTGCTTTTCAGCGCCAGCAGTGACCCGCATATCCGCCGGTGGAAGATCCGGCTGGACGGGTGGGAGCAGGTTGATGTCGTCGACTTGCCGCTGCGTGCTTCCGAGGGTAGTGAGAAGGGGGGTGGGAAGGGGGGGCAGGATATCGACGGCACGGACCGCCGGACGATTTTGGAGCACGAGACGACCGTGTACAAGCTGGTGGTTGCGGGGGATGGCAATCAAGGAGATGAGGAGGACGCAGACCTGTGGACGGCCAGCGGCGATGGCACCGCCAAGTGTCTCGCGCGGGCTAGACAGTTCGCCTGCGAGGACACCTTCCAACACGGCGACCACGTACGCGCCTTGGCGGTGACGGACCAGTGGGTGATCACGGCCGGGCGCGATGAGGACATTAAGATCTGGGACAAGGCCTCGGGGAAGCTGTATTGCGCGCTGGTCGGCCACTACGACGAGGTCACCGAACTGGTCATTCTTAGGAGTCGAGGTGACAAAGGTGGCAATGGCAGCAGCGGCCTGAGCGGCGGGTGGTCTTCTTCCGGCGACCGGGTCTGCAGCGTGAGCATTGACGGGACTGTCCGGACGTGGCCGCTGGAGAAGGCCGGGCTGGATGCTGTGATCAAGGAGCAGCAGAAGCCCGTGCAGGAAGAGCAGAAGGAGACCACAGGTGATAATCTACTCAGCGCGGAGGAGGAAGCTGAGCTCGCCGAGCTCATGGGCGACGACGAATAAACCTTTTTACGTGCATCTGGTGCTGTGTTAAGCGTTAAGCATAAGTGTTAGTTGCAGTTGCAGTTGCAGTTGCAGTTGCAGTTGCTTGCGTGATTCCGTGTTGCGTGCTTGCGTCCGGGTGGCTGGCTTCTAAAAAGACGTTCTCGTGGGACTGGCAGCTGTGGATTTCCTCCCGCAGTTACACACTCTTGCGCAACCATCCACGACACTGGTCGCCACACACTGAAGAAGACACGGTTGATGATTCAGTTTGATTGCCAGGACTGGCGCTGTGTGGCGCCATCGGCTGCGGGTAGACTTTTTCGGATTCCAGTCCCACGGGATTCCGTAGTATGTACGTGTACTTCGTACCGCTAAGCTAAGTCAAAGAGCTAAGACCAGGCTTCTCGGGCTTATCGTATCGTAGGGCTTAAGGGGTCGACGGGGGGGATGATCGTTACCCTCACGGAGAAAATGTCTTGAACGGAGAAGACCTTGAGCTCGGTGACACCGAGAGGAAGGGGGAGACAGAAAAGGTCGTGTTTCGCGTCGTTGTTGTCTCGGGAAGCTTGTGTGAGATCTTGTTTGCCTGCATTATGCGCATGCTGGACCGTCCGGATGGCCTGGACGGTCGGTGGCTGACGAGAGCCGGTGGTCAACCCTCCTCTCATCGTCGAGCTTCAACCCCACGCTATCACGAACGGGAGGACCGGAAGGCGGCAGGGTCAACTTGCAGACAAACTTTGTGCCAGAAGGAATGGATTCCACAACGGTGGGATCCCAGGTCCAAGGGAACGAAGTCAGCCACACATTCCTCGCGTTGAGCCCGCTTATTCGACGGTTCGCGACCTTGACCACTTTTTCGTTTCTTCTCTCCGGTTTCTTCCTGTGTTGTCTTGTGTTGTTAGCCATGTGGTATAGTACCTCATCCCGCGTTTGCCCCTGTGCTGTGCCGCAAGACGACGACACACGACCACGTAAAAGATAGAAAATAGTTTAGCGCTGGAAAGTACGTTGGTGTACGAAGTACAGCAGTCACAACACATATCTTGTTACCAACAAGACGCTCGAATTAGGCTCAGGCCACTCCGTGACAAGTGCGTAGTAACGGTCGTTAGTTCATCCGTTAGTTTGTCCGCTCGCCGGCTGCTAGTTCGCCCGGCTTTAGCGCTTGTTGGCGGCGGGAGGCCGGTTTGAGACCCGGGCATGGGTCAAACCAACAAACAACATCTCGCGGACATTTTCCGAGCCTGTGGTGCCTACATTACCGTGTTGCCGTAGTGCCGAAGTGCCGTGCGGTTGGGACCTTTTTAGGCCCAGCTCGTCATCTCGTCTCGTCTCGTCCCGTACTCGATTCCTGGGTCCGATTACCTGCGGACGGTATGAACATACAGTACAGTCTGCGGAGAAGAGCAGCGCAGGGTCGGGCGATCTGCTCCCCCTTACGGTTGTCAGCTCCGACGCGATGCGCGTGCGCGGCCGCAAGGGAAAAAGAGAATGAGAAAGAGATTTTTTTACTGTGGTAACTATCAATCATCAATCAAACATGGTGACACATTCCACGCACATTCAAATCTCTCACCGTCGAAGGCGACAGGACCAGACGAAAAAAGAACCAAGAAGAACAAGGGCAAAGAGATGAGGTGATGACAACCTTGCCCTATTTTTACACGACGCCATCCCGGATCGGGGATGCGCCCAGGGACGCTAAGGCCGAGTTTGTTGGCTTGTTCTTGTTGCTGTGGGAGCCAGAGCAAGCAAAGCCAGTGTGCAGTCCCAGGGCAGAAAACGAAAGATGGGAGAAAATGCTCCTCAGGCTCAGGCACCCCTGGCCCCTGAGCCTTGTTGCCGTCTGCCGCTCACGGAACCATGCCCGTTCATCTGTGATGGGACGCTACGGCACTCAGCCCTGGACAACCCCACAGAGCACGGTGCACGTCCCTTTCCCGATCGAGTTGGCGCGCCGTGGAGCTGACCATTCAGAGACATTGTGGCGTTGAGGATTCTCGGCACCCCGGCCGCCTGGCGCATCTGCTTTGCTTGTTTCGCTCTCTGGTTCGCAACTGCCCAACTGCCAGTTGCCTCCGCTGGAAGCCTACACTAACGTTAGAACAAACAGAAAGAACTTGGAGAGAAAGAGCACCCGACGGCCTGCTCGCGTTGGGCATTGGGGTTTTCTGCCCTAAGAGCTTGGTCCATCTGGGGCCACTCGCTTCCCGTAACTCCCGCCCCATCCAATTCCATTTTTTTGCATTTCGCGCGATCCTCATCTCACAAATCCCGAGGAAACTGGGCCCTTTCGCATTTCTGCCGTCGAATGCCGACAGCAGGCCCTGCGGCGATCAGCCTCTGCGCATACATTCCCCTGACCCTGGCGACTCCAGCTGTTGAACGTGCGTTCAAGTGGGGGGGACCTGGAACCTGAAGGGCGCATGCGCAGCCTCGAGAACAGGAACAGCTCTGACCGACAGCAACACCACCTGCAGACGAACGGAACGATTGGAACCCCGAATATGAGTGGAAAGAAAAAACTCGGCCGTCAGTCAGCAAACCTCTTTCGATCCGACGCACCCGGCAACGTGCGTGAACCAGCTGCCTCACGAATGTCTTGCTCTGACACAAGTAGCCACGCGGGGTTGAGTTAGTCAAGCAGCTCGGGCCTTACCACGTCCAGTAGCAAGCAACAGCGAGCAAGTGAGCCTGTCCCTGTTGTGGTGGATTAGTCGTGTGGTTGGTGTGCACACCGGGCGCTTGCATGCCCAGGTACGGCAGAGCAACCCCCATCCCATCCCCCAGGCCGTTACGTTGCTCTCCCCAAAGTAAAGTTTGGACCTCTAACAGAATGGTACGTCGCACAGGGCTGTTTCAAACTCCAGTGAGCCAATGAGACGATTGCGAAGCTTTCCATGCCCATGTTGGTTCCCGGGGAGAGAACATTTCACGGAACCAGTTCTCGAGAAGAGCGCCCTGGCCCCCAAGAGCAGGCTAAAGAAAGCTGGTGGTCGCTGCTACCCTACAATGGCCGTTTCGGATCGCAGGGTGGGATGCAGCGTTGTTCACAGCCCGAAGCTCGCAGTTGGGCATCGTTTAGCCTTGGTTGGTGCCGTGATGGTGGGATCGTGATGAGATCTGGTTGGTGTTGGAGCTTGAAAACAAGCTTGGAGCTTCCAAGGTTGGAAAGAGACGCAACAACAACATGCCCCTCCATTCCACTCCCCCTACACAGTAGACTGACCAATATTTTGCCCTCTCCTCCCTCTCGTTTTCAAGGGACTTTGCCTTCCACAAGCTCGGATTCCCATATCCACTCCTCTTCGCGTTCTATCCACGTTTTGGGCGTTGTTTGTCCCGCGCAACATGGAGATGCATCCGCAGCAGGGCTGATGAGACTGCTGCTTGTTGTTGGGTCGAGGCTTATCGGTTGACTCGCCCATTCATTCATTCGTCTTATTTCCCAACCCGGACGCCTTGTCAAGCCATGCACGCAGGCTGCCTGCAGGTCTCTCACCCGAAGTCTGCTGCCCTCGTCACTTTTCGGTTTTTTTTTTTCTCAACCCCCATTCATGGGCTCCAAGCAAGCCACCTTAAGCCCCTCGTGTTCCTCGTCCCCCGAGGACTCCTCATCCTAGTCGGTGTTTGGGCGATCTCGATTTCTTTTTTCGAAGCCACTTGCTCTTTCTCTGCCAGACGGTTGGCTCGTTAGGTCTTCTCAAGTCCATACTGTGGACGGTCAAGGAGCAACTTTGGCAAACATCATTTTTCCCTCGGCCAGACTGGGTCTGTGTATCCGGGGTTACTCTTTCTTTTTTTTCCTTTTGGGCTCCATCACAATACTCTGGAATCCCCCCACTCTCATCGCTCACCCCGGACCTTGCCGGTTGCTTGCGGTGCTGGTTTCACTCTCGGAGCGTGGCGGCGACGATCTCAACGACCCTCCACGACCCCCGTCTCCGTCTTCCCCCCTGTCGTCCTCTTCTCCCCCCCTGCCAGCCCAACATCGCGACTCCCGGCCGTTGAGCGGCTTGAGCCTGGGCCCATATCATGGCCCTGCCGATCTCATCCTCCCAGCGGTCCGGACATATCGTTTCCCTAGAGGGCCCCTCGGAACTTGTCTCGACTCAGTTACGTCTTCTCCCGACTTCCCGCCACATTCTCGTGCTCCCTCCTCTTCAACACTACCTAGTGGACACCAGACACGGGGATCACCAAGATCACCAGAATCACGCGGGTCACTCCAAGACAACGTTCAGCCCTCGCGAGCTGATTCACCAGTATCACGCGGCGTACCAGGCTCGACACGCCGAGGCTTTGGACTTCTTGCGGCCTACCTCGTTGCCGACTTACACGACCGAGGGGTCGATTACCAAACTTGTCATTCTCCACGGCGGTGCTCTGTCGGCACGGCTGACTTGCCTCTCGGCCATCATGGAACACGAACCCGGGACTCAGGTCGAGGAGGCCCACGCCACGTTTCTACGGCTCGCCAGCATCGGATCAGCTGGGTCAGTTGGGTATCCCACCATGACGCTGCCGTATATCGAGCCACTCTCGCCTCTGAACGCTGAAGACAAGGACCGCCACCGGGACCGAGACCGGAACCAAGATCAAAATCTACATCCACACTATGCGAGCCAGGACAGGATCACGGAACAGCCGACCACTGACGAGGCAAGCAGCTTCCGAAATAGCTGGGGAAGGGGCAATACTATGGCACTTCGCGAGGACGAGAGCACTCAGTCTCGAGCCAAAATCCGTTCCTCGATCAATGACCGCATCATCCGCGCCATGCGAGCGGCCGAGGCTCTCGACAAGGAAACCGAATTCTTGCAACCACGCACCCCGGACGTGGAGCTCACTGTAAAGCTGGTCGACATCCCGCCCCCACCATCTCGGAGACGGCCGAGCCAACCGTTCGCAGTTGGATCACCCCCGGCCTCGACCTCAGCCTCAGCCTCCACCCCGGCCTCCGAAACTTCTCGGAGGTCGTCGAGGTCCCGGACGAGCTCACGCCGGGGCAGCCAAACAAGCCCAACACAGACAATATGGCACTCCGCACATACCACGCCACGGGCATCGCAGGACAGTTCCTCTTCTGCGTCAGGCACAGCGCACTCTTCCCCGTCAGGCTCACGCCGGCCATCGCTCAAGCTGCACATCCCATCATCGTCGGTACCGTGGGCTGGTGACGCCGCAGCTGGTGGGGGACTGCCGGTAGTGTATGAGGCACGGGGGCAAGCCGCGCCTTCGGTTATTCATAGGAGATCAAGGACTGTCGAGTCGAATATTTCGCCAACGCAGGGGCCGGTGCGTGGGAGGGGCGGTGAAGAGGGTGAAACGACGGCAACAACTACATCGACGGCGACGACGACGACGACGATGGCGGGGGCGACAGTACCACCGGCTCGGATTGGCCCGCTGCCTGAAGAAGAGGAGACTGGAAATGACGAGGCATCACACCCAACAGAGGCAAAGCCACCAATCTCGTCGACGAGATCGCCGTTTGGATCTGTGCTTCCACTGCTCGAGGACCTGGTCGTGTTCTTTACCCCTGAAACCCCTGACGACCTGCACAACTTTGTGTTCAACCGGCTGAACGATGGGAGCCGGAGGCCGTCAGTGCCGGGTTCGTGGGAGTCGGACTTCGACTCATTTCAAATTCGGAGTCGGTCGAGGTCCCGGGTGCAAGATGTACAGGAAGGTGAGCAGGGCGAACAAGGCGATCTGGGTCGGGCCGCGGACGGTCAAAGTGAGAGTGACGGCAACAGCAACGGCAACGGCCACAGCAAGAGCAATAGCACAGCCATGACACCGTGGGCGCGCAAGGACTTGGTCCACGGTCTGCCCACGCCCAATCACTCGCCCTACCCCCCCAACTCATCGTCATCGTCCATTCGGAGCATCTCCTCGAGTGAGACGCGCCTGTACAGCATCAGCGTGGACCAGGAGACTGCTCTGTCCATCCAGAACTTTCTGCGGTCCTTCCTGGGGTCACAGTTCCCCTTGGCTGACCGCCGGTTCTCGGCTGCGAGCGGGATCGAGGTGCCAACCAATGGAGAAGGGGGTCTGTGGAGGCCGCTGGACGTTGAGGGGAAACAGAAGCAGGTGGCCGCTGGGGCTGCGCCCCAGGAAGGAGGCGAGAGAAGGTTGGATTTGATCATGGCGGTTGGGTCGGAGAGCGGCGTGACCAAGACACGGCTGGCAGAAGTCATGGGGCAGATCGAGAAGCTGGGGTTCAAGTCGAGCGGGCTGTCGCGGAGTGGACGGTTGGATATTCGGTATGTTCCAAGGACATAGAAAGGGTATTGAAAAATGCTAACGAGTAACAGGTATCTCATTGCCAACGCAATGCAGGCATTCACGGCCCAGCCCCTGACCAAGCAGGTCCACAGCAACCCTTTCGCAGACCGCGCGCTGCTGGCCGCGCTCATCATCCCACATCTCGAGACGTACCTCGCGGCGCACCCAGATGTCCGCCTTCTGCTGCTCGAGTACCCGCCCGAACATTTACCCACCGTTCTCGCGCTACAGACACTCATCGGCAGCGAGCTGATGAGGGTCGTGGGCATTATCAACAACGACGAGTCAGCCCCGGCGCAGCAGTCTTTGGCGATCCCCGAGCCGAGCCGCCGGCCGAGCGAGGGCTTCCGATCGCTCAACAACAGCCGCAACGGCTCGCTCAGGCCGGGCGCGTTTTCCGGGCCCTTCTCGTTCTCGAATGCCAATTTCCTGCTAACCTCATCGGCGACTGGGTTTGAGACGGCCAGCTTCGTGGCGGCGGTCCGGGAAAACCTGATATCCATTTCGGACTACTATATCCCGGAGTGCCCGGCATATGATGCACCTGTGCCGCAAGCTCCGGAGAGGGAAGCCGCAGATATTCCCAGAACAAGGTCGCAATCACCCCCTCGCGATCCATCGCAGGAGACATCGCCTCGCCCGTCAACACCGCCGCAAAAGCAAAAGGAGGCATCTCACATGCCAACCTCCACCCTCGTCATCACCCCACCAACTTCACCCACGGCGTCATCCGTGTACTCGCAGTCCTCCATATCCACGAAACCCGTTGACAAACCCCCACAAGCTGCCCAACCGGTCCTGGCCACGCCAGCGCCACAACTCGGATTTCCGCCACGGTCTTCCTCCGTCTCAGTAACCAGTCCGCCCAGCTGGGGCCGCATCATCCACCCACTCCGATGCGAAAGCTTGCCGGCCAAGGGCCGCGTGCAATGGGGCGAGATCAACTACACGCCTCTGTCTCCTCCGCCTGCCCCTCAGCCGCAACCGCAGCAGCAGCAGCAACAGCAACAACCGACCCCGGCTGTCTTGACACCGCCTGCGGAGATTGTTGGTGAGATCACTGCTACAGGTGGGATCCTAGCCGGGACTCGCCCGGTCGCGGCTGTGGATGCTCCCATCGTCACCAAAGTGACGAATATCCAACTCCACCGGCACCAGGCCTCGGAACAGCTCTCGCCACGCGCGATCCCTCGGGTCGTGCCGCAGCCGATGTATCAGCCGCCACCGCCACCAGTTTCGCTGTCGATACCGCAGGTCGAACCGCTGGCACAACTGCAGTCTACCAAGCCGGTCGCTATTCCGAGTGTGCCAGCTCCTGCTAGCACGCCAAACGTGTCTAGTGCGGTGTTAGCAACCGGCACAACCATCGCGGTGAGCAGCCCTGTCAAGGTGGCCAGCAGAAATGGCAGCATTAGCCACACCAGCAACCTGAGCAACCTCAGCAACCCTTTCAGTGACGAACACGCAGCGCCGGAGCAGCCACTCCATCCACTGCAACAACAGCCCCAGCAGCCGCAGCCGCAGCCGCAGCATTCGCAGCAGCCTCCGCGCCCACAGCAGCAGACAGCAGAAGTGGAAGAGATTGTGGACGAGAAGGCGGCCGTGTTCAACGACGACGTGTATGCCTTTGAGTTTGCGAACACACAAAACTTTGGCTTGACGCCCACCGCGATCGATATCGGACCTCTTGGTAGTGGTTTGCCCAACAGCGCCACCACCACCGTCACAAACAGCAGCAGCAGCACCACCCTCGTCAACCCCAAACCCACTCACAACATCATTTCCCCCAACACCGCTTCCACCACGGCCACAAATACCAACAACCCATTCACCCTCACACCTCACACCGCCCACCTCCACAGCAACACAGGCTCTGCGAACAACGCTGCCGCCGGTGGCTTCGACGATAACTTTGTCGACGAGGACTATCTGGACGATGATGATGAGGACGACGACGAGGAAATGCGTCGGCTGATGCCGTTGTTTATGAAGACGCGGGCTGAGATTGAGAGGGGACGGAGTAGCAAGGCTATGAAGTGGTTGGGGTTGGCTTAGGGTTGTTTCTAGCTGGATGGCTGGCTCTGGCTGGCTAGGTGGTTGGCTGGCGGTCTGTGTGTCAGAGACGGTGCTAGCCGGAGACGGGGCACTAGCATAGGGCTGGCCGCCCGTATTTCCTTTCTATTTTCGTTTGTCATGGTTTTCGATTCGATACTTACTACAAGGGCTTAGTTGGCAGGGCAGGCTTGTGCTGGCGAGAACACAACACCTGGGGTTTGTTCCCCTGCCAGATAGATGGATGGATGGGTCCAGGTACCTACCTCCTACCATTTCCCTTCTTTTTTTCTCTCTTTTTTAGGTTTATACCTTCTCTTTTTCCTTCCTTCACGATGCAACAAAGGCACGCCGTGACTGTATGTACGATAACTTTAATTCGGGACGGGTGGGCACGAGTTTGGGGGGGTTGGAGGTTGGGGCTGGGCGGGGCAGTTGCTTTGATGTTGATGTTTCTTATATCTTGATTTTTTCTCTTGGATCTGTTGTTTGATATCTATCTTTATTTGTTTCTCTATTTTGTTCCTTCCATCACTCACTCAGTACTTCCTATGTCTCACTGAGCCCTCAGGCTGCATTTATTTCGTCAAACTCTAGTTTTGTCAGTTTATTTGCTCTTCTGCCTTTGGTAGTGTATTGTATATTGTATATTGTTTACTCTTACTTCCTGCCTCTGCCAACTTTCCTTCCCTGTTTTCTCTCTCCTTGTTCGTGATATCACAGTACAACAGACCAGAATGAGAATGGACTGGGTTGAACCAGAGAAATCTTGG
The DNA here is from genome assembly GCF_033296635.1 of Dichotomopilus funicola. NCBI lineage: Eukaryota > Fungi > Ascomycota > Sordariomycetes > Sordariales > Chaetomiaceae > Dichotomopilus > Dichotomopilus funicola. Next base: position 17,745 of record NW_026944059.1, read on the forward strand.
CTTCGGGGTTAGTTAGGTAGTGAATGGGGTGTTTACCTGCCTACCTGCGTTGAATACCATCTCGGTATGTATTGATACAACACCACCGATATACAGCTCGTCGTTTGACAGGGTTGTTTGTGTGCATACCTGTGAGATGTGACGTGTAAGACAGTGGATGAACGCATGTGTTACGGCATACATACCCACCCGCCCTGCCTGGTTGTTGAATTAACGTTAGGATAGGGCAAACACCATCCATAACAACGCACCGCATCACGCCTCCTCATTTAGGCAATCCCGACTCCCCAACCAACTCGTCATTCTTTCTGCATTTTATGTGCGCATCGTTCTTCATCATCAATCTGCTCTAGGAAATGTTTAACTAAAACATGGAAGAATAATATAAACAAGCATCAATCCCCCATTTAGGTAAGCAAAGTTCCTCGGGTATTGCTGATAATACCTGCGTTCTTCACGTAACGTACGTCGCTGGCCAGTGTCACAGCTGGTGAGTGAGCAAGTGAGTGAGTTGTCATCCCCTTCTAACACATCCCACCCACCACCTCAAGGTCCGTAGCTCCACCCTGTGTCACGCTGTGTACAGTGAGAAATGGTACTGTAGGTATGGTAGGTGGTTTAGTCTCGGGTAAGTTGGGTGGTACAACATTGCTACCACATACCGACCTAGGTACGTACCTTGGGCACATTACACATGCGCAAGCGGGAAGTACCGTGGCCATTGCCAGACCACTAAGCATCACATCGGCGATGTACAGGCATGAGTGTAGCAGTTCATGAATCCATTCATCCGTCGATTTATCACTCAACCCAGATATCAACACAACACCAAACCTTATGTATGATCGGCGTGGCACCCAACACCAGGCATGGAGCCGCGAGCAGTGGTAAACAAGGTAGGTAGGTGGTACTAACACGACAGTCAGCGGTTCTGGGGGTGGTGTCGTTAGGATAATCTCGAAAAGAAGTAATAAATAAATAACTAAAATCAGCATACCCTTCTCCGACCTCATCCCTATCCTATATCTGTCTGGCTCGCATGTCCCGTCATGTCATATCCTACGGCGGTTCCCTTCCCCGTTTACCATGCCCAAGCAAGACCTACCAAGACCTCCCATCTACCCCTATTCTTCTTCTTCACAACCTAGGATAGATAGATAGATAAGACAGCCCCATCTAACCATATCTCCTCTTTCCTCTTCCCTCAAAACACTTCGGAATTCTCCAAGACAATCCCAAGAGTGACTGACGATTGACGATGATGATGATGATTCAGAAGATTCTAGGCAGAAGAATGGCGAGATAAGCCCAAGGCAAATGGAAAATCCCGAACCAGCCGCCGCCAACGCATCCAAACGACACTTTCCCCCACACCCACACCCCACATACCTCTTCTCTCTCCCTCTCTCCCTCTCTCTCTAGACCGGGACGCACTCCTCACCCACTGCATCAAACCCCCTCAGCAGCATCCTCCCGCAGATGATCTAACCGCGCCCGATAGATAGTAGTGTGTTTCCTCCCTACCCTCCCTCCCTTCCTCCCCTCCCGGCGAAAACAAAACCCATCCGATGTGTAAAAAGAAACCGTAAACACCCGAGAGCAGAGCAGAGCAGCAGCAGCAGCAGCAGCAGCAGCAGCAACTACAACAACAGTAACAGCAACGGCAACGTCAACGTCAAAAACAGGCGGCGCAGAAGTCGGAGGTTGTTTGTTTGTGTGTTTTGAAAACCGCCTAGCAGCAGCCGCCCGACTGGTTGTTGGAGACACCGTGGCCGGGGGCAACGTTCACGTTGGCTTTCGTGTTGTTCGTGGCAATGCTGCTGCCCATGCGCTCCTTGATCTGGCGGGCCATGGTCAAGAAGGCCTGCTCGACGTTGCTGGCGTTCTTGGCTGAGGTCTCGAGGAAGGGGATGCCAAGGCTGTCGGCGAATTCCTGAGCGGGGGGGTTAGTGTTTTCTGTGGTTTTATGTGTAACTTGACACGCAGCGGATGCGCGGGGGAACGCCTGCCTACCTTGGCCACTGTGTACTCGACGACCTTCTTGTCCGCCATATCGCTCTTGTTGCCCACCAGCAGCTTGTTGACGCCCTCGGTGGCGTACCGGTCGATTTCTTGGAGCCACTGCTTGACGTTGTTGAAACTGTCCATGTCCGTCACATCGTAGACGACGCAGATGCCGTGGGCGCCACGGTAGTACGACGATGTGATGGTGCGGAACCGTTCCTGGCCGGCAGTATCCCACTGTGTCAAATTAGTGACTGTTCTGCCTAGTCTTCACCATCTGTCGCTCCCATTTCCTGCATATCATCCCTAGTAAGGCGGGGTGTCGGGGACCGGACGTACGATTTGCAACTTCACCGTCTTGCCATCAAGCTCAATAGTCCTGATTTTCTAAAGGAGGGGTCGGTCAGTCTCAGCCACTCTGGCCGGTTGTTTTCCCGTTGGATATCGTGGATTTAACATACGAAATCGACGCCGATCGTTGAAATGTAGGACTCGGTGTAAGTGTCGTCAGCGAATCGCAGGAGCAGGCAGGACTTGCCGACACCCGAGTCACCGATGAGCAGCAGCTTGAAAAGGTAGTCGTATCTGGCACATGGTTAGTAGGTTCGTCGGAGAGACCGTAGCGAAACACAGCGGGCGGCGCATGTGTCGGCGTTGTTAGGCGGAGAGAACTCTAATAGAGAGCAGAACGGTCAGCAGCGGATCAAAGGCGGAGCAAGGCGGCGAAGGCGAGCGCCGGAAGCGGGCGGGCGTCGAACGTACTACTCGGGATTCATGCTGGGCGATCTGTGGAGTTGCGTCGTTGAAGATGCGAAGGCGTCAGATGCAAAGACTGGTTGGTTGATGGTCCTGGTGGGAAAATCGGCGAAGTCAAAGGTTGATGATGGTTCTGGGAGTTGATGATGTGGAAAGGCCAGTCGTTCTGCGAAAGAAGTGTTGCAGTCGCCCGCCGGAAGGCTGCTGCGTCAGGGCGTCAGAACAATTGGCCCATGACCCAGCTTGGCCCGGGGGACACCGCTGGAGGGGTGCGTATCAGGGGGCACAGTCACGTGACTGGTATGCGCACTGTGGCAAGTGTGGCTAGTTGCACCAAAGATGCAACCCAAGTTTCCTCCCCAAAACTGTGTAAAACAACCGGGTAAAAGTCCACTATTGGAAGTGAGGGGGCCTGTAGATGCCAAACTGTCCCCTTTTCGAAATCCCATGAATGGGGTGCCTGAATGCCATGGACCCAAGAGCCAGGTGACCGGCTCGTGACGGTGAGTTGTGGCTCCTATGAGTCGCATGTCGCACTGGGCGTCAGCTGGCAGCGGTCAGGCTGCAAAGACAAGAGCTGAGACAACTGGAGCATGGATCCCGGGCTTGGCCTGCTTTCGTTGAAGCAAACCACAGGGATGCAAGCAACGCATGTCCCAACAACAAGCCACTTTTCACGAGATTGAGTAAACAAAGGGACCTCTTTTGTAAGGATTATTTTTACTTGGTTTGTATTTCGGCCTCGAAATCTTTGCTTACGGCAAATGAGGTGATGGTTTGCCAGAATTCGCAAGAATGTGGCATTGACGTCGTGATAAACGCATATAGTCTTGTGCATGTGCTTGACGGATATGCATGGGAATAAATAGCCGGCAGCAACAAAGCACAGCATCGTGGACGGGTCGGTGCGTGTTTGAACAGTAGCGATAAGAGATGCAACCCCTCAGGAATCGATTCCTTCCTGCTCGACCCGGTCCTGCTTTCTCATCCATCGTTACCGTCATTACAAGCAGTCATGGCCCATGGTATGGGCTTATCGCCTTATCGGGGCCCTGAGCCAATGTCAACGCCGAGACAAAAACAAATCCCATCACTGACATCATCCCTGCTGCGCCCAAACACCTGAACACCAAGCCCCGCCAACCCAGCGATCGAGGACGACTCGGTCCAGCAGTCGGCCAATCTCATGGGAATGTGATATTCAAAGCCAGAGCCAGTAAAGATACACACAAATGCCCTCACAGGCGTCGATACTGCGTTCTTCTCTGCACAGCTCTGCCGGGCGGGTCTCAGCGACAACAGCCGGTGCAGTTGCTGCAGTTGCCGCACCACCATCATGGAGTCTTTCCGCAAGAGCCACAGATAAGAAGCGCGGCGGCACCAGACTATTTGCCGCTCAGGTTTCTACGGCATCTCAACTGCCATTGACTCCGCCATTACCACCGACGACCACAAATGACATAATCGCCTTTCGAGAACCCACGACCCCGCGGCCCAACAAAGCATTCTTCGAGCCTGCGCACTTCACACCCAGCGCACCATTCCTCTCCTACGAGCCGAGCAATTACGAGCCGCCGAGTAATAACAACGAACCTCCCGAAGACCGCAAAGTCAAGCTAGGCAAGAGTACGCCATGACCCTCTCTTTCTCCCCGCCGACTGCTCTTCCAACTAACCGCTCTCCCATCTAGCCCTCCGCATCCTCCAAACCCACCTCCCCACCCTCCTCGAATCACCACCACCGCAACAAATCCTCGCCCCCTCCATCACCCTCCACCTCTTCCCCTCCACCCACCCGCACCTGCCCACCGTCTCCGGCCGCGTCGCCTACACCGCCGCGCTATGGTCGTCGCCCATCGCATGGAACCGCGTGCCCCTCGTGGGGAATGTGCGGCTGGAGATTCTCAGCGAGCGCATGGTGGATAACCCGGTTTATTCATCAGGGAGGCTTTGTGACGGGGGACGGGGTGGAGTAGGGGGGGATCGTGGTGATGGGCGTGGGAGACGGCCGGAGGGGGCTCGTGGGGAACAGTTGATTGTACGGTGGCGGACGGTTGGGGGGGCGGGGAGGAAGTTGAGGGATTTGCTGCGGTTTGGGAATGGTTCCGGGGCGGGTGGTGATAATAAGAACAAAAGTCTAAGCGAATCCGAGACAACGGGAAACAACAACCACACCCCAGATAATCCGAACGGGATACACCCACACGGCGGGAAACAGCCCGGTCGCGAACCAGATGAACCCCCTCGGGTCCCCATCGGGATGGCGCAGGCTGCGGGATCCAGCAGCGGCAAGGAGTTCACGGGGCTGTTCATATTCGACTTTGACAGCGAAGGGCGCATCTTGAACCACATCATCGAGCACGTGGAAGAGAGTGGGCATTGGGAAAAGGGCGTGGGTGCTAGGGTTGTTGGGCTGACGGATTGGCTGCTGGGCGGGATTAAGGGGGGCGATGCGCCGTGTCCTGCTTTTGCACGGGCGAGGATTCGGAGGGGCGGTCGGTCATGATCTATCGAGATCCCCTGTATACCCTCGACTCTTCGGAGTTGACAAGGGCCGGTGCGCCTTGTTTTTGTACAGTACGATACGATGGCATATTATTTTGACAGGCAGGCAGCATGGCGAGTGGGAGCCTTTATGGGTTGTTGATGAATAGGAGTTTGGCTGGTTTGGCTTTTACATGTGGGACGGGCGGCTGGGATAGGTACGCGTACACACACCCTCCTCGATCAGATACAATGTAAATCAAGTGTAACATACATAGCACCAATGTATCATTGACTACGGAAGCCTAAAGATAAATAAAATGGAAATATCACTCCTTTTTTTGACGTCGTGTCGTTGTTGAAACTTAGCGGCCAACCACCTCACAGAAACATGAACAAAAACGAAACTAAGGAAAAAGTAACGAAAAAAGGAAGAAGAATGAGACCATACCCAACTACCCCCTCCATCCATCACCCACTCTAAACAGACGTATCACCACCCATCTCCCCGCTCAACTCCCTCGACGTCGGCCCACGCCGCTGCGCCCCAGCCGACACATCAGCCGAAGCCGAGTTCGCCGTGACATACCCACTTCCCCCAACGGCAGCACCAGCGCCGGCGGTAGTACCACTAACACCACCACCAACCTTGATACTACCACCCTTCAGTCCATGGCCATGACCATTGACCTGGCCATTAACCTGTCCAGCACCACCAGCGGCAGCACCACCAGCGGCAGCAGCGGCAGCGCCGTCCCGCTCCTCAAGCAAATCACGAATATGACGGTTCAGCCAAAGCCCTTCGAGTTGAGTAGGCGTCATGTCGCGGGCACCAGCGATACGGCCGCGGCAGGTCGGGGTGCCGCAGAGGCAGGTGAAGGGCTGGGCCATGTACCATTCTGTGGAGGGGTAGAAGAACTAACTTTACTTTAGCTTCGCTATTTCTTTTTGCTTTTTTGCGGGAAGAGGGGGTAGGGGACGTACTGTTAACTCATCGCCGGGTTTCAGGCCTTTGGGGCCGGCGGTGATGGTGAAGCTGGCTGTGTCGAAGATCTGGAGGTGGGACGTACCCGAAAAGGGTGGTTGGGTTAGCGAGCGATGTCAACAAATACCCCCCCTATCACACTCATACAAACTCCCAAACACACACATAACCCTCCACACCAGTTCCCCAAGCAGTGACCAAAAAGAAGGGAGGAAAAAAAAAAAAGACTCACCAACGACGGCTCGCACGAGTGATTGATATACAGCAAATCGCTGTTCAAATCCAAATGCGAGTCCCGGCCCGTCTGGACCGTGGCGTACGTCGCTTCCGGGGCGACGGTGCAAGGGGGAAAGTCCATCTTGGCAAACAAGCCGAAAGGGGGCAGGGTGGTCTTGGAGATGCTCTTGGTGGTGAAGGCGGCCTCGTTGACGATGACCTCTTGGACGTGCGGGTGCGAGGGCTGGGCCCAGTGCGGTTTGATGGGGGACATTTTGGCTTGTTTTTTGGTTCTCCTTTTCCCCGGTATGGGTTCGAAAGATGGGATAGAAAGGGTGAGTATTGTATTGGTGTTGGTGTTGTCTCCTCACTTTAGCTTGAGATGATGAGCATAGTTTACTCGTCGAGTCGAAGGAGAGATGAGAAAAGAGATGCTCTCAATCAACTCCACTTCTTACAGAGTCTATCCCTTGCGACGACAGTGTTGTCCTTTCCTTTGTTCGGCCTCGTTCGGCTACGATGAACCGAGCGGGCCACATGGCATTTGACGCGGCCGGCATTTCTTAGTCTTCAGGCTGTGTGCCAACTTACTAGATTTCCAATTGAATGGATGGTTTCTGTTTCAACAGGTTTTCTCTCTGTGTATTAAGCCTCACATGAACACCGGAAATCGCTCAACTCAAGTAGAGTCAAGGCCCCCTCCGTCAATTCCCCTCAGGCACTGTGTTTGAGTAGCTAGGTCAAGCTCTCGGCATGTGCTGACGAGATCCAGTGGCCCGAAGCTGAGCGAGGGAAGCTGGTGGGGGCATCGTGGCGGGGCGTCTCTCGCAGTGTTGGTGGGCAAGGTGGGGTACAAGAATGCTGAGTCCAAGGTCCGCTCCGGCAATCCGGGGCCGCTGGAAGGAACGGATGGCTCGCAGGTCCAAGCAAGACAAACAGGCCAATAAGATGAGCATCCTCTGCCCAAGCAGGCAAAGGGAGCACAACGGCGATGCAGCCGGGGCGTTACACCTCCATCCTTCGGGTCTTCAGTGACAGGTTACACAAATGACACACCTCTTTGATAGCCGAGCTGAGGAGCCGCCCATGTGCCGGGACAACCGAGAGAGTGGTGAAACTGGGATTTTTGTTGAAGGTCGAGTAAGCCCAGCCATTTCGGGGACGAGGATTTGGTTGTCCATCCATACGCGGCTGTCTTAAGTCAACTTTGCGAGCCTACTAACAATTTAGTGTTCTTTTCGGGCCCGAGGACTGAAAAACGGATGTCTTCCTCCCGCTTGGGAGATATCAGGGGCTCGAATGGAGACAGCGAAAAAGTGCCGCGCATGCTTCAAATCAGACAATCGGCATTCTTTACCATTGTTCGCGCCTCATGGTCTCTGGTGATTGGGAGCTTCAAGGAATTCTTCAAGGATTCCCTTCCACCCACGCAATCCGTTAATTTGCAGCTTATTGTTGGGATCAAGGGGACAAGTCTATGAACCCTCTCTGCCTGGAGCGACCCCTTGAAGATCTCGGCGGTTGAACGTTCTTAGCGGGGAAACCTTCTAGAAACAGCGCTTGGAGGCCCTGGCAGGGTCCTCTGCGGGGCTCTAAGTGGAGATAATACTGGCCACATGTGGGGGATTTGCTCGTGGGGTTTGGGTCTCGCGAGGAAACTTGCTCTCTCTGACCATTTTTTAATCAAACAACCTCGACTGCGCCCGAGAACTTTCGCAACCGCCAACGACCCGTCCGTGCAGCCCAGGACGGAAACCGAAGAATTCTAGGAGTCAAAGCGCGGAAGAACGGATGAGTGATGGAACCGGACCACGTTCTCCAATCCGAGTTGATTCTATTAATCTCGTGACCGTGCTGAACTGATATTGGGCTGATATTGAGCTGATAAGAAAGATGGGGGTCATGAGAAACGTCAGCGGCCGAGAGGGAAAGAGCGGGCCACAAGTTGTTGGTTCACGGATACTCCGTACAATCCTTCCTTCCTCGCATATCGAATCTGGACTGGTACAAGAAGAAAGAACACGAGGAATGCGGCAGGAGCGACCTAGTCAACGACTGATGAATCACACTCATCACACTTCGCAGCCGGCCGTTACCCCCCAGAAAAGACGGGCTAGCCGCACGTGGCTCCCCACGGACCGACTTTGAAACAATGCCAACCGGAGCACCGTGGTGTCGGTGGGGGTCAAGCATTGACATCGTCAGGGGCAGGAGCGGAGTGGACTCCATTCCCAATGGCACTGGAACTCTCTCTCAAAGGACATCAACCACTCCCGTTCACAGCGCATACGGCGGCAGTCGAGGAACACGAAACACCCGGGGGCCTTGCAACGTATGATGTCGATACCTATTCGAGTCGAGTCTGCCGGAGCTAAGTCCGTGACGGGGGTTTGCTCTGCTTGGGGCCTTGGGAGTCATCGTCGTCCGCCCTCCGCCATGTCATCGAGAAAGGAAAGGTCCCAATGGACAACTAGCGGCTAGCACCACGGCAACAGAGCTTGACACCACGCTGCGCAATCGCCCTTGCTGTTTGGCTCATCCGTAGCGGTGTCGGCAATGGATCGGCCGCTCTCTGATCAACACGGATTGGTCTATTGCCTTTGCTGGCCGCGTCCACAACACACCAGCACACGGGCAGCCCAGACTTTTAAGCAGGAGGACGGGATGTCTCGTCTGGGGTGATGCGGTTGTTTGCGGTTGGTCTCGGATACTAGGAGAATTCGTCATTGGAATCCGGACATCTACGGTAAGAATCAACACCATGGTTTCTTGTTTCCTACTCACATATACCCCCTCACACCCCCTCCTCCCTCCGTCCTGTTTTGCCGCCTGGTACAATTATCTCCTGGTGCATGACAGCAAACAGCCCCCGGAGTCTTGGTAACCCCTAACAAGTGAATAAACGCCTGAGCACGGACCCGGGTATATCGGGTTCTCGAAAAGCTCGGCGCCTTCGTGGATCCTTCTGCCGGCCGCGGGGACGTGCAGGACTCGGCCCTCTGCAGTAACGTGCAGCCAGCGTGCCAGTCATGCAGCCGGATGACATACAGGACCGTCCCGCCGGTTGATCTTGGAGGAAGAAGGCATGGAATGATGGAAGCCTCGTTGCATCAGGCAGCACCCATGCTTCCCGCCGGCCGTCACCTGAGCAAGTTCGCAATAATCCCTGTCTTCGACTGCTGCCGTTGTATTGGGACGTTATGTACAACACCGTAAACGATCTCACAACCAACCTGGTTCGGACAAGCCCTCGTCATCTGTGGACGCTCCCCCTCTTTCACCCCTACTCTAGGAGTAAGGATGATGACGTTCCGCAACCTTGAAAGTATGGGTTTGATCCGTGCGTCTCCCACTCTTTGGTCCTACGCCTCCACGCCGGAGACGACGTGGCACTGCCTGGCTCTTTGCATTGTCGAAAAAGGGTCACGTTGGTGACAGTCTTCAAGTGGGAGGCCGGAAAGGGGAACAAGATAATCAACACAAAATGAAAACACACCCAGATGATCTCTATTAATGGAGGGAGTACCGGGGAAACTATAACACTCGCACACGTTGATTACGACCACGGCCACGACCGCGTATCCGCGGCACCCCACCGCAGGATGATCAAACCAACCGCCAGAGTAGTGTATCCCGGGATGCTATACCTCGTGCAGCTTTCGGTATGACTGTTGTTCATATTTGACGACGTCCTATCTCAAGGTAATTCGCCTACACTACCGAAGCATCGTTCACCCGGCCTCCTCCACACATCCCATTTCGACTTCAGACATCGCCCTCCCTTGGGCCCTCCCATAGGGCTGCCGCGTTCGCCTCTCGCGTCAAGGGCCGTGCTACCCCAGATGTGGTGACCCCCCCTTCTTCCCTGTCCTAGGTACCCTACCCTCATCCTCTTCCAGGTCCCAACCCCTACTCCCTGTTTGTCCCACGCTGAGGATGCAACGGTGTTTTGCACTTCGATGTGACGAGGAAGGGAAGGAGGGGCGTGTGTCTGGGTTGAAGATGGGGGGTAGTGTGTAAGGTGGGTGGGGTCAAGGGAGGGTTGGTAGTTCAGCTGTCTTTTCTTTTTTTTCTTTAAAGAGGTGTGTCTCGTCCTGGTGGGAGGTCTTGGATGTTGGAGCAAGATTCACTCGTTTCCAAGCCTTCTTCCCCACGGCCCGCTCGGAGACACGACACGAGACAAACTTTACAAGGGTGAATGAACTCTTGAGTGTGGTTCTGCTCTGCCTCTTTGGTTATCATCCAACACCCATTCCATTCAACAGACTCGGCCCAAAGACTTTCTCTCCTGTTATTAAATCCATATAGCAGTCGGATACATGTAGGTGCCGTGAGACTTGAGATATAACCATCACCCGACTGACTCACGCTAGAACCAAACCCACACACCACCCATCACCATCACCATCACCATGGCCCAACATCGCCCATTAGTCTCTCTCGATTATGCCAAACCGAATCCCAAACCAGGCCCGACTCCCGACACTCCTAATCCGCCTGAGCCTTCCTTTTAAATTGAACTCGGAACCAACACCTCAAAGGCTTCAATGTCTTTTCAAGTCGACTTGAGGATGGCCCTTGACGAACACATTGAAGGAGGGGCTTTCTTCTTTTTGGTTGCGGTTCTCTTGGCCCGTTTTCCTTGTCGGACAAGAAAACAGATGGATGCCCGGCTCGGTTATGGAGCGTCTGGTCTGGCTTCTAACGGATGGTCGAGGTTAGGTTGGAGTCATACGGATTTGCTGAGTGGTTGCGGTTAAGGGACCGAGGGTTAATACAATCGTAATGGGGTTACCTTACTGGGATGATGTACGGGGTACTTTACTATTACACACAATAATAACACTACAGATGTTGCCAATCAGCTTTTAACGAGTCCCAGGAACAACACTAGACAGCATACCTGTGCATGATGCATCTCGGAATGACACACATGTTTTCCCCACCACGGAGAATTTACACAAGAACTGACCAGAAACAGATCGATCGGACATGATCAGAAGAGAAAAAAGAAAGGGCAAAAAAGAGGTTGGGGAAAAAAACACAAAAGTCTCACCACCAAACAAACCCCACCCCCATCCAAAGGGACACACATCAGCAGCTACGAAAACTCTTTTCCAGTACCTTAGTACAAAGAACTTTTCTTCGCTAGCCCGGGGAATTGAACCCAGCCAGGGCCACTTCGATTTACGACGACGACGACGGGCAACCGGCGATGCTCCTCCCAATTCCGCTGTGCCAAACATCGATCGCTGATTTGGCGGGTTGGGAGGATCTGGTGATTGGGGAAGGGAGGAGGGGGGGTATATAGGGGGGTGGTGGCGGAGGGAAGGTGTGGAAGGGGGGGATTTGGGGCCTGAGGCTGGGAGGGAAGAGATGGGATGGAAGGGTTGTTGGTGCTGGTGTGGTTTGGGGGGAAGGATCAGGCAAATGGTATGAGAAAACACTAGGTAGTTGGTAGGTATATAGTGGTGTGAGGGTAATCAGGTGTTAATCGTTTTCTTCTCCTTTCATTCTTTCTCCTCCCTCCAGTCCAGCAAAGCTCGAAGAATCATCCATATATTCGGTTCAGTTTTGTACCCTTCGAGTAATGTTTTCAGAGTGATGGAACCTTTTGTCGTTTTGCAAAACTGGGTACTCAATAGGTTTCAACGCGTTCATGTGAGAATCGACTCCAAAGAATTGGTAGTATCTATTTATTCACCGAGCCTGAGCGTATCATACTGACCCTAGACAAAGGGCTATCTGGGTCGGGATTCGTTGCTGCTGAATCCACAAGCATGAGAACACCAAGACCATACCTCTCCCTCACAGTCCCCAAAGTCTGAAACAGCTGAGAGGGCTGATATCCTTTCACATATTCCAAGTATGGATGGTCATCTGATTCATCTGATAGTATTTCACAAGCTTATGTCGGCCACGTATCTCGAAGTGCATAACTAAGACAACGTCCCGTCCAGGAGATCTTTAGCACCAGGTGCACGTTGGAAGTTACTAAACTCCGGAATTGAGAAGCGTTAAAAACTTCACGACCTTGCGACGGCCTGTCTGGCCGCAATATGGCCCGCCCAGTAAACCCGGCATAAATTACGACTTGTATAATGAGCGAGTTTTAGTGAAACCAAACGGCGGGCGTCTGACGACCCCAATCGAGAGTTAAGGCTCAAACGGTTTGGAACTTCAAGTGTCCATGACCTGACACAGAGGTGAAATGTATTTGTGACCGCCGCTGGTGTCATGTGTCCGGCGTGAAAGTGTGTCATCGAGTAATCTGAAGGAAGCCCGGTCTGGCAAGTTTACAGATATAAATGCTAACCCGGAACATTGATCTTCCAGCCCACAACTCTGGACGTTGAGAAAAGGTTGGGGTGAGGCTGGAGAATCCCCATGGGGAGTGGGTGATCATCACCAGGTTCAAGCCCCTGCAAACCAACCCCCTGCACATTGTTCAACAGCTGTCGTCACCGGGGACTTGGCATTTTGCTCCCACCGGCTTCTATCAATAATGGAAGAATCTGGAGTTTGCAAATTCCAAGACACAGCATCCATTTATCTGAATGAGATACCGTTCGGAGAATAACGTTACCTTTGTCCATGTAACCTGCGGATAAAATACACCAATGGAACGAGCGAGTTGGGCCGCTGCGGCAGCGGCGTGCGATCTGCAGCCAACGTCGCCGTCCTTTGACCCGAACCGCTCTGCCCGGTTGCTGGGCCGTGCCGAAAGACTCTTCGCTTTCCAATCCACGACACTCAAATGTGATGTTATAAGTTCTCCATTTCCTATTTCCAGAGAAGATAAGGATATTCTCCATGGTCTTTTTCCGTTTACAGAAAAATAGAAAAATAAAAACGGCAGACTGTCGAGAGATCTTTGACTTACTCACGAACGAAGCTCTCGGTGGTTCATTGTAAAGCCGAGCGGGCCAAGTCCGGGTTGAACCGCCCCACCGATCCGTTCGGCCGGGAGGCTCAATATCAGCGCAGCGCAGCAGGCAGGATGGGTGGTGCTGAGTGGGATGGCCCGCCTTGATTCTCGCAGGTCGCATGTCGCATGTTGCATCCATGAGGTCGTTTTGGCTTGGCCATCACATGCTAGAGGTTGACGCAGAGGTTATTCAATGTCTTGAGAATATGGCGCATCCTGTTAAAGGTACCGTTGGAACTGGTGTACTAGCACGGTGATGAAGAGGTTTTTCTCTTAAACGTTGATAGACACATCTCTTGAACAAGAGCCAAACATATTCAACCGACACACGATGATACGGCCAGCACACCTACAAAATAAAATATTGTTCAAGGTGAGGTTGGAGTTCAAGGAATGTGCAACCCCCACCCCACTTGCCAAAACGGGACAATGCCACTGTTAGCGCAGGGCTCGTTCCGAATACAGATGGAACCCCTCATTCGGCCCCCTCCAGTCCCATTCCCACAGCACATCCGAACATCCTCTTGTCCGAAGACCAGGCCAGAACCGACATCAGCCAAGGCGAAGCGCCCTTTTCCCTGCCACAGAAACGGGGACTGAGTGGGCCAAAAACAAATAACCAGAAGCGTCATTTCTGGGGGAAATCGAACCGGAGCAAAGGGGTCGGAGAAAAACAGAGAAGGGCCATCGCACTGTGAGGGGCACGCACCGCACAACGTCATTCACACCTCCCCCACACTCCCCCTGGAAAAGACCCGTGAGACCTTGGTCCCCTGAGCACACTACGCCTATTCTTACCAGGCCCGTGACGCAGTCATACACGATTGTTGAGTGCATGCCTAGATTGTGGTAGGTCGGCGCGTCGAGCGCCGGAGTTGAGGGGCGACCTGTGTATTGCTGCGGGACATACACTACTTTGGTTTTCGCCTTGGGGTCCAAGAGAGAGAGAGAGCTAGCAAGCTTAGCCGCCACCTACGTTGCAGATGACCTCGCTGGCTGAATCTGGTCGGTTAGTTGACGGACTAGGTTGACGGACACTCACAGTCCAGGTACATGGACCACCGGATGAAATCGAGGGACGGAAGACCAACATACATACATTGCATACATACATACAGCCACTAACCAACGAACACCAACCACTACGATTTTCTGCGAAACAAGCTTTCTCTTTTTCATTTCTCAGCCTCACCGCGCACGACTTCGGGCGGTCAGGTACAACGGAGCGCACCGACGATTCCAAGCCGACGGATTACTGGACACATTCACACCTCGACAGAGGATTCAGACAAATCCACGCACTGTACGTGTCTCGGGCGCTCTTTCTAGCACAGACGCACGCAGGCACAAACCAAGAACACCCGCACCCAAACCAGTACGTTGCATCTCGTTTTCTGTCGTTTCGTTTTAACCCCGAGACTGCGAGAAATGGCTCGGCAGATTCCCAGATTGAGGGCTCGGTTCGGGCCTGCGGAGGAGGAGTCTCAGCTCGGAGCCCGCCGTGGCAACCTTGCCGTGTCCAATCACCCCGGCGGTGCTCGTGACTCTCTTCCTGGCGCCTAGCAAGCGACCTAGCCACATGCTCCAGCAGGCAGTCAGCCAGGAAGTCAGTCAGCCAGGCAGTGGTCTGTCTGTCTTGCCCGCGCTGTTCGTTCCCGGTCTCCTTGTGTACATTCTCTGGGGAAGTTCCACCAGGGCCAGGACCATGATACTTCCTGGGCAACATCCTAGTCTCCCGAGATCCCGAGATCCCGGCACCCCGGCCTCCTGGGGAAGCAGTCCATCCGTTTCTCCGCTGCTCACGGTGGGCCACTGGACCACGGTGAGGGATCTCACGGGGCTGCTAGGCTGCGTTGCTTGTGGTGTCTTTCTCCATTCACGTCTTCCATTCCTCGTTCATACATACCCCAAGGTACTACCCAAGGTACATCAAGTACGTACCTTGGATATGCAAGCAGATCCGCCCCCCCCCTAGAGATCCCCCTAGGTCTCCCCACACCCTCCCGGGTTTATCATCCCGTCTCCCGTGCTTTATATCCCGAACCTGGCCCGGCCAGGGCTGTCAGCTCGTTTCCTTTGATGTTCCCATGTCCCCAGCTTGCTCTTCTTTACTCTATCCACGAACGCACACCTCGTCTGGTCGCGTTCCCAGTGGAATGCCAGCATACTACCTCCAAGACTGCCACTACTTCTACCGCACCGCCCTGCGCGGTCTCAACATCAGCACCCGCGTCTCGCCGCTGTACGGCTGACGGGCTGGTCCTGATATCTATCGATTAAGGCATAGCGACTCCTTCTCTCGGGACTGACTTGCTGACGAGAATGCCTACGCAAGTCCGCATCTTCACCTCGCCCAGGTCTCTTGGGGAGACACTTTCTAGTTCTAGTCCTGTGCAGCAGCTGTCTCCGACGACGACGACCCCGCGGTCTGTGCCGGATTTGCCTATTGAGCTGCCGACGAGACCTGTTGATTATCAGAGTGAGAGACAGGGTGAGAGACAGAGTGAGAAACAAAACCACAGCAAAAGCCAGAATCAGAACCAAAACCAGAACCAAGGCAGTACCCCGGCCCCCATGTCGGACGCCAGCCATGAGGACAAGCCCAAGGGGGGCGTGACGTACGCGCACCAGGACGACCTGCCCAAGCTGCCGATCCCAGACCTCGAGTCGAGCCTGGACAAGTACCTGGCGGCGCTCAAGCCGCTGCAGTCGGCGCGTGAGCATGCCGAGACGAAGCACGCGGTGCAGGCGTTTCTGCGGAACGAGGGGCCGGAGCTGAATGAGAAGTTGAAGAAGTATGCTGAGGCAAGGACGAGTTATATTGAGCAGTTTTGTACGTTTCCCCTCTCTTACTACACAGAAAACGGTGTGAATACTGACTGGCTAGGGTACGACTCGTACCTCAACTTTGACAACCCGGTGGTGCTCAACCTGAACCCCTTCTTCCTGCTGGAGGACGACCCGACGCCGGCGCGCAACAACCAGGTGACGCGGGCGGCGTCGCTGGTGGTGTCGGCGCTCGAGTTCGTGCGAGCGGTGCGCAAGGAGGAGCTGCCGGCGGACACGGTCAAAGGCACGCCGCTGTGCATGTACCAGTACTCGCGGCTGTTCGGCACGGCGCGCGTGCCGACGGACGCGGGGTGCCAGATCGAGCAGGACCCGGAGTCGAAGCACGTCGTGGCCATGTGCCACGGCCAGTTCTACTGGTTCGATGTCCTAGACGAAAACTCGGACTTGATTATGACGGAGCGCGACATCGCCATCAACCTGCAGACGATCATCGACGACGCGGCGCAGACGCCGATTCAGGAGGCCGCGAAAGGGGCCCTCGGGGTGCTCAGCACGGAGAACCGGAAAGTGTGGTCGGGCTTGCGGGATGTACTGACGCGGGATCCCGGGTCCAACAACGCCGACTGCCTGGGGATCGTGGACACAGCGCTGTTTGTGATATGCCTAGACTACTCGGAACCGGCGACGGCCGCGGCACTGTGCCAGAACATGCTGTGCGGCACGAGCGAGATCGAAAAGGGGGTGCAGATCGGGACCTGCACGAACCGGTGGTACGACAAGCTGCAGATCATCGTGTGCAAGAACGGCAGCGCAGGCATCAACTTTGAGCACACGGGCGTCGACGGCCACACGGTGCTGCGGTTTGTGAGTGACCTCTACACCGACACCATCCTGCGGTTCGCCCGCACCATCAACGGCAAGGCCCCGACGCTGTGGGCGTCCACCAGCCCGGACCCGTCCCGCCGCGACCCGGAGAGCTTCGGCGACGTCAGCACGCTGCCGCACAAGCTGGAGTGGGACATGGCCCCGGAGCTGCGCATCGCCGTGCGGTTCGCCGAGACCCGCCTGGCCGACCTGATCGAGCAGAACGAGTTCCAGTGTTTGGATTTCGGCGCCTACGGCAAGACTTTTATTACGTCCATGGGCTTCTCCCCGGACGCCTTCGTGCAGATGGCGTTCCAGGCGGCCTACTACGGCCTCTACGGCCGCGTCGAGTGCACCTACGAGCCGGCCATGACCAAAATGTACTTGCACGGCCGCACCGAGGCCATCCGCACCGTGACCGACGAGTCGGTGCGGTTTGTCCAGACGTTCTGGGCCGACAACCCGGCCGAGCAAAAGATTGCCGCCCTGCGTCGGGCGTGTCAGCGGCATGTGGCTACCACGCGGGAGTGTGCGAAAGCCCAGGGGTGTGATCGCCACTTGTACGCGCTGTTTTGTCTCTGGCAGCGGACGGTGTACGAGGAGAGTGTGCGCACGGGAACGGCCCCGGGCAGTCCCGCGGCGGATTATGCCTCGCCGTCGTCGTCGTCTGTGGTCGACGATAACCTGTCGGATCGTCTCTCCGATCGGCTGTCTGATCGCGGCGGCGGTGGAGCAGGTATCATCAGCAGCAGTCCCCCGCGTGAACCCGCCTACCTCCTCGACGCCTCACCTCCTGGTCAAACCCAAACCCAAACACACACCCCCAACCCCGGCCGAGACCGCAACGACTCCCTCACAAGCAACATCTCCTCCTCCCCCTCCCTCTCCTCCAGCACCCCCCCACACCCACACAACCACCACCTCCCGGCCCTCTTCGCCGACCCCGGCTGGGACAAACTCAACACCACCATCCTCTCCACCTCCAACTGCGGCAACCCATCCCTGCGCCAATTCGGTTTCGGCCCTGTATCGGGAGACGGGTTCGGGATAGGGTATATCATTAAAGACGAGGGGATTTCGATATGTGTCTCTTCGAGGCATAGGCAGACGAGGAGGTTTGTGGATACGCTGGAGAGTTATTTATTGGAGATTAGAAGGGTGTTGAGGATTGTTGTTGGGATGGGAGGTGGGCATGCGGGGGGGGGTGGGGGGGGGGGGCGCGTCGAGGGCTAGGGAGGTTGATGGGTTGAGGGGGGGTACGAGACCAGAGCATGGTGATAGGGAGAGGGAGAGGGTCGGGCATACGGGACGGGGGAGAGAGGGGGGACGGATGAGTGTTACTTCTGGCGGGTTCAGCGGTAATACCGGTACCGGAGGCTTTGGCGCAAGCGGGGGAAGTGGAAGTGGAAGTGGAACCGGAGGAGGAGCAGGAAGTATAGGCAGTGGAGGGAGTGGGAGGACGAGATTGAGGGGGAGGCTGATTACAGGGGAGAGTTTGGTCGGGGGTGGTGGGAGGAAGGGGTCGGATTTGGGCGCTGTCGGGGGGAGTGTGTCGTCGCCGACGGAGGAGAGTTTGCTGTTGAGTGAGGATGATGAGTTGGGGGGGTGTAAGTTTTTTTTTTTCTCTTTTATATCTTTTGGACGCTTTCCCGTTTTCCCCTTTCCATTTTCCTTTCCTTTTTCCCCCTTTTCCCCCTTCTCCCTCTTTTCCCCCTTTTCCCCCTTTCCCCTTTCTTCACCACACCTACATCATTCATCCAGCACCCCTTTTTTCACCTCATCACCACAATCATCCCCATACCAAGTCCATTCCACTACACATAACCCAACAAGATACACACCCCCACTAAACCCACCACAACCCAATACAATCCGATACTAACCAATATAATCACAGACGGTTTCTTCGACGCAGGCATGCTCCTCCAGGCCCTCAAAGCCCGAGGCGAGAAACCCGCCCCTCCCACTACCACCACCGGGGCTGTCGGGTCCGGCACTGCAGACTCCAATGACCAGCAACAGGGGCAGGGCCAGGGTCAGGGCCAGGGGGGTAAATCGTCAGAGAGGGCGGCTGCTGCTAAGGCGGTGGCGGAGGCGAGGGTGCAGGCTAGACGGAGGGAGGTGGGGAGGAAGTTGAGGTTGGTTGATTATTAGGTTGTTGGTTTGTCTGAGTGGGGAGGGTTTTGGAAGGGGGTGGGGAGGGTGTTCTCGGGAGGGGTTTTTGGATGCGTTAGTACAGTTTGGATGGGATATGGAGATGGGATATGGAGGTGGGATATGGGACGGCAATTTGACTGGATAAAGCATTTATGATAGGAAGCTGTTTGTGGACAGAATTTATTATAGGGGGATATTTGAGGACAGAGCATTTATTTATGATATGATAGCAGGGCGGTGGGCTGTTTGTGGATAGGGGGTGTTATTTACAACTTTATAGTAAGCGTTGTTAACCAGGTCTAACCCACACCACTGCTTCTGCTAGTTCTGTTTCATGTGGTAAGATGGTTTGGTTCTGTGTGGGAGGTGACATAGGCGTGGGATATATACGGATATGTGGGATACGCAAAGGGATAGGTAAGGTAGATGGAGTTGAAGAGATGGATGAACGGTTGAGTGCAGGGGTGAGTCAAGGGTGACTGAAGGGGTAAGTGCATGGTGTAGATGATGGGGTAGACCGTAGATGACATGAGATCAAATGGGATTGAATGGGTGATAAGTGGACGCTGAAGGGGAAGATGAAATTAAAGGTAAAACCAGGATATAAAAGCAGTAAAATGTCATAAAAATAAATGGAAGGCATCAAAACAAGACGGACAAAAACGGGACCAAGTGACAACTGGACGAATAGGACGAGGTGGACGAGGTGGGTAATCGAGGGGTAATACAAAGGTAGATAGACAGACGAAAGCACAGGGGAAAGGGCTAGAGATAATTAGATCTAAGGGCTGGTCTCTCAACTTATAGTCAGGAACACCAGAGCTTATAATCCTCATACAGCTCCGCGTTAAGGGAGTGTATCTCTGCGCTGCGTCATACATAGTAAACCCTCCGTAGCCTGAGTGGTTAATCAACGGTTCCTTCTAGGTGCCGGAGAACAACGCCAGCCTTAGGATCTCCGGTATGCGCAGCCAAGATATTAATTAGCTCCAGCCCCTATTCAGGGCCAAAAGTTATTTACACAGCCCAGGTTATGTTATATTACAGCCCAATTCCATACATCATAACTTATCCCCACTCCATGGCAAGTACGACCTGACCGTCGTAAATCGAAATGGCTTCTGGGTTCGATTCGATCCCCAGGGTCAGCCGAAGTAAAAATTTTCTGTAACAAACAAACAGAAAAAAGGTTTTCGTAACAGCTGACGTCTAGCGCTCCGGATGGGGATAGAGCTTGGCTGAGAGCTTTTTTTTTTTTTCCTTCTTTTGTGTTTATTTGAGTTGGAAGGGAAGAAGAGCCTGAGAATTGGAAAAAGTAGGCGTATGTATGATATGTATCGTTAAAAACAAGCGTATCATCAGCAAAGGAGTATCATCAAAATAGGCAGCGTTCGTCTATATTAGGCATATATACACCACACCGCTCAACCCCCCAATCCAATCCAAACTCTATCATGCCCAGCGCATCAGCTTGGCCGGTTATTCCAGTGGTAAATATCTGCCCCTGTTGCCACAACCCACAGACGGGTCTAATATATATGGCCCTTCCCAGAATAAAAAAAGAACGATCCAAACAATGCTCTCCTTCCGTCTCCAAATACGGTGTCTCGTGAGAAGGGAAAACGAACCAAAAGTTGATACCAAACCGGACAGACAAAAGCGCTTCCAACAAAGTAAGTCATTGTTAAACCGAACCAAACCAAACCAAAAACACGGGTATCCCACAATTACCGCACCCTCCTCAACCCATCACCTCTTAAACTCCATGCTATGGCAATTCAACAGCCCCAGTCATCGCCCTCATCGGCGCCCGAACCTGCGCTTGTCCCGGCGGCGTCGGCGCCGGCGTAGTCGACACCGACACCGCCTTCCTCGGCACAACCATCGCCACCGCCGCGGTATTAATACTCCCCGCCAAACTCGAGATACTCCCCCCGTTTGCCCCCTGAGCGCCAGCTCCCGGGGGGCGATACGGTTTGTAGGCTCCTGGTGGCTTGCCGCCTGCTGGTTGGAGGGCGAGTGGTACACCCCCGGCATTGTTGGGGTTAGGACCGCGGCTGCTGCCGGGTCGGTTGGCGCCGGGGTTGCTGCTGGGGTGGGCTGGTTCGCCGGGCATGGGACCTAATGCGGAGGCTGGCGCGACGGGGGTGGTGCCGTTGTAGGTGGAGACCGGGGTGGAGGTGGAGCGGCGGTCGGGGGTGTCGATTCCGTTGCCGGTGGTGCCGTAGGTGTCGACGCGTTGGAGGTCGTGGGAGGGGCGCGGGGAGTTGTTGTAGAAGGGGGGCGTGGGGAAGGTGGGTAGGGCCTGTTGCTGGTGTTGTTGGAATTGCTGGGGGGTGAAGTGAGGCTGGGCGAACTGCGGCTGGGGACTACCCGTCGGCGTGCCCATTGGGCTCGGTTCGAAGCGGATGCTCTGGGCGGTGTGCGTGCTAGGCGCGTAGTTGTGACGCGAGTTGAAGGTGCCGGCACCAGCGGATGCTACGGCACCTGCGCCGGCCGCAGCAGTACCGTACATGTTCTGCTGATGAGCCGGCGTTGCGGCGGACTGGGGATAACCAGACATTCCGGGAGCACCCGCGGCCTGTCCGTAGGCTCCTGATGGCCCAGAAGGCCCAGGAGGCGGCTGCGTGTTCGGGTACGTGGGTTGGGCCATGAACGGCTGGGACGGGGGCAGCTCGGACGACGCGAGCTCGTTCTGCCTGCGCTTGCGGAGAAAGATGGCCCCGAAAATGCATAGCACGATGATGGCGATACCACCGATCACACCACCCACAATTCCGCCCACCGGGGGACCTCCGCTCGCGGCTACGGGAGGAGGTGCCGAAGACGTGGCTGCACCGGCACGGGTCGCGTCGGCTGCGGCTGAGGAAGTCGAGGACGCAGCGGTAGGCGTGGGCGCGTCGGAGGACGTCTCGGAAGTAGACTCGGTGGATGACGACGACTTGGACGTGGTTGACGAGGAAGCCTTGGTAGACGAAGACTTGGACGAGGACGAAGATTTGGCGGTCGAGGATGACTTGCGCGAGCTGGTGGACGTCGTCTTCTTGCTGCTCGACGTGGTCTTGGAGACTGTCTTCATGGTCCGGTGCTTGTCGGACGGGTTCGTCGTCTCGGCCTCGAGCACCTTCATCGGCTTCGTACCGCAAAAGTAGTCCGTCACGCCTCCCGGGAAGGCAACCGTGTTGCAGTATCTTGCCCCAGAGTCGAAGCTGCTGCCGTTAGCCAATCTCGGACTCTCTCATCATGATACCCGTTCATGATTACGACAAGAAAGTACGGCCGGAAACTCACCATTTCAGCGTCAGGTCATCTCCCTGACAGTCCTTGTCGCACTTCCTCGCGTCACTCCGGTCCATACACGTCACGCGGAACGCGCAGTCGTTGTCCTTGCAGCAGCCCGCAGCACCCGGGATCTTGCCCGACGCCGGGATAAAGGCGCATTGCCAGTCCTCGTCGACGCAGGCATAGGCGGATTCTTGGCCAGTTAGTCGCTGTCGTAACAGTAAAGCCATAGCGTTGACACTCACTTAATTGGCCATCAATGAAGCCGCACGTGTTGTCCGGAGCTAGCAGGTACTTGTCAGGCAGGCCGATATTCCGACGCAGCAACCCGGCGTCTGGTGCTTCTGTTGGTACTGGCGACCACCCATTCCCAGGAGGCAGTGGTTGAGAGGGGTCTGTTGGGCGCGGAAGGAAGACAAAAGCCTGAGCCGACGCGCCGAAGAGTAGGGCGCCGTGGAGGAGTTGCTGTAAGCCCATGGTGAGGGTTTGAGGTATTAATTACTTGGTCGTGTGTCGTAGTTGTCGTGTAGTTGTTCTAGCTGTTGTGGTTGTTGTTCAGGTTGTCGTCGTGACTATGGTGTTGATTAACTATATTACTGCTTCTACCGATCAAGGAGTGACATCGGTAAAGCCGGAGCGAGTGGTGATGCTAAAGGAGCGTGGTGGTCAACATGGATGTCGTGTCACGGCGGACTCGCAGTTGACGGAGCCGCAAGGAAACAAAGAAGGTTTGCAGTAACGACAAACGGCACACGGGGGCGCAGAAGGCAGAGGGCGGCCGGATGGTAAAAATTGCTTCAGAATGCCACAGAATGCCACCAGCGGGCATGGCGGACAGCTGGAGGGGGGTATCCATGTCTGTCACTGTAACCATATCGCCCTTCTTGGGCCCCATGCCGTTTTTCCGGCCGAGGATTCGAACGACTCTGTCTTCCAAGACCCTCCCAAGACCCTCCAGGACGACCTCCCCCAACGGCCAAGACGCTGCTGCAGCCACGCGCAACCACGGCAGGTTGGCACCAGCCCCGATTGAGCCGAAAGCACGCACCGTCTCAGGGGTGCAGATGGAAAAGCCGGGGTGACGGGGACTGCTAGCCTTGGGCTGACCCGAGGACCCCTGCGCGGTGTTCCAGCGAAGGACGGAATTCCGAGGCTCTGGGAGTTTGGCGATGGGAAAAAGAGGATCGCGGGAAAATTTCCTCTCGGTGGCCCAGGTGGGCGGGCAGCTGGGACGCAAAAAAGTCGGGCCCGGAAAGCTGCCGAGCAAACACCGGGCTTCCAATGATAAATGTCCTGATCGCCCACCGAGGAAACCACGCCTACTGCGCCTCTTTCTCTGCTACTCTGATATCCTCCCTTCTTCCTTCCTCTGCAAACACATGACAGTTGCTCTTGCTGTGCTGCGCACCCGCATCCACGCGCCGTGGGATGAAAGATGAAAGGAAGCACAGAACCTGGATGCCTGCCCTGCCCTTGCACCATCCTGCTGCTGATTGGCTGGAACCCCTGCATCGATCAAGAAGTTTAATTGCTTTTCCCAAAGCGGATAACCCGGCGCCCCCACACGCTAAAAATGGACCCGCTCAAGTCAGGAACCAAAGCACAGTTCATCCGTGCTCCGACCTGACATCGCCTGATCTGTGCTTTGGCAGCGAGCCAGCGAGCCTGCCTGCCAGCGCAACAATCATCGAACTGCAGCAAGAGTAGGCGCACAGCTGCCCCGTTTCAGTTGCAGCACTCAAGAGCCGGTGGGGAATTCGCTGCAACGCCGGGAAATTTCCACACAGCGGAAAAAAAAAGAGAGATTCTCCCACCGTCGCTGTCTCCATTTCCCATGACCCATGAGCGATCTGTCGCGCGTGCTCCCGCACTTCCCCATCGGGCAGTTCGCGAGACTGATTCCGGCACTCGAGAAACATGCCATCTCGACCAGCGAGCTGCTAACCCTTGAGGCGGCCGACATTGGAAAGCGTACCCAGCTGCCACTACTGGACGTCAAGCGCTTGTGTAGCGCCGTGCTCACCGCCCTCCATGCCGATCTCGGCGTGCAAACCTTGGACGCTGCGGCCCGAGCTCCGGCGCAGTCAGCCGGGCCTGAACCGGAGCCCGGCGCCGAAGCGGGGCCCAACGACCGGAAGCCTCCGGACCACCCGCCAAAAGGGAAACTCCCCACCACCACCCTAAGAAACACCGCTGCGTCGCTCGCTGCGCAATGGCAAACCATCAGCACGCTTGACCCCGAGCTGGACCGCGCTCTCGGCGGCGGCATCCCCGCCGGCTACATAACCGAAGTCACCGGCGAGTCAGGCTCCGGCAAGACCCAGTTCCTCCTTTCCCTCCTCCTCTCCGTCCAGCTACCCCCGCCCCACGGCCTAGGCCGCCCAGCTCTCTACGTTAGCACCGAAGCCGCGCTGTCCACCCGCCGCCTAGACCAAATGCTCTCCGCCAACCCTGTCTATCAACGCCTACCCCCAAAGAAGCGGCCATCCCTCGACAACATCATCAGCACCGTCACGCCCGACCTCGAAAGCCAGGACCACATCCTCACCTACCAGGTCCCTGTCGAAGTCGAGCGCCGCGGCATTGGCCTGGTGGTGCTCGACTCAGTAGCCGCCAACTACCGCGCCGAGTTTGAGCGGTCAGCAGGGCAAGGCCAGCAGGGCCTCAACATGGGCGCGCGCACCGGCGAGCTGGTCAAGCTGGGCATGCAGCTGCGGGATCTGGCGCAGCGGTATAATCTAGCCGTGGTGGTGGCTAACCAGGTGGCTGATCGGTTCGGGGGAGGGGGTACTGCTAAGTTCAGGACTCCTGTCTCGTTCCTTCATCAACCACAACACCCGCCTTCGTCTGGCCCGCCACCTCGCCTAACGCAGGAATCCCCCCTCGCTACCCGCAGCCGTCCTCTCCCGTCTTTACCTCTACCAACCGACCCACCACCTTCCTCCGTCCCCCTTCCCTCCAGCTACCCAGCCCCTCTCCACGAAGAACCCCCACCGCCACCTGAATACCTCCCCACCTCCACCAATCCCACCTACTCTTCCCACCCCGGTAAAAACAACAACAACGACCCAGAAACCGAAAACGACCCGGCCCTCCTCCTAGACCACCAACAACGCTGGTTCACCGGCTGGGGCGACGACCCCTACTTCAACCAACTCAAAACACCATCTCTCGGGCTAGTCTGGACGACCCAGATTGCGATGCGGGTGGCGCTTTTTCGGAGGCCGGTGTCGACTTGGCGGATGATGCAGAATATCACTGCTCCGGGAGGAGGAGGGGGTACAGGGGGAGGGGGGTGGAGCACGGCTGGGTGGGAAAGGGTATCGATGAGAAGGGGGGTGAGGGGGGGAAAGAAGAGGTAGAGGGCAGAAAAGAGGGAATGGAGAAGGGGGATGACGTTGTGAAGGAGGAGGAGTAGGGAAAGGAAGAGGAGACGAAACGGGACAGTACGAAGGTGGTATGAGAGGGAGGATTAGGATATAGCACCTTGGCGTGCTAGCTCGGCGTCTTGATTAGTCAACGGCCCAGCCTGTCCAGCATAGAAGCATGGTAGCTAGTGAACTGCACTGACAAATACATGTAAATACAACACACACACCCTGATCATGGCTCATATCAAACCAGTCCAGCGCAACTCAGCACCTACTTCCACCCCAGGGATGCCCGCATCTCAACATTCACACACAATTGAGGGAGGATAAGGACACAGATGTATTTACATTTACATACTGTCTAACTGTCTTGTCTCAGGCGCCATGCTAAATCACGCAGCAAGCAACCAACCCAGGCAGAGTAGATATCCTACATCGCTTCATATGAGAGCTCATAGGTGTGAGCAAAAAGAACAAGAACAATAACTAAAAAACAAACCCGAGAACGCCGTCTGCTGCTGCTGCTGCTGTCAACGCCATATCTCTCACTCGTCCACTCGTCCACTCGTCCGCTGTCAACCCAACTCCCCATTCTCATCCCCCTTCTCTCGCGGTTACCCGAGTATAGAACAGCGCTCATCCACCTAACTGCCTCAGACGCATGTTACGCCGGGTGCGGACTACCTCGGATGCGGAAACCGATCCTCCAACTGCATCCTGACCCCCACATTCATACTAATCAACTCCTGCACCAACAACTTCGCCGCATACGGCATCGTCATCTGCGTAACCTGACTTGTGCTCGCACACGTCTGACAAAACCCCTTATACCCCAACAACCCACACCGCTCACAAATATCCACCTGCGTCCCATCCGAGCTAATCATCAGCCTCTCCAACAACAACTGCGACGCTCCATACGCAATCAGACAATCCCGTTCCATTTCGCCCAACCGCAATCCACCGTCGCGTGAGCGGCCTTCGGTTGGTTGTCGAGTGAGAATGGCGCGGGGACCCCGCGAGCGGGAGTGCATTTTGTCTTGGACCATGTGTTTGAGGCGTTGGTAGTAGATGGGCCCGTTGAAGAGGTAGGCTTCGTGGGGGTCGCCTGTGATGCCCGAGGTGAAGTAGTCTTTGCCTTCCCAGGAGAAGCCGTGGTCGATGAGGACCTTGCCCATTTCCTCGACGGGGTGGGTGCGGAAGGCGTCGCCGAAGCCGTAGTCGCGCTCGCCGGCGATGACAGAGGCTTTGCCCGTGAGGCATTCGAAGAGTTTGCCGACTGTCATGCGGGAGGGGAAACCGTGCGGGTTCATGATGATGTCCGGGACGAGGCCCGTGTCGGAGAAGGGCATGTCTTCTTGGTCGACGATGATGCCGACTACGCCCTTTTGGCCGTGGCGGGAGGAGAATTTGTCGCCGAGTTCCGGGCGGCGGGTTTGGCGGGTTTGGACTTTGATGATGGCGGTGTTTTTTTCGGTGTTGGAGACCATGACTTTGTCGATGTAGGCTGGGTCGGGGATGCGGTAGTTGGTGGCCGCGGGGCGGAAGTCGTCGGATCCGCGGTCGCTGCCGATGCCGGTGGAGGTTTGGTCGATGGGGGTTTCTTTCATGATCATGGTTTCGCCTGAGTGCACGCGGTAGCCCACTGTTGCGAGCCCATCCTTATCGAGGCAGGCGTGCTTGGCGATCGTCCGGCCTTCCTCGTCCTTTTGGATGCCGCCGAGTCGGTCTTTGCGTCCGTTGGGGTACTGCTGCAGCTCGGCGGTGTACTTGCGGAACACCTGGCACCGCCCGAACCCGCGGTCGCAGGATGCCTTGTTCAGCACCAGCGCGTCTTCGATGTCGTAGCCCGAGTATGACATGACCACGACCGTGGCGTTTTGCCCAGCCGGGAGTTTGTCGTAGTGGATGAGCTGGATCGTCTTGGTGATGACCATCGGCCGCTGCGGGTAGACGAGCGTGTACAGGAGGGTGTCGATGCGGTTGAACTGGTTGTATGCGATGGCGCCGATGGCTTGCTTGCCCATGGCGCATTGGTATGTGTTACGCGGGGACTGGTTGTGGTGCGGGAAGGGGATGAGCCCGGCGACGGCGCCTAGGATCGTGAAGGGCTCGATTTCCATGTGCGTGGTTGACTGGTTGACGTCGGTCTCGCTGATGGCGATCAACGCATCGTTCTCCTCGTTGACGTCCAAGTACTCGATCACGCTGCCCTTGAGGAAATCGTCAAATGTCGCTTTGCCCATCTGCAAAAGTTTCAAGTGTTGCTCCTTAAGCTTCGGCTTCCCATCCTTCACAATGATATAAGGACGACAAATGCGCCCCTCGTCGGTGGCGATGTGGATGGCCGAGAAGTGCTCGTTGATGTGAATCCCGATAAACGGAGAGATATGGCCGCGACGACGCATAGTCTTGAATCGCGACGCAAACTGTTTCGGGTGTTTCGTGAGCGCAAACGGCGTGCCGTTTAGGTGAATAATGTACGATCCGGGCTTGTGCATCTCCGTGCCCGTGAACATCCGGATCGGCTCGACGCCGGGGAGGATGCCAAAAATCCAGTTCTTGACCGGCTCCTCTTCAGCGTTGGTGGTAATATGGGTCATCAAGGCCAAGTTCTTCACCAAACCACAGGCTTCACCCTCTGGTGTATCGGACGGGCAGAGCATACCCCATTGCGACGGCTGAAGTGCACGGGGTCCGCTCACTTTCCTCGTCTTCTCAAACTGACTGCTGATACGGGTCATCATGCCCAGCGCGGCAATGTAACTCAGTCTGCTCAGCACGTGTGTGACGCCCGCCCGGTTCATGTTGAACCGCTTGACGTTCCAATTCCCGCTCTGGATGGCCCGGTTGAGACCCTGGGTGATGTACTGCCCCTGGCTGCTGATGGGGCCGACGGGGTCGTAGGCCGAGGTCCTGTTGGGCTTCTTGAAAAAGTACTCCATGTTGCCTTTGAGACTGCCCACAAACATCTTGAACATGTCTTCGAACAGCAGAGACAACAACTGTCCGGCCAACTCCAAGCGCTTGTTACCAACAAAGTCGCGGTCATCCACTAGCTTGGGGTTGTGCGCTGCCATCAGCACGCGCCGGACCATCATGGCGATGTAGATGGCCTTGGGGTAGAAATCCAGGTCTTCAATCTCAACATGGGCGATGATGATGCCCGCCAGCGCATCCAGGCCTTCCTCGACGGGACTACGCCGAGGAGCCGCCATGGACCGCCCTTTCTTCGGCCCTCCCATCTTGACCCTCGACCCGACATATTCCAACGCTTGCTGCTGTGTAAACACCCCGGCCTTGGTCGCCTCGTCAAAGTTGATCAGGAAATCATCCTGGTACCGCGCATCCCCACCCGCGACGAGCTCCATAATTTCATAATCCGAGAGACCGCCCAGCGCCTTGAGGACGATGACAATCGGGATCGGCTCGACGAGAACGTTGTGGTTGAGGGCGATCCGGTCCTTCTTGAGGATGACGTAGGTCTTGGATTTACGCTCGTGCGTGGAACTCGTGACCGAAGCCGACACGCCGCCCGTCTTCTCATCCGCCTCTACAATCACACGGTTCTTGCTGAGTTGTTCCTGGATGAGGATGACCTTTTCCGTCCCGTTGATGATGAAGTAGCCGCCCGGGTCGAGCGGACACTCGTTCATGACCTCCATCTGCGCATTGTTGGCGCCGCTGAGACAGCATTTCGCGCTCTTGAGCATGACGGGGATCCGGCAGAGCGGGATGTCCTTGCGAACGATTTTTTTGCGGTCGCGCGAATACGTGATGTCGACGACGACGGGGGCGGCGTAGGTCATGTCGCGGAGACGGCACTCCATGGGCGTGACCTCGTCACGGGCCTTGAAGTCGGTGTAGTCATTGCGTGTCGGGGTGCCGACACGGATGTCGGTGAACTCGAGCCAAAAGTCTTTTTCTTGGTCGCTTCGGATCGATCGGTTCGCCTTGACGATGTCCTTGATTTCTTGCTCGACGAAGAAGTTGTATGAATCGATGTGTTGTTTGACGAGACCTAATGACAAGATGGAGAAGAGAGGCCCCAGATGTCAGCAACAACACGTCCACAAAGAAACCTTCAGCCCATCCGGAACAATGCCCAAGATATGGACTCCAAAAGTCACTGAGTCGCGAGAGCTGCTCGGCCAAGACGGACACCCACACCTCGCGCTGAGTCACCCGTCACTCACCTTTAACCTTGAGGAAAGCGGGCAAAAGCTGATACTTATCCTCTTTAGTAGAAATTGGGTCCGTCAGCTTCTTGCCATTGTAGAATGGCTCCAGCAACGCCTCGAAACCGTCGTCGATCGCACCCATCTTGGCCGTCCGAATCGTGCTGTTGAAGGGCGACCGGGGGGGTTGTGCAAGCCGATGCAAGCCAAACAATTATTTTTTTGCCCCGCGCTGGGAGAGCAATCCTTATCGCGATAAGCTGCTGTGCAGGGGTGCTGGGATGACACCTAGGCAAGCCAGGCAAAAGAGCTCACAAGGAATCAACGGCCCCAATTCAAACACATTTTAACGAGTTAATTCTTTTTCTCACGATACGCCATACTGGCCCTTGTAATTTGAAATTTACCAAACATTTTCATCAATTCTTTAACATCCTGCCCAAGCCCGAAACAAAAGTGTTTGTTGACAGCCCAACCTTCGAAAGCCCACCGGCGTGCGTCATCCCACATCCCAGGCCCGTTCACCAAATAAATCTCCGTCAAGAGCTCTCCCTCTCTTTCGAGGCAGCTAGTCGATGCCTCCCACTCACCCTTCGACTCCAACAAAATTACCCCGCCTCAAGCTGCAGGTCCATTTGTGATACCCCTCATTATCCCACGGTCTAGTTTTAGTACCATTGTTTCATGGCGGGGGTGGGTGGGTGCTGTTGAAGCGAGCTAGTCTCAACGTGGCTCTCTGCCGTTCTGATCAAAGGGGTCCTAGATACGTAAGTAGATAGGCCTGGGGATAAACCTAGCTCAACGTTTGGTACGCCTGGTATGATCAAAGAAGCGACCTACTTTAGGTTAGAGTGTTAACCCGTCATTACCCCTAAATTGGGCGTTACAGCGTTGAGAGCTTCTAACAACGTAACTTACGTCCCAAGATAACACTGCCAAACCACAACTACCATTTTGTACATATTTAATTTCTCTCCGAGAGCCTCCTTCCTTTGATTCCGCCGTACAACAGAAGAGAAAACCTCCTTCCAACTCACATCTCTGAAACCAAAACTCACCGACTTTTTAGAGCAAAAAGGACGTGGCCAACCGCTCCTTCAAGATGTGTAAGATAGTCCTTTGGCTAGAAATCCACAGCTTTATTGTGTACAACAGCAGTCATTGCACCGCATATGTTGTGCGGACGTAATTGGTTTATGCATTACCGTAGTTTGTCGCATGTGGGTGGTCTAAAGACCTAGGTCGACTCGACTCGACTGGAGAGACTTACCAAAGTGTTGTGTATCACCACCTATAATGAGCTAACTTTGGCGAGATGTTGTCTTGAGTCTTGAAGAAATGGGATCAAGGCTCTTTTCACTGTCTCGGAAAAGCACATGATCAAGGAAGCCTCTTGTCCCACTATCTTTTACCACCACCACGGCCATCGACCTCGATCAACGGTCGGTTGTGATACCCATTCCACGAGTGGTTCTGGTCGAGGTGGTCGGGCAGAGGTGGGGCAGAGGACAGCTGCATCAGCGCCTCAGATTTCTCACCCATACACGTACTCGTATGTATGTACATATGTACCAGTTGATGTACGTCTCCCGCATCGTCCCGGAATTGGAAACACACCTCGGTTACGATTGGCTACGCCATCTGAGTATGAGAGAAGGATGCGAAGCGCGCTTGCCATGCGACAAAATGTTGGTTGGGGTCCCAACTCGGTCCCTGTGTTGTCCCCCGCTCTTCTTACAGATCAAAGTCAGGGAGTTTACTCTGCTACGACAGCACCATCGCCTGTGCGTGTGTCCAATTGTGGAAAAGTGGTTGGTCAGCTCCTCGATGAAGCAGTTGGGTCGGCGTGATTCTTCTTTGGGCCCGAGTCAACATGTGTCAGCAAGGATGACAACTCCACGGGAGGCCGCCCCTGGCTGCAACGTTCACTAGCACACGTTCAAAGAGGGGTTGCCGCGGCCCGCATCGGTGGTGGGGGAGGGGCGCTCGGGGGGTCGGAGTCGAAGGGAAGATGACGAACAGAAAGGCATCTCTTTCGTTTCTGTTTCGTCAGGCATCGGGGGAGAAACAGGCTATCTAGGCCAGCCACGCCAGCTGGTAACCCCCCGTGAAGAAAATGCCGTCACAGCCGCGCATTTGTTAGAGGCTCATTGCCGGAGACTTCGCTCCAGAACGGAAACCCGAAGAGATTGGTCGGGCCGTGGAGTCCGGCGTCGATCCGGAAGCACTGTGGTTGCTTGCGCGGTGCATGTTTGATGGCCAGATCTCATGTCGCCGCGGATCGCCAGAACGGCAAGCAAAACGACGCGTCGTGAATAACAAACGTCTGCGGCGGTTAAATGCACCGCCGAGCTTCTTCGGCATGGGAAAGCTCCGTTGCCGAGTCGCTGTCTCTCTGCTCTGTGGCCCTCTTGCCGTGAGCCATGACGTTTTGTTCGGGAGTTGGGGAATTAAACAATGCTTGATCCCGCATTGTTGTCACCTCTCCGTTTCGTCGGCGGTTAAAGCAGGGAGCTCAAGAGATTATCTGCGGTTTGCAGTTACTCCCTTCAACAAAATACCAGTTATGTGAACCGTTTTGCCGTCCGGTGGCGTAAAACCCTTCGAACAAATAGCCGAATACAAAAGGGGCGGAACAAGGTGAGCACTTTGAGGAGTCGAGGATGCTGAGGTTCCGTGACGGGGATTGGTGGGGCCGAGCCAAAGGTGAGATATCCGCACTGGCTGACTTCAGAGGTGAATACGCGAGTTCAACCTTTTCTCAGCGGGTAATCGGGGCCTGATTGTATCTATTTCGTCTGGTTTTGTGAGTCTTGGTTCTCTCCCCTCTAGAAGACTCCGCTCGTGGATATGATAGAAAGGGAGGCGGTAGCGGACCCGTCACGTTCAGCTAGCCTAGTGCCTCTACGATGTCAGATCCGGGACGCTGGATACTGTGTACATCGTGTGCCCGCCGTTGTTGTGGCGTCGAAGGCGGCCAGTCGCAGCGCGGCACCCGGCAGAATTTGGCACCTCTGCGGACGCATGGTCCGGGACCGAACCTGGGGAAATCCATCAGCTGCCTTTTTGACGAATTGAATTTCTCGGGTTCAATGGCGGGCCGCCGCCCTTTGTTGAGCATCCACCCCCGCACAAGTCGGTTGGAGTGTTGAGGTAAGGAGATGGTGGGGGTCCCACTGTTGGAGTGTAAAGCACCCGAGCCGGCGAACCAGTTTCCAGGCTGACTCCCAATTTGGGTTGTCGAGACTCTTTCTTCCCGGCAGTCCTTCTCTCTGCCCATCGGGCCATCCTGCAGAACGCGAGTTCTTCGATGGAGTTCCCGATCATATTTTTATGATGGGATGCCCAGGTGGGAATCACTCGCGCTTGTTTCTACCTTTTCACCAGAGGAGGTTGATGAGGGAGAGCATGGAAGCATCCGGCAGTCGGCATTCTGTCTGTCAGTCAGGACGGAAGGCCCCGGCTTGTGTGCTAGGCCTGCATGCTTCGCCTAGGACCGGCGATCAGCACTTGTGGTATCGTCTCTTTTTATACCTGCAACCGCTTTGAGCTGAATGAAGAACGAGGTTGAGGTTTGCTTGGGCAGCAAAATGCTCCATGGCCGGGTTCTCTGTCAAAGGACGGCGCAGGGAATGGGTTGTGGTTATTTTCGAAAGGCCGCCTAAGAACTCGGGTGGATTGGTTGGGGGGACTGGCTTTCTCTTGATGCCCCGAGTCGGGTTCTAGTTGTTGGGCGCTTTCTCGGCCAGTGCCGTTTTGTAGTCAAGTGTCGAATCTGGAAGGTGCACAGGAGATGACTGGGAACGCGGGTTTGTATCCGTCCTGGTGCATGGAGTGACAGGAAAGTACATGCCTGGGCGCAGCCCTGTTGCCCAGCCCTTTTTGCAGTTCTTCAACACGCAGGAGGCAGGGGCGATAGAGGGAGTGAAGGGTCCACAGTACTGAGCCGCCCAATCGAGATGGGCTTGATGGGTTCGTCAATGGAGTGGGGGAATGGGATGTGTTTTGACTTTGGGCGGACGCCTGCCACTGTCCACACGAGCTCGGGCCTTCCTTGACAACTGGCCAACAGCAGGCCCTGAAGCCGCCCTGTCCCCCCTTGCGCTCTTCGCTGCCGCTGTGCCAGCCAGGGCCGCAGGGGTCCTCTTCAGTCAGTCCGCGCTATTCCTCCAGCGGGGGGCCCAACGTTGCGTTGCGGAAGGAGGCTGTTCCATCAACCGAACCTCGCTTCTCCACTCCACTCGCCCCAAAGCGGCCCGGCGGCTGCTCTCGACTCTCGCCAGTTGCTCCATTGCTGGCTTGTTGCTGCTCTCCTCCATCCCCACGCTCTTTTGGGACGATTGCCTCAACTCCTTTTGCTGTTGCGCCCTGGTTTCCAGGACGCGGCGTTGTGCCAACAAGTCTTGATTTTTTGTCTAGGTCAGTTCTGCCACCATTTCCCGTCTTTTGCTTCCTTGTTTTGGGCCGCGTGTGCCAGCCGCGCGCGCAGAGGCTTTCGGATTCTCGTCTGTCCGAGGAACGGGTGAAGGAGTGGACATGAGGCGCGAGGGGGGGAGGCCACAAGAGGGGGTCCCGCAAGACGGAGGGTGCTCGTGCCTGGGGAGCAACGCCAGCTTGAGGATATCGACGACTAGGCAGCCGAAAGCATCCAAGAGGGCGAGCATTGAACATTCAAAAAGACACCCAAGTCGTTGCGCCCATCAACCCAGCCTGCTCCTGTGGCCGCGGGCGCAAATCCCCCCCTTGGATCGTCGGACTCCTCCACAGCCAAGAGGCCAGAGATGCTGACACCACAACACCACCCTTTAGAATTGTACAGAAGCGATAGCCCAACCCAACCCCCCGACGATATACTTGCTCCAATCCGGGCCGCCCCGTGTACGAAAGTCGCTGTGTTTGTAGTATAGAGGAGTGGACAACCCGAAAATGGACGAGTACTTCCGAGCCCAGCAAAACCCCCGCGGTGACCCCCAGGCCGGAGGCGCTTTCGTCACGCCCCCGCGCAACGGCAGCGGGCCACTGCTTCCACGCCGGTTCACCACCGACTCCGGCCGTGTGCCGACCCTGTCAACCCTCACCACTGTCCCCCGCGTCGCCCCCGAGCCGCCGCAAGACTTTGCTTCGACCTCGGTACGTGTCTCGATCCGCTCGCTCAATCCTTTGGCAACTAGAGTCCGACGAAGGCACACGCCAGAGGACTCTAGGTTTCCTAGTGTTGTTGCCCGGGAGCAATCTATGAAGTAGTGCTAACATTGGCCATGGCAGGCTTTGCACAAGGTCCAATTGGTACGTGTCCTCGACTACCCTTCCGGCTACCCCCCGAGGTGGCTGGTTTTCCACCACGGCTGCGAAGTTACGCTTGATTGATGAGATATCATGGGGCTGTTGGCTGTTGTGATTGCCCACGACTGAGAACCGTGAAAGGATGGTACAGCAAGAGGAATCGTTAGCTGACTGTTTCCACAGTTGGAGAAAAAAAGACTGGAATATGAGCGACTCCGCGAGCACAGGCGGCGCTTTGAGGCCGAGATCCATAAGCTGGACGCACAACAGCGTCAGGAAGAGAGGGAGCTCCACCAGATGCAGGAGGATTTCGCGGCCCGGTACGGCCATCAGTCGGAGCCGACGACACCCCCCGAATACCGTGACACCTCCGGTTTCCCCTCGATCTTCTCCCGACCGAACCGGTATTCGACCTCGAGCCTGGCTTCGCCCCCGGGCGTTCTCAACCGCAACAGCCGATCCGGCTCGCTTCTGACTTCGCCGCTCTCCGGCACTCTCCCGTCTCGATTCCCGTTCGACGATGGCCCGTCGCGTTCCGTTCCGGGATCGAGGAGAAACAGTGACGAAGATGAGAAGGAAGAGGCGGTACGGCAGGACCCCACGAGCCACCGGTCGACCAATGCGTAAGTGTTGCTTTTGTCTTGTTCGTGACATGTCCTTGGATATTCAACATCCCAGGCCGAAGTACAAAGGCTGGTTTGTGGGTTGGCCGAAACAAGCGGTTGCGAGTAAAGTGCTTCGACCAGTTTGGAGGCGTTCCGCTTTTACACAGCGACTATCGCGCCCATGCCATTTTTGATAATTGCTGGTTGCCCGGGCATGATGTGGTTCATCCCATCTCGACTCCCTAGATGCGCCGGCCTGAACACTAACGAGGCCGAAAGTCGGCCTCTATTCAAACACCGCTCTTCCCCCTTTCCTATTGTTAAGCCCCCATCACACCATCTATTGCTGCCCTACCCGGCCACCATTCTTCTGTGAGCAGAAAATAGCTATGTGCAGCCTCCTGCACCTTCTCTGCCGGATCGTGTTGATCCCACCCGCCTACGTTTCCCTCTCCTGCCCAAGGGCCTCAACCTGGGACTATTTAAACCACATCCTCATCCCCCTTCCTCCTCTCCCACACTCTCCCCAACCCACAACCTTACTTTCCCCCATTCGCCCTCTTCGCTTCTACCGCGCCTGCATCCATTCAACCCAGAGCTCAGCTTCTACCAGCAAGCGCGTTGAAGCCAGTACCCTCGACCACATCCACTACCCAACATAACATTTTATTACCCTACTTCCCGCAATCTCAAGCAAGGCAGCCCACCACCGACTCGACAGTTAATTAACAACATCGTGTTCCCCAGGCTCAACCGGTATTCTATGCCCGTGACCCGATCTCGGACCTATTTGACCGACATTGGGCTTGAGGACAGCAACAATACAACCGGCTTTCTATTTGGAGACGAAGACAAAACCTCGGCAGAGGCCAGGATCGCTGCCACAGCTCAAGTCAGCGGCACTACCGACTCGTTCTCATCTATATTCCGGCAACAGGCGTATTCAGGCTTAGTAAGTTTTGACCGTTTCCTATATTTTTTCCCACTCGATATACTTGGCTATACCCCACGTTGCCCCCTTCTGGCGTGTCACTTCTTCGAATTTCACTTCACCTGAAGAAATGAGAAAACAGCTGCCAGCTGCCTCCATTTTACTTGGAAGTTTCAGGTTTTTTAGCAGTCTAGCCAGTTCCTCGCTCTTTTGGCGTGTTGGTTTCGCGGCTCGGCTTCCCGTCCGATCTTGCGTTCTTTCCCTTCTCTCCGGATGACCGCGGCCCCACGCGTTCGGCTTCCACCACTAAACAACATTTTCACTTTTCACTCGGAATCTTCATTTTTCCCTTTCCCAACGCGGTGTCAATCACTGCAGCCGAGCTTGCTTGCTGTATCTCCTCTTCACTCCAGGTTTAGTTTTTGGCCTTGTGCATACAAAAACTAAATTTTGCTATTATTCACTCCCATTCTTCTTTGTTCCCTTTTCAGATCTTTTGCTCTTACCACTTCCACAATTTTCACGAGACCACTTCCTTACGCTGCCCAAATTGTTATTCACATCGGGGCAGCCGATCGGGGCAACCGATTGAAATTCCCTTTTCCCTCGAAACTTTTCATTTCTTCAACTACCTTCATGCAACTTTGTCTCAACTTCCACCTGGAGTTGCAGATTTGGAGGGTTTTGAAGCGGCTGGGGCAACTTTATTAACGAGTCTCGCCACACACAGACTATGTCTACCTTGAGTTCCACCTCGATCAACGGCTCCGGCTCCATCGGCTCGCCCGCTGAGAACAACACTGCTAGCAACTCCCGTCCGGCTAATGTCCGCCACTCGGTTGACGGCCTGAAGTTCTTCCCCGAGACCACGGCGGATGCTCCGGCCACTTCGGTTGCCACGCCCCCCGCCGCTAACGCGATGGCTTCTCCGCCGAAGCTGCATCAGTCATACTCCGCCAACGACGTGCCCACTGTCAAACCCAACGGCGCCGGTTTGTCTGGCGGCAACGCAAACAACCACGCTCAGCAGCATTTCCACAATCACAACGCTAGCATCGGTCGCATTCCCGCTGGCGCCATGCCGGGCCGTCACAACCGTGAGCTCTCGTCGGATGCCGCTTCGGCCAACGGCCGTGAGAGTGCCAACTACCCGTCCATCTCGTCGACTTTGCAAGCCAATGCTCCGGCCTTTGGCCCGACTGGTCCCCAGCCTCAGCAGGGACCCCCGCAGCCTCAACACCCGCAGCATCAGCATCAGCAGCACCCGCAGCATCCGCAACATCAGTCGCACCAGCAGCACCAAGCGCACCAGCAGCACCATCACCATCCTGCTGCTTCTGCGGCCCCGAACGTGCCCGTTTCTGCTCCCGCGATCCCGTTTCCGTACTATCCTGCGAATCCTGCCTACGCTGCCATGGGTGGAGCGCCCCCCGCTGCCTACAATACCCTTCCTATGCTCATGCAGAACATGTCGATCGCCAACGGCAACCCTCAGGCGATGTATCCGCAGCAGAACTACACTGGCTACAACCCGCTCTATAGCCAATCCCAGAACTCCCGTGCGCACCAGGACAGCCAGGCGCGTGTCATCCAGAGTCGTCGCCAGATGGACAGCGAAGGTAAGCCAAAAGAAACCAGAAACAAACCCGTTCGGGGAAACCAGATGTTCACTAACAGCTGATCACAGCCATGGCCCGATTCAACAATCTGCCGCTGGAACAGGTCGGCGGCACCATCTACTCGCTCTGCAAAGACCAGCACGGCTGCCGCTACCTGCAGAAGCAGCTGGAGAACCGCATCCCGGACCAGATCCACATGATCTGGCTGGAGACCAACCAGCATGTCATCGAGCTGATGACCGACCCGTTCGGCAACTACCTGTGCCAGAAGCTCTTGGAGTACTGCAACGACGAGGAGCGTACCGTGCTAATCCAGAATGCGACCTCTAATATGGTGACCATTGCCTTGAACCAGCATGGTACTCGAGCCCTCCAGAAGATGATCGAGCATGTGACCACGCAGGTTCAAATCAACTTGATTGTCGAGGCCCTTCGCAACCAGGTCGTTGAGCTTATCCAGGACCTCAACGGCAACCACGTCATCCAAAAGTGCTTGAACAAGCTCAACAGCGCCGATGCTTCCTTCATCTTCGAGGCCGTTGGCAAGCACTGCGTCGAAGTTGGTACTCATCGCCACGGCTGCTGCGTGCTCCAGCGCTGCATCGACCACGCCGACGGCTCGCAGAAGACCTGGCTGATCGAGCGCATCACGGAGCACGCCGTTACGCTGGTCCAAGACCCCTTCGGCAACTACGTCGTGCAGTACATCATCGATCTTAACGAAACGTCCTTCACTGAGCCGCTCGTCAAGCAGTTCCAGGGCCGCATCGGCATGCTCTCCAAGCACAAGTTCAGCTCCAACGTCGTCGAGAAGTGCCTGCGCTGCGCCTCGGATGAGTCTCGCGACATCATCGTCACGGAGCTCTTGGGCCAGGGCGAGATCGAGCGCCTGCTTCGCGACTCGTTCGGCAACTATGTGATTCAGACCGCGTTGGACTATGCGCCCCACATGTCGAAGCACCGCCTGATCGAGGCCATCCGCCCGATTCTCCCCAACATCCGCGCGACTCCGTACGGCCGCCGTATCCAGGCCAAGATCCAGGCCCACGACACCCGTAGCGGTTCGGGCGCTGCCCCCCAAACGGTCCCGGCCGACCCCGCTGGCGGTCAGATCTCACTCCGTCCTGCTCACGGCCGTGGCCCCCCCAACGGGAACGCGATTCTTACGGGCACTGCCTACGCCAACGGCGTCAACGGGAACAACAACCCTGCTGCTATCAACGGAGCTCCTGCACCCAACTCCATGTACCCTAGCAGCCAGGTCCTCACCGTGCCTACTCTTCCGGCCCCGGCCCCCATCGCGCAGCCGCAGCAGCAACAGCCGCATCACCAGCAGCACCAGCAGCATCAGCAGCGCGGACAGCAGTACCCGCCTCAGTACCCTCCCATGGGCAACGCTGAGAATGGCGAGACCCAGTGGGTCTAAGCATATCCCATTCTACTCTGGCACGCTGCTCTCCCGAGGGAAGCGAAGGGACATCAGGGCTTGGTCACCCGCCTTTGTCCCAGCATCGCCATTCATTTCTCTTCCCTTGTTGCTACATTAGGCTAGGAAAGACAGGCGACATCCGATTTTCGGATGCTTACGACCCCATCATGATCGTTTCTCCCTTCTTCACCCCCATGTATTTTCACTAGCGACGATCGGCATGGCATTTCGGTTCTTTTTCTTGCTTTGGTGCTTTCCTTATTGATTTTCTCTTACTCACGATGTGACACGGTACTTCACTGGGTGACGACGAAGGACCCCTTCCACCATCGAGCCATAAGCAGAACCTTCCCTGGGACCGTCACATTCCCGTTCCAGGGTCGAAGGCCTCGCTTTGTTGTACACTATCCGGCTCGATCGGTGAGGAAGAAGGCAGTCGCCACGGCACAGCATAGAGCATTCTGGAGCATGCGGTGCTCAGCTTCCAGCACTTTCCTTCCCCTTTTTCGTACTATGGCTTCCGGTTTTCGGTTTTCGGCTCTCGACTCTTGATTCTCATCATTTTCGAATCTCTTCCGAGCACAGATTTCGATCCTCTCGGAACACTTCGTCCCCAGATCTCAACCAATTCTGAGCATCTTCCGCTTCTCGCACGCCGAATCTCGATCTGCATCGATAAAATCATCTCGACAGGATTTTGCAGGCTGGTCAAATCTCTTGAGATAGGCATCATGGGCGTGCTGAGGGCTGTGCTTCGGTCGGGCACTCGAATATGGGTTGTATTTTGCGCCGATTTTCTCTCTTTTTTCTTTTTTTCTCAGCGGTTGGCTGCTTGGGGTTCACACATCCTCGATCAATATCGACTTTTCTCAACCACCATCCTCGCCATTTGTCGACAGATGGTTGGTTTCTGGAAATCTCCGAGAATTCGATACAAAGGGCAGGTAGGATCACGACTTGATCCTCCCTCTTTCGTCACCCAATGTTTAACGGGAAACGATCGATTGGATGCGTTGCGATACGATGGCTGGACCGGTTCGACTCAGCTCGACTAGTCTCATCATGGTATCGCCCTCCCTCATAGCAGGCCGCCGCTGCGACAACAACCCATTTGACGGGGCGTTTACGGGTTCTTCGTCTTGCGTTTTGCACATCTGGCCTTGGCGTTTTTTAGTTTTTAGTTTTCCTTTTTCTTTTCGTTTTCTTCGCCCGCTTTTCCCACTCCCCAGTGGATTTTCACATCTACGTTTACCGTGCTAACTAGGCATCAACGTCTGTTGCCGGTCGTGGGGAAGTAAAGGGGTTCCACACTTTTCGGAGTGCTTTGGGCTTTGGACTTTTTTTGTTCTTTCCTTTCTACTGCTTTCTCAGGCCTCTCTCCATTCTCACCCAACCGACCGATTTTCTCGACAAGATCACTGGTAATATCGCACGGTGTAGAGGGGGAACACTCACTAGCTGGCCGGGACGCACAAAGTCTCTTGATCTGGCATGAGTTGCCTCATAATGGTGATGCTAGAGAAGCAGGAGGAAGCGAAGAGAACACATGGACTGGAGAAGGGGTCGACATGTATCAGAGGCAGGAAGGAAGGCTGGCAGTGGTACGGTTGGTGATTCTGGGGTGGAAATTCTGGTCCTTTGTGCCGAGAGGGTGCCGAGAGGGTGCCGAGAGGGAAGAGAATCGCAGCGAGGAAGGGGCAGCAAGCTCGGCGTGGCTCGGCGTGGCTCGGCGTGGGCTTGGGCTTGGGTTTGGGTTTGGGTTTGGGCTGGTCTTGGTTTTCTTCTTCGGTAGTAAGCTTTGATTGGGTTTTTACCCTTCCCCCTCCTCCCCTCCTCTCTTTCTCTTGCGTTGCGTTTTGAGGATGACAACGCATGGATTTTTTTCTCAAAGCCTTGGGTTTTGAACTTGTCTGTAACTTAGAAGAGCGATTAACGCCATTCACACTTGCAAAACATGGGTTTTATATCCTTATATGGGGGCTAGTGAGGGTTGTGGTGAGGGTTGTGTGGTGTGATGGTCACAGTGGTGGTGATAGGTGGTGATAGGTGGTGATAGGTGGTAATAAGTGGTGATGGTGGATGTGATAGTGATGGTGAGGATGGTAGAGGTGGCGATGTGGTTTGTTCTGAGATAGTGTATGTTGTGACATGTCCTTGAGTGTTCAAAATGTATGTTATGTTATGAATTGATTGAGTGTGTTTTGAATTCTTGGTTGTGCTACTCTCCTATGCCTTACAGTTG
The DNA here is from genome assembly GCF_033296635.1 of Dichotomopilus funicola. Taxonomy (NCBI): domain Eukaryota; kingdom Fungi; phylum Ascomycota; class Sordariomycetes; order Sordariales; family Chaetomiaceae; genus Dichotomopilus; species Dichotomopilus funicola. The sequence goes on from NW_026944059.1 coordinate 59,868, forward strand.
TGCTGTTGTGGGCTGTGTTTCGGTTCTCTTTGTCTGTTTGTGTTTCCTGTCTTGTTAGATACTGTGTTTCCTGTTGGTTTGTTTGTCGGTTTTCCGATCTTGTCGTCCATTGTATTTTCCGTCTGTTTGTCTACTGTGTTTTATGTATCTTCGTCCACATCTCTTTGTCTATCTTGTTTTCTGTCTCTTTATCTACTGCGTTTTCCATCTTTTCGTCTATCGTCTTTCACGTCTCCTCGTCTATTGTATTTTCCGCCCTTTCGCCTACTATGTTTTGCATGCCTTCGTCTGTTATGTTTCACGTCTCCTCATCTGTTGTATTTCACATCCTTTCGTCTACCGGGTTTTGCGTCTCTTCGTCTGTTGGGTTACAGGTCTTTTTATCTGTTGCGTTTTACGTCCCTTCGACTGTTGTATTTCACATCTTTTGCTTGTCATCGTTTATGTCTCTTGGTCTGTCCTGTTTTACGTCTCTTCGTCTATCGGGATGCCCAACCCTACATAGTATATTATATGGTAGATGATCAGAAACAAACCATGGGACAAAAACGACTTGATAAAACAGCACTGGGTCACTGGAAAGGCGGGAGAATGAGGGACACAACATGAAAGCCCAATTCTGGGCCAAAGGGGAATCACAATGCCATTCATAAAAACACCAAGACATAAGATGCGGGCAATTATCATGTAATGCGCCACGCAGGACGCCTGTCCATTCCTTTTTTTCTTTCTGTTCAACTAAACCGAAGTTTCCACCATCCCAATGCTCCGTCCGAATGGAAGCATGACACCGCCGCTGTGTCGCGGCATCATACCCCCTCCCGCCGCCAGGCGGGCCAGCCTGTCCGATATCCCACGACTCCACTGCATGAAACAATTGAAGAACCAGGACGGCCAGAAGAACACCGCCGTCTTTCGGATCGCTAATTCCGTTACGCCGTCGCCTGTCCGGGGCGAGACGTTTACCGGTAACGCCACAGGGACAGGGTGTTGTGGCGCTTCCAGGTCTTTCTCCGGCCAGCGCGGGTCTTGTTGTAGCGGTGGCCCTTGTTGAGACCACGCGACTTCTTGCCGGTGGCAGTGAGGCCGCGCGACTCGCGGTGCTTGTGAACCGGGTTGACGATCCAGTTGATGCGGGGGTCGCGGCGGATGGCCTTGTGCTGGGGGTCCACGAGGATGATCTCGTAGTACTTGTAGGTCGAGTCCTGGTTGATCCAGTACGAGTTCAGGACGCGCAGGTTAGCGCAGCGGCGGCCAACACGCTCCTCAGCGGTCGACTTGAGCGAGCGCTGGTACTTGAGCTGGTTGATACCCTGGTTGGTGGGCTTGCCTAGAGGAGAGGAAAGAATTCTAGGTCAGCTTCCATTCTTCCTGCGAGACTCTCCCCCATGTGCCAGTTCCTTCACGCCACGCCAGGTGGAAATTTCTTACCATAGGTGGCGCCCTTGGGAGCGGGCCTCTTGCGGCCACCACGGCGGACACGCACGCGGTAGATGACATAGCCCTGCTTGGCCTTGTAGCCGAGACGGCGGGCCTTGTCGGGGCGGCTGGGCCGCGAGGCACGGTGGATGACGTTCAACTGGCGGAGCTATATTGATGCACTCTCAGCAAATGTTCAACGAGTGTATAGCAAGAACGCCGGTTCGATTCGGTGGTTTTCGTTTCGTCGAGTGTCTCGGTCTCTCTTTTCTTTCTCTCGAGTTTCCCAATCGGTATTGAGCACGAGATACAGAGAAAAAGATTTTCGCGAGTCGTCGAAAAGGAAAACCACCGTTCGGCCGTCGTCCACGAATTCGAGGGTGCTTTTAACTAACCTCCCAGCAGCGAACCCGGAGAAGGAAGCTGGAGACATCGCTCTGCTTCTTCTTCGAAAGCTCCTCGAGGTACTTAAGGGCACCCATTTTGCCTGTGCAAATTTCGCAGGTCAGCACCCCGTTGCCAACGAGTTTCGGGTGAAAAAGTCGGAATCGTTGAAAAGAGTAGAAAATTGATTGTATCGTCGAAATACGGAGGAGCGGGATATACGCACCAACCACGAATTCCTGTTGTTAGTACGGTTTGAGGGAATCCAGCCAAGGGTCGTGAGAGTCGGGGAACAAAATTTCGGAAGTCTTGCAATTGTGGAAGCAAAAGCCCTAACCGAAGGGCATGGACGCTTATCCTAATTCGGACTAGATTGTTGGTCTGAGCTCCACACAACAGATCTCGACGACAGGTCTTGGCGCTACCCCACACCCCTCTATGTTTTGTTGTTAACAGCAGTCGGTTCACCTCGTCTTCATGGGAGAATTTACTAAGAGCTGATAGTTGCCCGAGTTTCTTTCCTTAATTTGTTTAAAGGCGGTTTGGCAAAAAATGTTTGAAACTGTTTTTTCTTGAAAGTTGGTGTATTTTGGATGGCAATGGGTCTCTGCATCTCACATAAAATTACGTTGTAGTTTTCATCACCTCCTTTAAGCTTCGCCGTCGACAGCCGTCCATCAAGATACATCCGCCCATAGCAACATGGAAACATCCCGTCGATACCGCTTAACCTTTTTTTATTTCAACTCCGAAGGCAGTGTCCTCACAACCCCCGCCATGGCAACCATCTGCTTCCTTGCCAAGCCCCCCCAGCTCTCATCACTCTTCCCCAATCCCCGGCCCTTCCGCCGCCATTCAAACAACCCTTTAGCCAGATTCTCGACCTCACTATCTTCCCCTTCATCCACGTTATCACTTTCCTCTTGACTCTCCCTGTCCCCTCCACGGTCATCCGGGCTAATCCAGCCCTCAACCACCTTCTCGCCAAATATCTTACCGTATTCCAGCAGTTTCCGCATGCCCTCCTCGTCCTGCTTCCATATCTCTCGAGGGGACTGAATGTTCTGCTTACGCGAGTCTCTCTCCGCCTTCCGGTGGCAATCGAGGATCGCGTGGCTGAGGCTCACAAGTTGTTGGGTCTTTTCAAAAAGTGGGTTATCATCCGCAGAAAGGGCAGTCCGCACACTAGTTTGCAGGACCGTGAAGATCTCTGCCATATTGTTGCTGCTATCGTTCTGAGGGTCGCCCCTGTGTTTTGATATGTTAGCTCTGGCATTGTAAATCAACAACGGATTATATGGGATGCCACGAACAGCTCCCGTCTAAGTTTGGCCAACGCCGCCTGAGTCTGCTCCCGACCCTCCGCAATCTGGCTTTTAAACGCACTAATGAACTCCTTGGACTTTTTGTTCTGGTCCATCAAGTGTTGTTCAATGGTCGTTGACTTAGCGGGCCCCCTTTTTTACACAGTCAGTCACCGAAAACCAAAGCAACCGCAGGATGACCAATCGACGCCCTACCTCCCATATCCCAAGTCATCGTCATCGTCGTCGTCGTCCTTCGCGGCTTGAGAAGTCGCCCCGCGTGCTCTTTTGGCCGGCTTAAAAGGAGGCACGTCGCTTTCGTTGTCATCAGAGGTGAGTGAAGTCTTGGTTGTACGAGAAGACTTGGCTCCTGGACCAGTTTTCCTGGCCGCTGGCGCAGAGTTTCCAGCTTTGCGTTTGGCCGGCATGGTTTGGCGGTCGAGTTACGGGTGACAAAACTCTTGAATCTTGGGGATTGAAACTTGATGGACAGCAGGAGGAAGGAAAAACGGCTAGAAGTGCGGTTACCAAATCTTAGAAGAGGGTTCGCTAAACGTACATAAAATAAAGGTAAAAAAGGGGAGCATCTGCGGTCGGTTCTTGTCCTGTGGCGTGTTATCGGAGGCATGTTGTCCTTTGCACTTTCCTCTCCTGGCCATGCTCATAAGGAAAGCGCAACCAGATATATCGGCTGCCTCGCATAAAAATTATCTGCTTCGGGCCGGCGGTGTCCGACCGGGTCAAGGCAATGGCGATCCTTCCCACCTGCCTTCGTTAGGTCGGAGTCAGGTGTTGATTCGCCAAACGGACGGACGATGCAAGTTGTCCGTTGAGGTGTCTAAAAAGCTGAAACGCTTGCTAATGTTCACATCAAGCTGAACCTGTGAGCAACGGTCTGGAATAGCAACCAACTCCAGATATTGTTATCTGGCACAAGTCACAGGGAGGTAGACGATTATGAAAAATGAATAAATAACCGGAAAAGCCCAAGTCTTATAATTTGTATGCACTGCGACGACAGGTATCCCACATCACACCCCCTAACCAAACCGAACTTTTCCACAAAAGGTTGTCCCATTTTGTAAGTCCATCCGTCTTTCTTCGGAAATTACACAATGCCTGCTGCCAAAGAAAGCCCCGAGCCCTCTCAGTCTTGTGTGGTGTGTCTGTCTATCAAGGGAAGAAAAGAAAATGGGGAGAATGAGGAAAGCCAGAAGAAGAAAAGTAGAAAAATCTTTCAGTTCATCAAAGGGTGGTGACAAGCAGGCAGCAATCGCGTCATAGTCGAAGAGAATGGGTAAGTGGAAGCAGAGAGGGAAAGAAAGAGAAGAAAGCGAGTGTACTCCGACCGGCCACCCAAGCCAAGGGACAATCTTCGTAGTATTAAAATCAGGAAAAAAGGGGGGAGGTCGGGGTGAAAAGTCGCAAAGCCCGGGAAAATGTAAAGCCCGTCTTAAACCGTGAGTGAATCAAGTTCGCCCGAAAGGAAATGAAAGGAAAACCAAGACAGTGTATCCGTGACAAACATCCCCTTTCGACTAAAAGAGCTGGCCGACGCCCGATAAAGCGAGGTAAACCGGCCTTGTTGTGCGGCAGTCGGAAAAGGTGGTATCAACATGGTCCCATGTTCTCGTTACAGAAGGTTTGGCCGTTACCCCTATAGTTTTTCGTACCCCACCCATCTTCTTTTTCTGTATCGTCGTTTCCGGGTGTAAGGGAATCTGGAGCATTTATGAAAGCTGGCGATCAAGTAGGAACGAAAATCAGAAAGAAATGAGAAGAAGAAACAGCCGATATATGATTGCATTCCTCGGTAGATTCGTCTTGATCCATATTCGAGTACCCATGCTAGCGTGAACCCAACGACAGCCCCTGGAAAGACCCAAGGATATCTCCTTGAGCGCCGAGAGGTGGGAGGCCCTGTTCACGCTGGGGACCACCGGCAGACTGCGGGCTTGGGTAACGTCCACGTCCGGCGAAGTCTCCCCCAGGTTGGGGGAACCCGCCGGGGAAAGCATCCAGACCTTGCATCAAACCTGGGCTGTACGGCACCGCGCCTCCGCGACCAGCATTGGCGAAAGCGTTGTAAGGCTGCTGGTAAGGGTAATTCGCGGCAGGGAAGTTTGATCCAGGCGCCACGGCACGTTCGCTAAAAGGCGCGGTGTAAGCGGGCTGCTGGTTGCCACGACCGGCCTGGTTGGAGCCTGAGTAGGAAGCCTGCGGCTCTGGCTGCGTATCTTGGTGACGAGTTGAGGCTGCGGCGGACCGCGTCACCACTGCTCCGGGACCGACACCGCTGGGTGCTTGCAGCCCGAGGGTGGGGCTGGCGAACGATGCCGGATTGATGGCGGACATCCAGATGCGAGTCTTGTAGATCTTGAACAGATCGGTGACGAGGGAGTTGAAGTTGATGTATGTGTCGGCGAAATAGTAGAAGGTGAGCTTTTTCCAGTCCCTGTTATTCCAAGTTAGCGTCCGTCCCATCAATACCGTATAAATTGCGCAGAAAACTCACATCTGGAACTCGGCATCAAGAATCTCCATGTTGAGCCCATGCTCCTTGACCTTCTGCTGGCAAACCCGCTTAGCCTTTGCTTCATTGCCCTCCTTCTCCCGCAATGCATGGATCTCGTGGCTTTGCGCGAGACGCTTGATCAACTTCGGCTTGAGTTCTCCGGAACCGGGCTCCTGGAGATGATGGTGCTGGCTCGGGGGACCCATGCCGCCGACTGCGCTGCCCTGTAGACCGTTGCTGGCTGCCATGAGGCCGGCGCCGGCACCTTCATGCGCGGCAGCTGCATTTTGGGAGTACATCATCAGCCACCGGTACTGTTCCTCGGCGTAATGTTCCTTCAGCTCCTTCGCGGTCTGCCAGTCGACGTTATCTCGTGCGACAGTGCCCAGATCGGTACCACGGTCCGCCTCAACAATCACCAGGTCGCCCGGCTTAACGTTCAGTCCGGTACCCTCTTGGATGTAGAAAACGTCGGCCCTGGCGCACTTGAAAAGAACGATGTGGAGTGACTGGTTATGCCGCGGCTGCGCCATACCGTACATGCTGCGGTGAGGGGAGGTAGGGCGATGGGCATAGGAATTGGGCATCGCCGTGTAAGGGGACGGGAGGTGGTTTCCATAGGCGCCCGGTGCGAGTCCTTGCTGGGTACCGCCTAGGCCGGCAGCAGCCCCACCGCCAAAGTAAGGCGGTACTGTATCCATGGTCAGAATAGGAAGTGAGCGAGGCACTGGTTGAAAATAGTGCTCACCTTGGTTGTTAATGGCATATCCGTGGTTGTCGGTGTATGCCGCGGACAGGTCTGGGCCGTGGCCAAGTTCTTGGGCCGCCGATTCGTGTGCCTGATGGACATCTCCAATAGAGCTGATGGATGCTTGCCGAGTGGGAACGTCCGCAAACGAGTGTCGCCGGCTCTGCGGAATATCTCCCAGCCCGCCGAAGCCAAGCGAACTCTGCCAGAAAGCCTTTTTAACATTTTCCAGCTTGCGGTTCTCAACCATGTATGGAGTCTTGTTGTACGGGCCCACGCCATATTCGCTCATCCTGCGTCCACCGCCCCTCCGAGAAGCTGCATCCGGCCCGTCGTTCAGCTCGTCGTGCTCATCGACCGCGTAATCGGATTCTTCTGGCATGTCCTGTAAATAACTGGAGCTTAGGCCGTAAGCGCTTGCTGTCGAGGCTCGGGGGCGAAGTCGCGCATTTTGGGCGTTCTGGTACTGCTGCTGGCGCAACATCATGTTTTCCCGAGTAAGCATCTCAATGGTCTTTGCCGGGTCTTGGTGCTGGCTCCCTTGCATAGAACCACTGCTGTCGTCATCCTCATCCTCATTTACCTTACCCAGCATACTGCTGTCGTTCGACATCTCGCTCAACATGCTCGGGCGAGAAGGTCGATGCTGAAGGCCGGGGTGCCCCATAGTCCGACGAGTGTTCATTACCGGCGGGTTGGCGGCCATAGATCCGGCAGCAACGGATTCTGGTTCGAGCTGACCCACTGAGTAGGATTGGGACCGGTACGTCTTGGGCGTGGGGTGCAACGGAATCGCAAATGGAATCTGCGAGTTCGGGGCGTCTCTCGTTGCTGGCGAAGTCTGAGCCAAACCGTTGTCGACACCGAAGAAGGCGCTGTTCTGAACCCCAGGAGCAACCGTAGAGGTAGGCGACGGCAAAACCTCGGTAAGGCGAGACGGAGGCTCCTTTCGCTCGTTGTTCCAAATCCCAGTTCCCCAAGGAAACGAACCGGCACCCGAGTGAGCCCTTCCTAGAACCCCGGTAGTGGCAGCATGGGAACCCCAAGCCGTCACGCCCGAGTCAACAGAAGGCGTAGCGGGATGTGAGCTTGTAGGAGACATCGACGTGCTCGCAAAAGAGCCCTTCCTCTGGGCTTGGCGGGGTAGCGGCTGTTGCGAGGTGTCGTTCAGCCAGGACGAGCGACGCACAGGCTGTGTGGGTTGGACTGGGGGAGGAAGCACATCCTGACGGTGGTTATCGGGCTCGTCGTCGGAACTTGCGAGTGCCTCGGAGTCCGGGGTGGATCTTCGGTTCAGTTTCTCCAGCAGTATAGCATGGCTGCTTGGCGGGCCAGCCGGGAAACTGTTTTGCCCCGGCTTGGGTGTAGTGCCGGGTTTAATCACACCTGAACTCATGATCACGGGGTTGGGAATGAGAGTGAATTACAAAAGGGGGATTGGTCTCGAAATCAGTCAACTGTGACGGGACAGGTCAGCAGGCGTTGAGTAACAGGGTCAGATGGCGGGAACGGCAATGAAACAAGTAGCGAAGCAAATCAGTCACAAAATCTCTCGCCCATGATAATCACAAGCGCAAAGCGAAAGCCATTGTTGCCACCTGGGAGTTGCCGTCAAGATACAACAATACAATGAGGGAAACTTACAAGAAACGCAGCTCGGATTATATCTATATCAACGGGGTTGGGTATCGCTTCCTCCGCGTCTATTCTTCTCGTTCCTCGTGTCGTCGGAATTGTCGTAACAAGAGTGTCTAGGGAAAGGAAAAGAAATGTATAGGAAAAATCAAATGGGCTCTCGAGGCGCGGGTGGTGCAGCCACGCGGGGCAGACAGGCCGAGGAGGGGCCGTCGCGGCCGAGGCTGAGGCGCCCTGGGTTGGGAAGAAGAGGACGATGTAAGAGGGAGGGAGCCGATTTCGGTCCGACCACAAGGAGACTCGCTCGCCGTCGAGGAAATCAGAGAGACAGACGATTGAGGAGGTTGTGAGGTTTTTTTGGCGTGCGCCTCGTCGATTAAAAACATGCGACGGCGCTAATCGCGAAGTCGAGCTCCCATTGCAGGCGGGAGCCGCTGTCAGCCGACGTGCGGAGAGACAAACTGGGGAATCGCAGATCGCGTGTCGCGGGCAGGATGGAACAGGTTTGTGCGTCCTAGGCGATGAGGGGCTTTGACAGCTTGTGTAATGCGCGTCCTTGGTGTCGCGTGGTGGTCACTAGGCTGCGGGGCGAAGTGGGAGAACGGAAGTGGGATGACGAGCGACGACGGCGGGGAAGAAGGGGGAGGGTAAAGAGTGAATGAAAGAGATGAGTGTTCGAGGTTCTAGGATGGAGGTGGTCGAGGTTCCAGGTCAAGCGTGCTCGTGCGCTGGGAGCCCCATCGAGGTGTGAGCGGGGAAAGCTGGGGGAAGGACGCTGCTTGGTGAATGGCTAGAATCCCGGTCCAGTTCTGTCAGGCTAACCAAACGTGGACCAGCCCGGTCGATACGTTGACGCCGTGGCAAGGGGCATCGACGCAGCAGGAACGGGGCCTTGGGAACAGCACTTGCACGCAGAAAGCAGTAAAACGGTTTTTCGGCTCATATCACGCTTCTCTTCCCAACGACTGAAATAGGAGAGCATTACATAGTAAAAGGTGCAGCATCTGGAGTGGAACATATCACCGAGGTTGGTTTCTCGTGTCTTTTCAATGCCCGCTGCCCGACCCTCAAATCAAGCGGCGGAGAACCGGGACTCGAGGTGCGTGCCAGACAAGCGTCGCTCTGCGAAGAACGTTGGGGGCGGACACATGAAGGCGAGAAGGCGAAAATCAGAGGCTCGAGAGGGCAATGAGTGGAGACCTGGCTAATCATGGAGCGCCATGCATTGATAAAGACCATAGTTGGCGCTGTGCTCCACGAGGCGCCGTGGACCTACTGCTCGAAACTTTTCTCATAGGGTGCGAGGCACAGCTTTCGCACGCAGCTTTCGCCGTCACCAGATGGAATGGAATGGATGGGACGTTGGGGTCGCCCTGGACAAGGTCAGTGTTAGCGCAAAATTTGCACTGTCTGGGGTCTCGATCCCTTCCATCGGTGCTTCCCGAACGACACCTCGGTGAGGGGTTGAAATATTGGATGGAAGCCCACGACGCACGTACTATGTAGGTATCTCCTGCGATCAACTAGATGCAATGGGGGTTGCCATAAATCACCTGCGAAGTAATTAAATAGAATAACACTTTGCGCCTATGACCAACATTCGAGGGTCTCCCCAAGTCCCACCAAGAGATCGCTAACAGCAGAGCCACAGCAGGGAGACAATCAATACCTGTAGATAGCCTAGCTCAGTCCCAGCACATATCGTCAAGAGGCCGGGGAGCCGGGTTGCACAGTAGCTCCCAGCAAGGGAGCAAGCACCTCAGGTGCAACGATAGCCTTGTATCTGTCTCTTTCTAGTTTCGCCATCAGCTCGGCGCCAGATGTCTCGAGTCTCTAAGACGGCGTACCCCCCATCGCGGCAACCGTTGAACACAGACCCATACGTCACTTGCCAGTTCAAAGACCTCTGCACCCATCCTCGAGGCCACCTCGGCCACCTCGAAGCTCATCGAAGATCGGTAAAACTACGCCGGCTTGGCACGAACATTATTCCACCGTGTTATTTCTCTCCATATTTCACACTGTGCGGCGAGCGGCATCAGACTTTCCCATGGTCGCATGATCTTCTAACCCTTGTTCCAATTGGCAGCCCAGGGTTCTCGAATTACGGCGCGGGGAAAGAGGGGCCCATCATCTTCATGTGTAGTTTGTGTCACTCGATGAAGCAGGTGCGGTCTCATAGCTCCTTCCTAGCCAGAACTTGACGGGGATGAAATCGGAGAAGAAAATATACGCCACAGTCGTTTGATCAAGAAAGATCACAGGCTCTTACCACAGCCAAATATCTAAACCAAAGTCGTCACCACACGTCAGCTCAACGTCGCCGAGAATTGGAGGTTCTTGTCTTCCAGGCCTGAGGATGAATGGAGAAGTGGTTCGGGGTCGCCCCACAGCGACAACTTGCCGTGGGGAAGCGAGAGTCCGTCGGCTAAGTCACACCGTCACACCTTTCACCAGCTTCCAGTCGGGATTATAGTTCTCCTGAATATCATCATCGGTTTTAGGGACTGGGGCGAGACGTTCGACAGCTTTGGTCACGCCGCCGCCGTGCATATCCCAACGCAAGCGATCTGCTCGCCCACCAAATTTCGGCACAATGCACGTTTTCCGGGGCTGCAGGTGGCCAAAAACGGCCACAACAGTGCAGCTCTGCAGGACGGGAAGCTGGCTCGCTCCATGCTCAGTGGCTCGCGCTTCTCACAAGACCTCGAGGGCGCTTCACCGGCCTTGGGATATCCAAATATCGAGGATGACAATCGAACACCTAGTGGGCTGCTAGTTCCCTTCAATGGTCGGGTCTAGTGGCGCCACTACGTCACGCATGCGAAAACATATGGGCAAAGAAATTTCGAGATTGCTTCTACGGAACTAACCTAGCTGTAGAAGACTCGAAGGGAAAAGCCACTTCTCAACGCGCAGGTGTGTAAGCGGCCTTTTGATTCAAAGGATCGCCGAGAGAAAAGCGCACTCCCACAAAAGACGAACCGACCAAATACAGCGGTAAAATTAAGACACCAGCTGGGTGATTTGGGGAAATCCGTATCTAAGTAACATCTTCAATCGCCCAACGCGAGAAGTTCATTATGTCTCAGGACCGACTTTAACCCCTAAATTTGCTAAATATTTCTGCCCCATAGACAACGGACAACAGCTCGAACAGGTCGGACAGCACGAGTCAAGAGCTTCGTCTATCTGTACTTGCAATATCCCCGGGCCACCCAGGATACAACCCGACAATCCTGAAAGCACGGCCCGAGCCCAACATCGACAAGGAGACCCGGTAAGAAGCCGGCAGTGAATTGAAACAAAAGGTTGATGGGTTTTTCGCCGGTCAGGTATTGATGCAATCGCGTCTCCCCGAACCCAATAGCGAAGCGCGTGCCGATGACGAAGTAGCGCAAGTACGGCATGCCCGAAGCGAAGGGCCACACATATATTCGGAGGATGATATCGAGGGCCAAGCCGAACAATATGCACACCCAATGTGTGAGTTGGCGTTCGAGATTGGTGCAGCGGGCGGCCGGGGCAACCTCTGGGGAAGCGTTGGTTTCGACTTTGTGATCCATTGTCCTTCGGATGAGCTTCTTCTGCTGTAATCCATGCCGAGGATGAACACAAAAATAAGAACTAAACCGCGGCAACGCTCACATTTGTTTCTCTTAAGTACTCCCCTCAACCATTTCGACCCAGCCAAAATATGCCTGATCGCCGTCTTTGCCACCTCAGAACGTTTACACAGCCAACGAACAGCCTCAACAACTCAGAAAACCATCTCTTCCTTCAAACATCAGAACCAACCAAATCTGCGTCAAGGAATCCTCTCAGCAAGCCAAGCCTTCATAGCCCCGGCCGACACGCAGGACAAGAAACAATCTTCTATCTTTCTCTACACTAAGGCAACTGAAAGGAATCTCGTAATAATCGAGCTAATGTCTGAGTGGAGAAACAATCCACGGAACGAAGTCCCAAGAAGAGGGGGTAATCCGTTGCTCAAGCAATGATCCAACGATACAAAATGAGTTATCAAGAAACAAACCAACACATCCCATAGTTAGCCCGAACTTTTACACTGCTAACTGGAGCTTCAAGTTGCCAAACAACACCAGTGTATTTCTAGCCCCGCAACGTCCACGCCGCAAATGGACAAGCCTCCCCGGATTTCCGTTTCAACCCCCCCCTGCTTCCCGTCCCCTGTCCTGCCGCGCTGACTCCAACCCAACCCAACCAAGCTACGGCGATAACGAAGTGGCACAGTGGTTGGGTGGCACCCCTCTTCCCGGGACTGGGGTAAATCGCATCATCATCAGCATTCCGGGTAGGACACCCGAAATCGACCTCGTCGTGTGTGTGTATGCGCGCGTTGTGTGTGTGCGAGTGTGTGTGTGTGTGTGTGTTGTGTGTGTAACTATGTAAGCGGCCCAATCCGTATTCTGGGTGGTGTACCCTTCGGAAATCGGGCTTCCGCGGTGGGGAAATGGGGGCCGAATTGCTTGGGAATTGGAACGAACGCTCTCTTGGAGCAATTGGGTGGGTGGTTTCTCGGGGAGCTGATAAAGCTGTTCGTTCAATATCATCGGCGCCGCCGCCGCTACACTAGTTCTGACGAGGCAGAGGATCCATGCATCATCATCTTGTGATCTTTGCAACACCTGCAAGGACCTTCGTTTGAGGTTAGTGTCGCTGATTGAAACTGACTTTAGGCAGTCCGTAACGTAAAAGACCAAAAAAAAGGCATTTTGTTACTGGTCGGATTGGAGGGGAACGCCCATCGGGTTGCTGTTCTGTGCAACCACATCGACCTCGGAATTTCCGTTGAATTGAACCTCGCGGGGCTCTTCTTGGCAAGTAGTGTACCGCATATGTGCGCAGGTCCGTGGGCAAGCGGTTAGTTGAATTCATTACCCGTATGACGATGGAGAGCGCTGCAATTGGTGGAACATGTTGCTTTAAGGGCAGCCCCATTGTAGACGACGTTGAACCGAGCCCAGGAGACTTGAGGCTCGGGACGGCGTTTTGAGCAAGGGCCGAGTCTCAAGCTCGCTGAGCTGGGAGCATTCTCATTCCCATGGACTCGACGGTTAGATTTCCCACCTGAGCCACTCCAGAGACAAGAGTAATATGTCCCCTTGTTGCATCCAAAACCACCGTGCCACGCTATAATATACGCATCATGTATCGTTTTAGCATACAACCGTTGAATCTCCTTGCATGAGCAAGTTCTACTAGATCCGTGAGCCCCAGCTAGAGACCGCTTCAAGCGACGGTATCAAGCGACCCCTTACCCACCGTCGAAGGCGGCACCTCGCCCTTTTGCGCCTTGAGCTTCTCCTCAAACTTGGCAAACTCCTTCAAGGCGATCTCCTCTTCCTCGTCTAGCACCTGATGGACACCCTTGACTTCTTCGATCTGGTAGCATGGGGTTAGCTCATGGTCCAGCAAAGTCGTAACAATGAAATAAAGGAAAGAAAAAAGGAAAAAGAAAAAAACTCACATAATGCATCAACATGCCCTCAATCCCATTCTTCAACGTAACCGTGCTCGAATCACAAGTCCGACACGCCCCCCTCAACTTCAACATCACATACCCGTCCTCAAACCCCCGAAACTCAATATCCCCCCCATCCTCCTGAATCGCCGGCCGCACCCGTGTCTCCAACAACTCCTTAATCATCCCCACCACCTCACTATCATTCTCATCATACGCCAGACTATCCAATTCCGCCGTCTCCTCCGAAGATTCCCCCGCGGCCCCTGCCGCCCCCCGCTCAGCCACGTTCACAATCGCCTGCCCGGAGGTAATCGTCTCGGTAATCAACGCAAACACCTCCGGGCGAATATGCGCCCAATTCGCATCGGCCGCCTTCGTAACCGTAATAAAATCGGCGCCGTAAAACACCGACGTCACGCCGTCGATGTTCATGAGCTGGGCGGCGAGCGGGGAGGGGTAGGGCGGGGCGATGGTCGAGCGCGGGTTGAGGTACTCGATGAAGGGGGTTGTGAGCTGCTCGGGGAGCACGCGGTGGTTCGGGAGGAACTTGAGGGCGTCAGCGTTGGGGGTGGTTTCGGTTTGGATGAAGATGGTGCGGCGGGTGGTTTGCGGGAGGAGGGATTGCCAGGGTTGGGTGTTTCTTGGTGGTGGGAGGCGGGGGCGGAGGGGGGAGGAGGATGTGGGAGTGTTGTTGCGGGTGGTGCTGCTGGTGTAAGTTCGTTTTGTGGTGGCGGATGCGGTTTGTTGGAGACGGAGGCAGGTTGTTGCTGCTGATGGCTTGACGGCGCGGGTTGTGTGGGTGAGGAGCGGCGAGAAGCCGCGTACTAGCTTGTTTGACGGCATCGTGGGTTTCTTAGTCGGTGGCTTATGTGTATAGGTCGTATTTGTTGATTTTTGTTGTGTTTTCGTTCTCGATTTGAGATTTCGAGGTTGAAGAAGAGAAGCAAATGTCGCTGTGGGGCTCCGAGCATTGCCGCAGCGCATCCGTCTTCGCACCGGGAGCTGACAAACCCAGCATTTCCGAGTCGCCCGACCAAATCGGCCCCGCAGAATGGAATGGACCCCACTGAACCCTGGGTTTGCGTCATAGCGGCCCCCTGCTCCTCTAAATTTTTTGCTGGTTCTCCGGTGGCACCTTGCAGGTTGCTTTCTCCAGCGCGTGTCCAACAGCAGGTCCATCTTTGATCTCAGTGGCTGAATTCCTTCGTCACCCGTTCCATTCCGAAAAAACAATTCACATTGATTCGCGCGCAATCGCAGTCGCAATCGCAATCACCTGCAGGACGGAGCCGGGGGTCGATTTTCGACGCGATATTCTAGAACTGCAGGTGCGACAAGCTGCACACCGGCACACAACCACCGGTTATCCGTTACCTATCGCGACAACCCGCGCCGATATCAGCTCGGCAGCCGTCGGAAATTGACTAGATCTTGCATCTGATTGGTACCGCGCCGCGTGTAACTCAATCTTTGTTTCGACTTCCATCACCCCGCGCCAGTAAACCCAGGGGAAACAGTGTTTATTTACTTTTCCTCGTCCTCGGCTTTTCTCTTCTCCCTTCTCCGGCGCGCAATCGGTACAACACACAGATAAAAGAACTCGCCATGAGCTTGGATCAAGACACCAGCAACGGCAACCGCACCGATAACAACAACACCGGCACCATGCCAACCACAGAGCACGGCAGCTCGAGTCCACACACCATGCTCGGCGATGCGTCCCCCAAAGAGCCCGCAGTGGCGTCCGCGCCGTCGCCACGCCCAGCAGTAGTACCGGCAGATCCCACCGCCGATCCGGGCGCAGCAGCATCGGACGCCGAGCCGGACGGCCCGCGCACGAAGCGAGAGGCAAAGCCGTGCGGCGTATGCGGAGCGCAACCGGGAAAGTACAAGTGCCCGCGATGCGCAATGCCCTAGTATGTTCCTTTTGCTTTTCTCCTTAGCGTGTATGTGTCGGCAGAGACTAACTAACCTAACCAGTTGTTCCGTCGCCTGCAACAAACAGCACAAAGAGAACCACCCACCCGACGCTCCCAAGCCCGAACCCACAACAACATTCACCACCGCCAACCCCAATCCCAACTCCACCAACACAACCCCCGACGACCCCTACAGCATCCTCCTCGACCACCGCGACACCTTCACCCACCTCTTCACCAAATACCCCTCCCTCGCCGCCGAACTGACCCGCATCCAAGAAAAGACCCTCCCCCCACCCCTCCTACCATCATCAGCCCCCGCAAACAACCCCAACAACACCTGGTCCTCCAACCGCCACAAATCCCACCCCCACCACCATCACAACCGAAACCACAACAATACCAACAACAACACCCCCCAACCCTGGTCGCGCGACATCGGCCTGCGTCGCGGTGCCGAAGCGCTCCGGCGGGCTAGGACGGATCCGAGTGATACGGGTGATGGGGTGCGTGAGTTTTGTGAGTTGGTCAAGTTGTTGCTGAATCGGGATCGGGAGCAGCGGAAGTTGGAGAGTGGCGAGCGGCAGGGTGTGAATGGGATTGAGAAGGTGAGGAGGGAGGTTGTGGCTGAGGAGAGGGGGTTGATTGAGAGGTTGTTGAGGGAGGAGGGGGGGTGAACTAGGCACAGGAGAGGAGAGGGTAGGGTAAGATAAGATGTGCCTGGCTGTGATATGAGGATAGGTGGACTTGGTTGGTTGGTTGGTCGGTCGGTTGATTGGGCTTGTTCATGTGTCGCGATATTGTATGATTTTTTCTCTCTTCCATTTTTCACTTTGTCAAGGTCTGTTCACGTCTCTTTTCAGCCGGCTGGCATGTGCAAAGGACGGGATGGGATGGGATGGACCGGGTACTCGGGAGGCTTATCGTCGGATTCTACGCAAGCAAGGCAAGCAAGCAAACATGAAACGGCGCGCAGGGATTCTCAAGGATATTTGACTGGGAGTTTGGCGATGGGGTATTGGTTGGGAATTGGGTGTTAGATTATATGTTAGTTATAGCGGGAAGATTGGAATGCGCAAGCTGGAGAAACAGGGAGAAAGGGAGATAGGTAAATGGGCGCAAAGTCGCCGTGTCATTATAGTGTCATCGCCATCTTCCATACACCCTTCCATCCCTCGCCTGAAACATGGACCTTAGACCAGACCTCGGCATGTACGACGACTTCTCCCGCCTTTTAGTTGCACATTATGCTGCCAAGGATCCAACAGAAAGGCGGACATGATTATTTCACAACCGCGCAACTACACAGTAGAAAACGATGCCACCGTTAACGAACCAGCCATAAACTTGTACAGTACACTCCCGCCTCCCTCTTCTATCCCTACACCTTACACCCTATACTTCACATGTCCCACTCTCATTCCTCCCATCGTCATGAAGAAGTAGACAACCGCTTAAACCGCCCAAAGAACCCTCCCTTCCCCAACTTAGGCGTTGTAGGCGACTGCACCGCACTCTCATCCGCCCCAACATTATTATTACTCCCACCACCCTCAACAACGCCATTCCCACCGGAAGACAACCCCAATCCCAACCCGGCCCCAGCCCCAGCCCCAGTCCCAGTCCCAGTCCCAGTCCCAGTTTTCAACCTCGACCCCGATTCAGAATCTCTCCTCCCCCCTACCGCAGCACCACCAGCACCACCAGCAGCACCAGCACCACTAGCAGCACCAGCATCTTTACTCCCCCTCCGCCCCTTCAAAGTCCACAACGAATCAGCCTTGCGCAGCAACGGCGACAGAGGCGAGAGCAGTAACAACCGCTGCCCACTCCCACTCGTACTCTTACTATGATTATGATTACTACCACTACCACTTCCACTACCGCCTTTCGAAAACCACTGTCTCTCGCTCGCCGCTGCCGTGGCAGAGTCACGCTGTGTCCAGTCTGTCCTGGCCCTGTCTGGTGGGGGGAAGCGGGTGAGGTTGTCGTCTGCTGCTGTTGTTGTTGTCTCTTGTGATTGTTGCTGGTGGTGATGGAGGCACTCGGGATGTTGGGCTAGAGCGGCGTCTTCAAGGAGGGTATCCATGGTTAGTGTATCGGGCGCCATGTATGAGTGGCGGGCGTAGGCGTTCGGGTTTGGTCCTGTCCCTGGGCCCCTGGTGGTGACACGGTTGGAATCGGCAGTGCTGGAGTGAGCGAGGATATCGGCCGTGGTGCCTGTGCTGTACCGGCGGGAGTGGTTCTGATGCTTGGTGCTGTTGCTACGAGGCAAGATACGGGCGAGTTCGCCTTGGAAAGTGTGTTGTTGTTTGGGGGCGGGCGGGGCGTGCTGGTCCTGACGCGCGGCGTCTTCGAGAGCGCTGGTCCGCTGGAATTGGTTGCGGTCTAGGAGGCGTTCGCGCTCGGCTTGGGTTTGTTGGAGGGCGCGGGTCAGCTCAGCCGGAGCGATGGCGGCTGGGGGTTCCTGGGGGTTGGTGTTGGGGTTGGTGTTGTTGGTGTTGCCCGCGGGGCGCGCTTGACGGCCGCCGTCTAGGTGGAATTTGAGGGCGTTCTTGGAGAGTTTGTGGACCAGGCTGCTGTCGCGCATGTTGTCGACCGTGGTTGTCCGTGTGAACTGCTTGGCGGCTTCTTGCGGGACATGGTGATACGGCTCCTGCTGGGCCGCGGCTGGGACTGTTGCCTCGCCTCCCGTCCGTGGTGCATTTCGCGAGGTGGCAGACACCGTCTTCCCTAGGTCCGTGGCGGAATCGGTCGGTGGTTCAGCGGGCTTCGTGCGTGCGGCTTCCCGACGCCGGCTACTCGTGAGATGGGCCACGACATCCTTCCGGGCCGGCACCTCACCGCGGTGTCTCCGTTTCCGTTCGGCCAACGCCTTTTGCTCCGCCAACACGACATACAACCTGCGGCTGAGCTCCTCGGGGTCAACCTGGCCCTCTGGGACCCTGCTTGACGGCTTGTATGGCCGTGTTGGCCGGTGGCCGTTGGAGATCCGTTCCCCGGCAAAGTTCATTTTGTACTGCATTCTCCAAGGGGGTTCGGAAGCAAACATGGAGGAGGCAAATGACCGTGTGTGAAAGGTTCCGTCAAAGTGAACGAAGGTAGAGAGAAATCCCTGAGAGGAAGAGCAACGAAGCGCGGCCTTAGCTGGGGAATAGCGGTGCTTTCAAGCGAGACTTAGATCAAGATCTTCCCGCGCGTCTCGCTCGGGATCCTTGTTTGCGGGGCGTTCTAAAAACCGCCGGTCTTCGGCTGCGGCTGGTGGTGTCTTAACGAGGCGTGGACGATCCAGGATGGTGGTGACAGCTGCCCGTGTCTTGTGTCGGTGACTATTCCCTACCAGGGAAAAAGACCCAGTCTTCGGCCGGAACAGCTCAGCATCGGATATTATTACGTTTAACAGGCCGGCTTCGAGATTCCCGGCGTTCAGGGCTCATCAAGACCCGGAAAATATAAGAGGAAAAAAAGGGAGGGGGCATCGAAAGTTCGAGGCCACTTGGCGAAGGTTGCACTTGGCGGCGGTCAAGGTATGGGGCGCTCAAAGGAAGGGGAGGGGGGAGGTTATACACTATCGCGGATGAAGGATAGGCGGACCCGCCCAACATGTCTCGACTGTCCCCATTCCCCAGGCCATTACCCCCTGTCGACGGTGCAGCTGAGGTTGCAGAGCACACGACCGTTGGATTGGGGGTCTTCTGAGGAGTGCACTTGCGCGAGTCTCATGGTTGCCGCGAAGCAGCAATGCCGAGTTGTTCTCGTGCAGATGCAGTTGGAGTTGCAGTTGTCTCAGACGGCAGCCAACGGCGGGGGACGCGTGACAGCTAGTTACCGCAAGACTGCAGAGGTTCGCGCCTGAGAGTGAGAGAGATGCAGGGTCACATCCACGCTGGATAAAGTTGATCAGATGCCGGATTCGATCGTGGGAGGAGAGACGCGATGGCGTCGACTTCTTCCTGGTTGGCGCCGAGTCCTTTCCAGGGGTTGTCCAGATGCGAGCTGAAGAAGTCGAGCAGGCTACTGAACGTGAATGTTAGTGGTCACTTGATCGGAGAAATATCAAGGAATGGCCTGCGACTAGCGCTGGTGGATGCAGGCGATGTGGTCATGCAGTGAGCCTCCTTTTTGCCCATCGAGATATTCCGGCTTCCCCTTCACAAGCGCCTCGTTCGACAGGTTGATGTGCATCCCCAACAGGATCGTGGAACCCATCAGTTTGCGGCTCGTCCCAGCCCCCCCCTCATTGTGTGCCCCCAGCGGGTTGTGTGTTTTATTTTTTACTTCGGGGTGGAGAGACACATGTGCTCGCTTGGCGGGCTCGTGTCAAGCAGCCAGTTCGCTCCAATGGGGAAAAGGGTGAGGTAAAACTCTCTCAATGGCGAGCGACAGGGTGATCGAATCGGGCCTAGGTCCCTTCGTTTTGAGCCAAGCCGGCCACCACCCTGACCCCAGAACTCCCAAGCGAGCCAGGGGAGTAGCCCCAGTTTTGATCAACAAGTTGTGCCTGCCGACGAACCACGAGAGAGACGGAGTCCAGCCGCTGCGGCCATCATCGGTTTGTGCCTGTGGGACGTTTTGGTATCTCTGATTGTGGCCGGGAATATACGCAGTATGTCCGCGAAAGGTCATACTTGTAAAGTCTGGTGTGCATGCGTGTGTGAGCGTGTGCGTTCGTTTAACCAGGTGTGCTTGTGAAACCGGCAACGGAGGAAGAGCTACTTCGTCAACAGACCAAACCGCAAACGCCCTTTTGATCGTGACTCGATGGGTTGACGGTTCGAGGTCATGATGGAAGACGATTTGTCCGGTTGATGTCTCGATCTGGGCTAAACAGCCCTAAAAGGAAGTGTCGAAAGCGTGAGAAGACGGCCATCCATACCTGAGTCAACTGCGGCTGGGACGCGGATAGGTGCATGTCAGATCACAAGCAGCATCGTGTTCCCAGATCCCGGGGAGCTAGTCCGGCGAGGAATTAGCCCCCAAGTTGATAGTTAGCAAGGAAGAAGACAACGGAATGACCCCGTGCGTGAGGGCCTGGGTGTTGGACCCGTGATCCTGGAAGGAAATGGTTCTTTTGGGGAAATGGAAGGGATAACTTGTTTCATAGTGCAACCACTAGATGCCGTTGATGCCGTCAGAGTTTCAAATCTGTTTGTGTTGTTGTGCCGTTTGCTTTGTTCTTCTCTCTTTCTTCTGGCTACATACGGAGTAGTTGGGGTGGGTAGGTAACAGCCAAACGTTGGGTGAGAGTGTTGAATTCAATGCATAGGAAGTGGGGTTAAAAGGTGCCAAAAAGACTCGAGAAATTGGAGGTGGCCGTGTCGTTTCGGGTCAGTGACACGGCAAGTGCTGATTCCCAACATGGACAACCAAGTGGCCGTGCCTTCCTGATGCAGTGATGTGATGCTGGTGATGAGTTTCCAGGGTCCACCGCTCTTTCCCAGCACAGAAGCCCCGACCACAACTGACTTCTCCTTCAAACCCCCAACGTGGAAATGACCCCAATACGGGCATCTCATTGTCGCAAACAACGTACCGATCGGGACCGCGCAGATCGAAGCCGTTGTGGTCTTGGTGGGGAGAACGAACAACCGGCATTCGAGTGCCGCTCACTGTTTGCTGTCTGTGAGACAAAGCCGCAACATGCATCTCGGGACCGATACAGCCGAATTGGAGCTCACCTAGTTAACGTTAACGCTGGCTTAAGTTACATAGTAAGTTACCATTCAAATCACGGCGTTTGCTTCCCGGCCAAGCTTCCTTGAGCGGTCCATGGTCCCTACTGGGGGGCCTAGGCCCGCCGAGAGCGAGCGGCTGGAGTGCCGAGTTTGGGTAGGTGACTGCGAATTATCGACCACCTATCTCCGACCTCAGGTTCTTGGGAAGAATAGGAGCTGGGGATTGTATGGGCAGTCCCTGATTAGCACGCTTAGCACGGAACACTGGGGACAATGGATGGAAGCTTGCCCGTGCCCATGCCCGTGCCGGTGTGCTGCCCTGGCCTCGCGGCATCGCCCGATGAAGAGGAACGAACGAATGGAACCTAGAAAAAAAGGGCCCTGACCCTGACTGGACTTTTCTCACAATCCCCATCTCAATCCCAATCCCAATCCGACCCAATCGATCCCGTCATTTTGCTGTCTAGTCGGAAGGTTTTTTCGTCGTCTGCTGTCTGGCTCATCTTTGTCTTCTTCCATCTTTCTCTCTTATTTTTTCCTCACTTTTCTTCGCCCTCAGCCTACGAAGTGCCTAACGTTAACCCCGCTTTGCGTCTCGCGTCTCTCGCTTCCGCCCCCCAATCGGTCCCTAGGTTCGGCCTCGAAGCGGCAGTGATGCTCCGTGCTTGCTCTGCGCGCCGCGCCATGTCCTCTGATTAGCCATGTGGGCACAGACTCACCCGTCCGTGTCAGGCCGTACCGGAGGAGCGCTGCCGCAGGCCTCTGAACGGCCGTCTTTGGCGAATAACGTTACCCCGCTGCGCGCTGGAGGGACTGGTGCTGGCGCTGGTCCTGCTGGTCCTGCTGCGAGTGGTGCTGCTCCTTCAGGCCCTGCAACATCCAATGCGACGACGCGAACAAACAACCATCCGAGCCTCGTTTCGGCCTCTTCCTCTTCCTCCTCCGCCCGACAACAGCAACAACAACAGCAGCAACAACACCAGCAACAAGAACAACAGCAGCAGCCACAACTCCCGACCATTGTAGGATCTGGGGGCACGTTTCTGCTCGTCGACGACTTACCCACCGCCGAGTCCAGGGATTCCTTCGCTTCAATTGTTGAAGACCCGTTTTTCTTTCGTTACCACACGCCTGGACTCGACCCCGAACCCGAGCCCTGTCGCGCGCCTGCGTCTGCGTCTGCACCAACGGCCGCGCCCGAACCCGCGCTTCGATCCGCCCTGCCAAGCGCCCCGTCCACGAGTGCCGGCCACCGTGATGAGGAGCGACAGCCGTGGATCCCGCCGCGAAAAGAGTCTCTGAGCCACTCCAATCCGACCCCCTGGGTATGCAGTCCGTTCACTTGTACACTAGTTATTGGTTGTGATGCACTCAAGCACTGTACGGATTCGTACTGAATAGCCGGTGATTCCGTGTTTGCACCCCCCCTTTTGGGAGGAATTGGCGGTGGAGAAAGGGCGTCAATGCATTGCAGTGTTGTGCAGCGCAATCTCGGTCATTCCTCTTGACCTGCTCGATACGCGTTGGAGAGATTGGAGAGACCTTGGGAAAGAAACCCTAAGCAAGGGACAATAAGGCTGACCGAAAAACCCATGGCCCAGTTCGAGCATGCTAGTGCCCCATCCGACATGGAGCCCATCAACATAGCCATCATTGGCGCCGTCGGGGTGGGCAAATCCACGTTTATCCAACAGCTCCGCCGAGCACCGCGTCCGTCGGCGCTGAACATCACGACGCTGCGCCAGGAAGTCGACGGCGCTCCGTACCTCGTCACGCTCGTGGAGCTCGACCTCGAGGGCATCGAGCTGGACCCGAACCAGCCGGTGCACTGGCCAAAACAGATTGGAGGACACTCGATGCCTCGCATGGATGGTGCTCTGATCTTATACGACGCCGTGAACGAAGGGAGCATGCGTGAGGTACCCCCAATCATGGGTGAGTCAAGTTTACCCTGTCAAACCAGAGAAGAATAATTCCCACCCGCCCGACCAGACGAGCACACATACACAACGCATTCGAGACATACAAGACAAACCCATACTTACCGGTGGAACAGCCGCTCTTGACAACTCGTCCCTACCCACTCTCCTCGTCGCGACCAAGTGCGATACCCCCGACGACCTCCGGCATCCCGATTTGTCAGGGCTCGCGCAGGCATTTGCTACCTGCGCGGGCCATTTGAGGACCGCGTCCAACGCGCCGGCCAGCGCGCGCGAATGCTTACAAACGATGTTAAGAGTTGCGCTAGCCAACCGGAAAGGTGAGCGAGTGAAGCGAGTGAGACCCTTGTCTGAGCTTCTACGTCTGCGGAGCCGCAGGATGAATGGATGGAAGGAGGCGCAAGGCGGCTGGCTACCCCCTGTCTGTCCTACCCGAGGCTGCCGCGGGAGGACACAGCAGGGGGAGAGAGCAGGACATGGAACAGGCGGACAAGCGGACAAGCGGACAGACCTGCCGGCCGGCCGTATACCGAAGCTGGTATCACGTTGTGAGACGAGGGGGCTAATCAAGATCCTACAGACAAGTCAGAAGGCGGGGGAGGCCACAGGAGGCGTGCCGCTTCGACGGCGAATCTCGATGCGCCGATGGACCCCCATAATGGCCGCCCCATCAGTCAGCACAGTAAGCACAGCAGGGCCAGCTCCGACTTCTCGCTGCTGCGGGGGTTCTCGCAACCTGCTAGCGAGAGCCAGTTTCGAGGACCGGCCCCGAGATCGCCGCGGCCGGATTACCAGAGCACCTCCAGCAGCAACCTCAGCCACAGCACCGCCATCCCCGAGGACGGCGGACCGCCCACCGTGTCGAACATGCTCCGGACGCCGGGCATCCGACTGGATGGCGGCGGCGAGACCTTTCTCGATGTCGACGAATCCGACGGCGAATCGTACCGCTCTGACGACATCCCCATCCTGCAGCGCAGCGACGACGGTTTCGATAAGCCGGTCAAGCTGGCGGGCGTGAGCTTTGGCGAGCTCGTCGACCGGCTGCTTGCCCCAAAGATGTCCAAGTCCGACCAGAACTTTGCCGACGTGTTCCTCTGTCTCTACCGGAAATTCAGCACGCCTTCCGGGCTGCTCGCGGCGATCCGCGCGCGGCTGGACCAGCTGTGGACCGGCCGCGGGGGCGAATATCTGCTCAAGATCGAGGCGCAAATGCGCATCATCGAGGTGGCGGCCAAGTGGCTGTCGTTGTACCCGGGAGACTTTGCGAGGCCGGCGACGCGGAGGAGCCTGGAGGAGCTCATCAAGCAGCTATCTACGGACCCGGTGTTTGTCGCGGCGGCCCAGCAGATGAGGGCACACCTGGAACAAAAGGTTACGGTGGACGATGACACGAGCTGGGCCAAGTCGGATCCGGACGAGGATCAACAGGAAGGAGGAGGAGGAGGAGGAGGAGGAGGAGCGGATCAACGGCAGAGCGGGATGGCCGAGTCGATGGGCTCGCTGCACCTAGATGGCTCAACACTGGCAAGCGCGCGGCGACCATCACAGAGCTCCGACCTGTCCGGCATCGAACCCCGCGGCGCGCAAGGCCCCGCCCGGCTGCAGTTCCACTCAGTCGAAGACTACGAAGCCGAAGCAGCAACCCTAATCCCATCCGGGATCCTCCCACTCAACAAATACCGCTACCACCTCTTCATGGAGCTCGACGTAGACGACATCGCCAACGAAATGACGCGCATCGACTGGATCATGTTCAGCTCGATCCGCATCCGCGACATGGTCCGCCACGTCTCCCTCTCCCACGACGCCAAAACCAAATGCCGCCACCTCAAAAACGTCGACCGCATGGTCTCCCACTTCAACCACGTCGCCCAATGGGTCGCCAACATCGTCCTCCTCCGCGACAAGGCCAAACACCGCGCCCCTTGCCTCGAAAAACTCATGTCTGTCGCCCTCCGCCTGCGGCAGATGAACAACTACAACGGCCTCGCTGCCGTGCTGGCCGGTATCAACGGCACTGCCGTGCACCGTCTGGCCTCCACGAGGTCCCTGGTGACGGCCAGCGTGCAGAAGCGGTTTGCCGGACTCGAGTTATTAATGGGCACGCAAAAGAGCCATTTTGCCTATCGGCTGGCGTGGGAGAACTCGCCGCTGCCGAGGATCCCGTTTATGCCGCTGCATCGGAGGGATCTGGTGTCGGCGGAGGAAGGGAGCAAGACGTTTGTGGGGAGTGGCGGGGATAGGGTGAATTGGAAGAAGTTTGAGGTGCTGGGGGAGGTGTTGTTGCCGATTATGAAGAGCCAGGGGCAGCCGTATCCGAATTTGTCAAGGAATGATGTGTGTAAGGAGTTGGTGCT
Organism: Dichotomopilus funicola; assembly: GCF_033296635.1. Taxonomy (NCBI): domain Eukaryota; kingdom Fungi; phylum Ascomycota; class Sordariomycetes; order Sordariales; family Chaetomiaceae; genus Dichotomopilus; species Dichotomopilus funicola. Next base: position 85,255 of record NW_026944059.1, read on the forward strand.
GGATTGTAGGATGTCTACGGATGATGAGGTAAGCCTGCACCTTTTGCCCCTGAAGAGTGTTTACTCTTGGGGAGTGCGAGGTTGGAATGAAGTGCTAACGTTGGATTCCAGGACATTTATCAGCGCAGTCTGCAGGTCGAGCCGACGAGTGGGAGTGGAGGGGCACTCGAGGCGACGAGGAAGAAGTTCCCCTGGCTGGCAAAGTAGCCTAGCATATGCCTGCAACTTCCATGAGAGATATACGGAAAGTTTACTTCAGAGCTTGCAAGCATTTATTCAAACAATACTGGAATTGGATTTTAATACTCAGGAAGGGGAATCACAAAAACGACAATACACACAAAAAAGACAGGGTTCTTGGGTGTATGTACATGTACCTGTGTGTAAGTGGTTTGTTGGTTATGTGGTTTGTTAGGATTTTGGAAAACGGGGGTGGGTGAATGGATGGATGGATGGATATACCGCATCCGCCTTTTAGATGTCTCGCGGCAACGGGCGGGTTTCAGGCATGCGTTTTGTTGTATCGTACGTATTTAGTGCCGTAATGCAGTGGAAGACAAATGGAATGGAACTGAGTGTTGTGAGATGTGTATTACGTTGGGGGTATACGCTAATTGTACTGTACTGAATAAAATCAAGGGAATATTACCTGTTGATCCTCGCTTGCAAAGCAAATAACCTCTATACCGTTGCCCGTTTGCCCTTTTTGTGTTGTGCCCCTTTTCCGTCGCTCCCAGAGTAAAGCAAATAATAAAGAAATAAGAAAAGAACCCCGCTTGCGCTTAACATGTGTAAAGAATATGACTCCTTCCGAAATACACCCTTAATCGAGACAAGTTAATCCACATCCTTGGGCCAGAGCCTATAATCACATGTCGTGTCAGTTTCGAGAATGATAACTCGGAGGATCAAAAGCAAGACTTACAGCTCCCGCCTCCACAAACAGCGAATCATCTTGGTAAACACCAAAATCCAGACCAGCACGAGGAAGGCAGCAAGAATGCAGCCAAAGATCTGTAGGCCGGGGCTGTCAAAGGCTGCGCCGAGGGTTTCCGTGGCCGTGACCTGTTGTTGTTAGTCTTTCTCTCCCTCACTCCCTTTCAATAAACAGGTAGGGGAAAGTGAAGATAAGAAGGAAAGAGGGAGTAAAAACATACCAACGCCGTATTCGGAAACACAAACGAAAACCACGTCATCTGAAACCTCAGTTTCCCCTTACTCTCCGGCCGCAAATACTTCCACAGCGACCCAACCGACACCAAAAAGAACCAGATACTCAGTCCCCACAGCCACAACCCGGCCATACACGCCAGAATCCGCAGAACATACGCTGCATCACCCACCCCAGCCGTCCCAACCACACCACCCGCAGAAACACCAGTCGACCCAGCACGATCCATAAACCCCGGCGGAAACACCACCCCGGCCAACGACCCCAACTGCACAATCCCCGCACACGTAAACCCGCTCGGCCCAATCGAGATAAACACACCGGGGCGCTGATGATCCCGCGGCAGTTTCTGAGTCATCAACCGGTACAAAAAGGCGGCACAAATCATGAAACTGATGAGGAACCCCGTGCCCTGGGCGGTGATGGCGGCCAGGGTGATGGGGATGGTGTTGATGTGGGAGAGCTGGTTGGTTTTGTGCGCGGCTGCGACGAGGTTGCCGCCGAAGGGGGCGGAGAGGAGGAGAGGGTAGGCCGGGAAGACCCAGATGGGGGTCATTGTGTGGATTGGGAAGACTCTTTTTTGTGTCAGTATTAGTTATTTGGTGGGTATAAGATAGGGATAAAACTGAGGACGTACTGGGTGGACCACAAGGTGAGGTACAGGCTGGCGCTGATGAGGGTGCTCATGCCGAGGTAGACCCAGAAGAGGGCCTCGACGACGCTGAGCAGCCAGGGGCCGGTGCAGGGGATGCCGTACTGCGTGATGGTGATGAGGATCGTGGCGATGCTGTGGGTGTGTGTAAGTAAATGTGTAACTCAAAATCAGGGGCTGCATGATTCTACATCAAAACTTACGAGACGATCTGGGGATGTTAGTTAGCGCTATTTCAGGGGTTACAGACTTCGAGGGAAGACGTACAATAGAAGAGATAAACAAGCTCTCAAACTGGTCGTTGAACGAGTCGACCAGGCTGCCCGGGCGCCAGTAGAAGCGCAGCGAGATCAACACGCAGTTGGCGACGAACAGGAGGATGTTGAGGAAGAAGAAGGCCAGGCCGATGCCCGTGAGCCAGTTCGATTCGTAGGGGACTAAACGTATTAGTGTGGCCCAAAGGAACGAAAGGAAGGCAAGAAAGGGACTTACTGGAGTGCAACACGTTGGCGATTCCCCCGGTAGCCTGGACTGTTAGCATCCCTTGTTCTCTCTCTCTCACCCACACAACAAAAGAAGAAAAGAAAAGAAAAAAAGAAAAGAAAAAAGAAAAGAAAAAAGAAAAGAAGAAAAGAAAAGAAAAAAGAAAAGAAAAAAGAAAAGAAAAAAGAAAAGAAAAAAGAAACAGAAAAAAGAAGACTCACCATAGTCATAGTAAACCAAGTCCACTGAAAACACCCAATCCGATCCCTCAACCCCACCTTCCCATTCCCCCTCCTCCTCGACGCCGCCCGCATCACCACCCCATTCAAGCTCTCCGTCGGCGAATTCACCCCCCTCATCCCACTCCTCCTTTTCTCCCCGCCAACCCCTCCTTCATACCCACCCCCAGTTCCACCATTTGCAGCAGCAGCAGCACCGGCAGAAGCAGCACTACTCCCCCCAATAGCAACCCCCCCCAACCCCCTCAACCGCGCAGCCAACGACCGCGGCGGGCCGGCAGAGCGTAGCTCCGTCGCTCGTCTCGTGACTCCTGTACCAGAGGTGCTGTGATGCAACATATTCCCATCGGTGCGCGCCCGTCGGGGAAAGGCGGGAGGGACGACGCCGTAGCGTCCGCTGCTGAGACTGGGTGTTGGGCTGGTGGGTGTTTTGATTCCAAGACCGCCGTGGCCGGTCCCGTCCCCGGCTTCAGCCACAGCGATAGCCTCGGCAAAGTGTACACTCCCCGACGGCCGTAGCCCCGGTCCCGGACCAGGCTCCTTCATGGGATGCCCATCCGGGTCACCATCCGTCCCAGCAACCGCGATATCTTTCTTGCGTGCTCCCCTCCGTACATGAGCCGCCAAAGCAGCCGATACCGCGCCCGCTGACGCCCCCGTTCCACTGCCTGTACCCGTGCCAGTAGCAGTAGCAGTGCCCGTCCCGGCACTCAGACCAGGAGAGGGTGTACTAGCCCCCGTGCCCGGTCCCGACGCACCACCACCACCACCGCCGCCGGAGGACCAGTTGAACACGTTGGCGGGGTCTTCCATGGGTGTTTGATAGCCCGATGCCAGACCCCCTCCTCCTCCATAACCATAACCGTGTCCGCTATGCCCATGTCCGCTATGGAGGAGGTGGTGTCCGTGGAGGTGGAGATGAGCGTGGTGGCTGCTGTGGAGGGGGAGAGTGAGGTGATGGTGGGAAGAGGCGACGGAGCCGGAGGTGAGGTGGCGGGTGAAGGGGGGACGGGTGGTGAGGGTTGGGGAGGAGGGGGAGGATGGGGTTGGGGTGTGGATTGGACTGGTTGGGGCGGCTGGGGGTGCTCCTGGAGCTACCTCTGGAGATGTCTCTGGAGCGGCCTCTGGGATTGGGGAGGGGGGGCGAGTTGGAGTTGGGGTCGTTAGGGGGGAGAGACCGGTTGTTGGTGTCATTTTGGTGGTTGGTTTGTTGTGTGTTGTTGTGGTGTTGAAGTGCTGTTGTGTATTGTTGAGATGTTGTGGTGTTGTGGTGTTGTGGTGTTGTGGTGTTGTGGTGTTGTGGTGTTGTGATTCTAGGTCGAGGTTCGGTGGTAATCCTGGGGTTGAGGTTGTTGGTGATGAAGAGATCGTGAGTTTGGTGGTGTAAGTCGTGTAAGTTGGTGTCTCACAGCCAGGCCGCATGTATTATCGACCGTCGCGTGTAAGATCCCAACTAGACCGACGCAAGAAACCCGAGAAAACGTAAAACGCAAATAAATCCCGAGTAAAATAAACGTAATAACCCACGGAAGACCGACAAAGCGAGAAACGAAACAATCAACGCCGAACCGTCGACGACAACAGTAACGAGGCTCGCAACCTCACTTGCGATGCAGATATGCAGATTCGCAGTCAGTCAGTCAGTCAGTCACACGCAAAGTGCAAAAACAACGTTTTCCGGTCCCACGGCAGTCTCGCACCGCCAAGTCATGACGTGGAATGGTCCAGACTCAGTTGGTCTCTGAATGCACTCGTCAATGTGCAGTTTCGTGTTGTTTTTGAGTAAGTAAGCCGTGAGTTGTTGTGTAAGTTGTGGGTTATCGTCGGCATGGTGTTTTGTCGGGATTGTACTCCTGTGGGTATGTATGCAAGATGGAAAGGGAAATGCGGATGGACAGGGGACCCCGGAGCTGAGAAAAAGTTTTGCAAGGAGGCGTGTAAGTGCCGAATAACCGCCAGTTCCCGTGCCGTTCGTTTCGCTGACTGGCCGGCTGCGGCCGAACGAAATGAGAAACGAGATAACGGGGACGAGGAAGAGGACGAGGACGAGGACGAGGACGAGGACGAGGCAAAAAAAAAAAAAAAAACTCAAAATTCAAAGGACGACCGGCTCGCTTGAGAGCAGAGCACGCCAACAGTGCCAGCGATGCCGCACGCCGCGAGCGTTGCGCGTTTCATTCGTGATCGGACGGGATCCCGCTTGCTGCGAATGGAACGGCGAAGATGGAGGGCTTGTGCCAGCCCTGTCTGAAGGTTCCCGGTTTGTTGGTCAGAGATTCTGCTTGCGCCGCTGGCACTTATCAATTAACTTTACCAAGTTACTAGTGTATTGTAGGTACGAATAAAAGACAAGGGACTGTACCGAGAGTGAGGAACCGCTATCAGCACTACTATGGTATTAGCCCCTGGAAAAAGCCTGCCTCGAACGCGAACACGGACCAGCAATTTCGGACAACCCGACCAGGAAGCAAGCAAACCGCCCGGCAGTCAGTCCAACTCACCTCAAACAAACCGAGAGAAAGCGAGAAAGATAACAAACATGGCATGACATGACATGACCCCTCTCTGCTCTCCCCTCAAGTGCCTCCCCCTCACGGCATGAAACAGCGACGCCGAAACCCTTCCTAATTCAAATTCCGATGGAGAACCAGGACGTCATTCCCGGACCAGCAGACCAATGCCAAGCCGGACTGCCGGGGTCAGGTGGGCCCCCTGCTACGGATCCGGGGGTTCGGATCTGCATGGACACGACGGATCACCGCCGGCCCTTGTTATGTAACTTACAGTATCCGTACGAAGGAGCCAAACTGCCGAATAGAGTTCGAGGTTGTTAGTCAACGACCTGCCTTTTCTTACGACACAATCCCAGAGACGGGCAGGCCACCGGTTATCTGGTGTATCGTACCCATCTCAATCTCCATACCTCCCTCCCGAGACTACTGTAAGAGATGGGTCTTACCAACGCAAGGAAACGGTTTACCTTGCCTCACCAACTTACCCATCAACACAACCTGCAAAGCAGCAACGCATCCCACATCCCACATCCCACATCACCACAGCATCCCCACCCCTCATCTCATCCCCCAAGAGAGAGCGAGAGCGAGAAGCGAAGAGCGAGCAAACCATGTTGCATGTGTTGTGCATGTCTGTAGTGTAAAAAGAAAAGAACGGAAAACAACTAGGCTGCTTGACTGGGTACGTGAAACCGACCCTCCGCCACAGCCCTCCCGTCGTCTTCCCGAAGTTCCCAACTCTACACGGAACCCCTTCATAAATACCCCTTGCCAATCGATATCAATCGACGTCTCCTCCGCCCGCCCGCCTCCTATCCCTATCACAGGAAGGACAGTGTGTAAAAAAAAAAAAAAAAGTCCGGTGAAAAAAAAGGACTAAAACGAAGGAATATGTACCCCAAAACGCCAGAAGAGACCTCCCTCCCTCCCTCCCTCCCTCCCTCCTCAACGGGAGAAAAAAAGAATGAGCGAGCCAAGGAAGTCATCGCAGACCAGCAGCAACTAGCAATCTGTCTGGTTGTCCGTCCGTCGGTCTGCTTTCTCTCCATCCCATACCATACCACCCAAGATCAAACCAAATAGCCACACCCCCAAAAGAATGCCTTCAAATCAGGCAAAAAAAGGTTGAAACGAAAAACAAACGCCAAATGCGATGTATATCCCGATGCACGCAAGTCCTCACCACCGTCTTTTTTGTGTATATATGCTTCCCCCCCCCCTTTCCCTACCGCGCCCTACGTACGTACGTACTTACTCAACGCTCACCCCATAAACATTAGTCATAGTTAAACAGCACACTGATCGACTCGCCATGGTGCACGCGGCGGATCGCCTCAGCAAAAATGGGGGAAATATCCAGGACGTCCAGTTTCGCGCCCAGCAGGGCCTTGTGCTCGTTCTGCGGCACCGAGTTGGTGACCACCAGCTTGTCGATGGCCGACGCCTTGATGCGGCTGATGGCGTCGCCGCTGAAGACGCCGTGGGTGAGTAGCGCGTAGATTTTGGTCGCGCCTTCTTTTTTGAGGAGCTTGGCGGCTCGCGTGATGGTGTTGCCTGTGTCGAGCAGGTCGTCAATGAGGATGCAGACGCGGTCGCTTACGTTGCCGACGAGCATCATGCTGGCGTTTTGCCGGTCTGTGATCTTGGTCGGGCGGCGTTCCTGGAACAGATAACATGAATTGGTAAGTGGCTCCGGAGAAGGGGGGGGGCAAGAAAGAAAAAAAATAATACCTTGTGGATAAGCGCAAACTCAATGCCCATGCCGTCGGCGATTGCAGTGGCCCGTTTCGCACCCCCCGCGTCAGGGCTGATAATCACAGCGTCCTTGTACTCGGGGATGTGCGTCTGGATATACCGCTTAAGCAGGGGCCGTCCGTACAGGTTGTCGACGGGGACGTCGAAGAAGCCCTGGACTGTGGCGGGTCAGTGTCTTGCACATATGCACGTAATCGGAGTAAAAAACCGCAGCCTCCACACGTGCCAGACGGAACGTTGCTGCGGTTTGGCGTGTCACACGTACCTTGAGGGTCGTGCAGGTCCATGGTGATGACTGCAACATGTTAACCACCGAGCCCACGAGCTGGACATACCCCTTTCCTCCCAAATATCGGACACATACCATGGTCAGCACCAGCGCAGGTCAACAGGTTGGCCACCAGGGTGCCCGCCTGCGCAACCCACTGCTTGTACCCCGGCTTGGCCTGGAATGCGCCCACGTGGGACACGTTCTCGTAGTCGTGGGTCGTGTAACTACCAATGATGCTCTGCGTCGAGGTGTTGTTGTTGATGCCGAGGCCGTTCCCTGCGAAGTAGGAGCCGTCCCCGTTGGTCGGCCGGACGGGCGACATGGTGCCATTGCTCGTGCCGTTGGGCAGAGGGGTCGTTCCGAGTGTCGTCTTAGCTAGCCGGCTCGTGATGTCGGTGCCGTTGATGAGGCCAGCGCTGCGTGGGACATTGGGCGCCGGGGTGGCCGGGACGCTCTCAAAGGTGTAGTCCTTCTTGCTGCCGTTCTCGGACCCGCCCTTGAAGAGCGGCGCCCCGGATTTCTTGTACGGGAGGTCGGGTTGACGGGAGTATGGGAACAAGGGGAGGACGGCGGTTACCCGTCTGGCGGACCCGGTCTTGCAGGCCGAGATCATGATGCACAAGTCCATGAAATGGTCGTTGAGCTTGCTGCCGTTGCCGCCAAAGCCCGTCTGGATGATGTAGACATCTTTGCCACGGACCGAGTCCTGGATCTCGCAGCGGCTCTCGCCGGACGAGAACTTGGTCAAAATCCGGTTGCAGGCCGGCAGCGCGAGGATGTTGCACACGCTCTCGACGATGGCGGGGTGCGAGTTACCGCCGAGGACCACAATGTTCCGGACCATGATGGCGATGTGGTCCGTTCAACTGGGTTGGCTGAACAGTGCAGACCGTGGTGTGGAATAAGGCAGACCCAAAAAAAAAGTCAAGAAAAAAAGGGTTGCGGAGAAGAATCGGAGAAAGTTGGAAGGGTGGCGGCAGGCAAATCGACACGAGTTTGGGGTGCAGGAAGCGGGACACCCTTCCGATGCAAGGCGTGCAGGCGAGAGTCGGAGCTTGATGACACCTTTGATCACACTGCACGACCGATGCCGGCAGGGGGGGAAGAGAGAATTAATACGCGGTGAGGCTCTTTCGGTTGTTTTTGGCTTGACGTTGTGTTGCTCTCAGTCGAATATATCGCCGTTGCTTGACCCCGACTCTCGATCTTCAATGGTGAAATCGAGAGAGAAAAAACGTTATAGCAACACACACACACACGCATGTGCTTCCCAGGTCGGCCGGTGTTGATCGGTCGCTTAACAAAAAACTTGCCGAGGGTACCTGGGGCCTGGGATAAACCGCCTGAGCAGGAATCACGGGCCGAGCGAGGCTTTGAGTCGGTCGGCCGGGCCGGGCAGGGTGGTCGGATCAATGGGATGGGAGAAGAAGAAGGAGAAAAGAAGAAGGTGAAGAAAGAGGAGAGATCACAGGGGAACCATCTTGGAGTTAGTTGCAGAGTCAAAGAGAATCGACTAGAGAAGGCGGATTGCCGTGCGGAGCGGCAAAAGTTGGTTTGGGATGTGGGGAGGGTTAGTTCCCATGGTGTGGAAACGCGGTTTTGGCCGCGGGGCCTGGAGGAGTTAAAACAAAAAAAATTCTCTCCCTGCGGCCTTCCCCGGCGTTGGTTGCTTGGGGCACTGGGCAATACTGGGGTACTTGGCTAGGGGGCCTGCTACGCCTGCGGCCTGTGAAGAGGTCCCAGTGGTCACTCGCCTCGCCTCGTGGTTCTGTTCAACGGGCGGCCCATGAGGTTCCCAGCTTGTCAGGCCAGGTACGTACCCGTTCATGCGGTTGTTCCTTCCTTGCAGAAGGGCGGGCAATGATGGTGCGAGAATTTTTCGGCGGAGCATCAGTGCATCTGCGCTCGGTTTGATTGGCTGGAACCGCTCAATTGGATCGTGCCCTGCAGGCATGTGGAGGACCCATGGAGGGGCAGCTTTTTGTCGCCCGTTTCTGTGTCTCACGTCCAACGGTCTGACCTTGCAGCAAGTTGAAGGGACCAGACAGCCAAACAGCACAGGAGGAGTCACCTTACCGCATTTTCACATTGCGAGCTTTGGCGTGCCGGCGGCCGGTTGCTGCGCGACGAAATCAAACCGGAACCACAAGAGCCGGCTCACGCATTCTCACACCCAGATCCCGGGAATTAGAGGACAGTCAGCCATTCTGCATTGAGACTCACAGACCAACCAGAGGTCATCCACCGCCCAAAGCGATCGCTGTGAACCTTTGGGACCCGCCTCGCAGGGACGCATAGGCGGAAACAGACAAAAAGCCAAGATGAAGATTCTCGAGTCTCAAAACGCGCTTCTCTCCAACTACGAGGTCTACCAGCATATTGTCGACCAGCGCAAGCGCAACAAGACACAAGACCGGCGACTGCCCGGCAATGCCCACCATGTCCTGACCGAGGTGAGTTCTCATACTATCTCGCAAAGATCATCTCAAAAAAAAAAAAAAAAACCGAAAATAAAAACTAATAATCAACAGGTCTTCACATATCTCAGTACCAAACCCAGCCCCCTCGCCCAGCAAGAAACCACCCAAGCCTACAGCGGCGCGGCCATCGCGCAGCTGCTGGAGAAGCTGCGGGCCGCCGACCTGCCCAGCGAGCTGACCAAGGGCGAGCTGCTCTCCATCCTCAATGTGCGTCCGTCGTCTACTGCGCTTCTGAGCACGGCTATCGAGGACATGGAGGAGCGGTTCGGCGACGACGAGCAGAACACCATTGTCGAGATCATTGGGGAGGTGCTCGGCGTGGATGAGCCGAATGAGGGCGAGGCTGAGGCTGGCGCGGGTGAAGAGGATGCCGAAGGGGAGATGGATGCCGAGGGGGAAGTCGACCCGGTGCCGGTGCGGTCGGTGGAAAACGGCCTCTAAATCTCAAGGCTGACGGAGCACAAAACCCCAGGCGAGAGCCGATGAAGCCGATTCAGCTTACGGCCTGCCGGGGCGTCAGGCTCATCGCGGAACTCCCCGCTTACATAACGACGCAGCCACCTTCACTTTGCCCTCCGTCCGGGGTGGTCGTCTGCAGCGCGGTGCGGCAGAGGTCGTCAAAGGCCTCGGTCATCAATTCGCCCGTGACCGCCGAACACTCCATGTACTTGTCGACGCGCATGGCCTGCGCCGCCTGGTAACCCTCCTGCGGGTAGAGCGTGCCGTTGGGGTCGTCTTCGGTGCGCAGGTCGCGCTTGAGACCCAGCACGAGGACGGGGAGCACGTCGCTGGAGGGGAACACGGTGCGGACTTGTTTGATCCACTAGATATGCGGTGTCAGGTTTTGGTCATGTGGTGGTCATGTCGTTGGGTTGGGGGGGTTAGATTGGACGTACCACTTCTTGGAGGTTGACGAGGCTTGGCCGGTGGCTTATGTCATAACACAGAATGACCAGGTCGGGCCGGAGCAGTTTCCAGCTTTCTGGGCTGGAGGTGTCGTAAAACTCGAAGCGGTATTGGCCTTTGCGGGAGCGGATCTCGAAAACAAATGGCTGGTCCAGGTCGCGGAGGAGGGTGATGGGGGTTTGGCTGTGGAGGTTATGTCGCCCCTGGCTGATGCGTCTGTTAAGGTCATTACGGTCAGCTTTTCATGGACTTAGCGATCTTGGACATGTCCCGAGTACGTACGATAGAAATGTCGATTTTCCGCATTTTTCGTCGCCGAGCAGCAATACGGTTATGGTGTGCTCTTCCATTTTGATTAGCGCTTCACCGGTCAATGGGTTGGCCTTACTGCATAGACAGTGCCTTTCTGAACTCTTTAATACATCAAGTCCCACGCTCACCCCACAGATCTTATCAGCGATGCCAAGATCAACCCCACTAAAATTTCACACTGCGGGGCCCAGTGACAAAATCTCATAATTACAATCTTGAATTGTTCATGTTCAAAGACAAACGAGATAATCGGGTTAGGCTCATTCGATGGCCTCCTGATGAGCGCAGTTCGTAGCCGAAAGTCACTGCTCCAAGTGCAAGGCCAACTTTTGAATTCGTTTCTGTCGCGAGCGGGGCCTGTTTCTCATCGTCCCGTTTTCTCAGCTTTCTCTCATCGCCATTTTTCGCGGGGCCAGGGTTTATACTCATCAGGGTCGAACTCATCAGGGCCAAACATGGCGGACCCCAACTACGAGGACTGGTCGAGGGACCAACTCCTCGAGCGAGTCAGGGAATTGGAGGGACAGATCAAGAGTCAGACGTCCAAGCCAGAACCACCACCGCCAGCAACAACATCCACATCAACTCCAGCTCCAACTCCCACTCCAACAACGACAACAACATCGACACCACCACCACCACCACCCCCAAAAGCAACCAAACCCAAATCCTCCAAAAACAAACTCCCCAAAGCCCCCCACAACCTCCCCGCCAACAAAGCCAAAAACGCCAAACCCAGCAAACTCGACCCCTCCAAATACACCACCCGCCCCATCGCCCTCAAAATCGCCTACCTCGGTCGACGCTACGGCGGGTTCGAATACCAGCCTTCAAGCAGCGTTGCCACTGCCGCCACCAGCAGCACAACATCCACAACTACGACGACAGCAACCCCGGCGACGATTGAAGAAGCCCTCTGGCGCGCCCTAGTACGGAGCTGTCTGATCTGGCCCGAGGACCCGGCCCGCGTGGATTTCACGCCCTGGGAGTATTCTAAATGTGGAAGGACGGATAAGGGGGTGAGTGCGTTTGGACAGGTGGTGGGGATTACGGTGAGGAGTAATCGGCCCTTACCTAGGCAGGAGAAACAACCCGAGAGTACTGAGGGAGGTGAGAAGGTAGAAGGCGACGGGGATGTGAAGATGACCGAGCCGGGGGATCAAAACGACAGCGAGGAGAAACCAACAGCTAAACCCCCCTGGGACCCCATCGCAGACGAAATCAACTACCCGCGGGTCCTAAACAAGCTGCTCCCGCCTGATATCCGCGTGCTGGCCTGGGCACCGACGCTTCCGGCCAACTTCTCGGCGCGGTTTTCTTGCTGGGAGAGACAGTACCGGTATTTTTTTACGCAGCCGGCTTTTCCGCCTTTGCCTGCATTTATGGAGGGCGACAGTCATAATACGGAGAATAAATCTGGGTGGTTGGACATCAACGCAATGCGCCACGCAGCCAAGATGTTCGAGGGCGTGCACGATTTCCGCAATTTCTGCAAGCTAGACGGCGCGAAGCAGGTCGCGAGCTACAAGCGAAGGGTGTTTGAGGCAGACGTGGTGGAGGTTGAGGATACCGGGTCGGCGCTGCCGTATCTTGGCCAGCCAGAGTTCCAACCCCCCGGGACTGATTCAAAGGGGGTACACCCCAAGGTGTACTACCTACACGTCCGCGGATCAGCCTTTTTATGGCACCAAATCCGGCACATGGTCGCCATCCTCTTCCTAATCGGCCAGGGTCTCGAGCCGCCCTCGCTCGTGGCCGACCTTCTCGACATCGACAAAACCCCGCGCAAACCCAACTACGCCATGGCCGACGAAGTGCCCCTGGTGCTGTGGGACTGCATTTTCCCGCGCGCAGCGCAGACAACAGAAAGCCAGGAGGACGACCAGAAGAAGGCCGTCGACATGCAAGGCACCGACATGCACGACCCCAACGCGACAGTCGACACTGATTTGCAAGACGCGCTGGACTGGGTCTGGCTCGGCGAGGACACACCCGCCTTCCTCCACGGCGGCGGCGGTAGTGGACTAGTCGATAGCTTATGGACGACCTGGCGTGAGCACAAGATGGACGAGGTGCTGGCCAACCGACTGCTGGACACCGTCTCACGGCGGGCTGATCTGCGACGGCAGCTGGACAAGGCCGGGACGGGGACTGGCGATGCGTCCGGGTCGAAAGCGGCGCGGGGGGTGCAGGCGAAGAGGAGTAAGGGGGGCCAGATGGTGTTTGAGGGCGGGGATGGGGCGCGCGCGGCCGGGGTGTATGTGCCGGTGATGAAGAAGCAGCTGTTGGCGACGCCGCAGGAGGTGGATGATCGGTGGGCGCAGAGTAAGGGGTTTGAGAGTGCGGAGGCGATGCGGGGGACGGAGAATTGGCGGGGGGTGATTCGGGCGAGTAAGCAGGCTTCTAAATAATGAGGCCCAGAAAAAGAGAAAAAATAAATAAATAAATAAATACTCTGTATGACCTCAACCCCCTTTCCCCTTCCCCTGACTACCCTTCCCCTGACTACCCTTCCCCGTACTCCCCTGGCCGGTACTGGTACTCCCCTCCTCCAAACACCCCCTAACCCCCCTCCAAACCGCCTCCACGATCTTCCGTCTCGGCAACAACCCCGGAAACAGCACCACCACATCCTCCTCGCCCTCAACCACCACCACAAGATAATACCTCACCTCAAACCCCCGAAACGCCTCATTAATCAACACATCCCGTATCTTCTCCGTCGGTATAAACCTCGTCTCCCTGCCCCCACCGCCTCCAATCATCCCTCCTCCATTCCCATTCCCTGCCCCATTCCCAAACCAACCCCCAAAGCAGCTCCCTCCCCAGAAACCGCCTCCAGCTCCAGCTCCAGCGCCACTACAAATCTGAATCCCCAACCCCCTCAACACGAGTACCGACTCAGTCGTATGCAAAGAGCGAAACCGCACCAGCGTGGCATATAAGACAGTCATACCGGCTAGGGCCAGCGCCCAGTCGGGTAGTGGCGCCGTAAAATGGGCGAGGGTGAGACCTGCCGGGGAAAGGTGCGCGCTTGTGAGGAGGGTGGTGAGGAACAGGGGGATTTGGCCCGCGCGGAGGTGGGTTAGGGCTTCGTCTACTCCTGCCCCGTTTAACGTGTCTGGCTGGCCGGATGGGGTGTTGGGTCGAGGGGAGTTGGGTTGATTGGGGATGGCGGCAGGGTCGAAGAGAAACCGGGCGTAGAGGGTGAGGACGGCGGCTGCGGCGAGGAGGAGACGGGCGAGGTGGATGAGGAGGAAGAGCAGGCGGAGCGGGAGGTTCAGAGGCGGGCAGGTGGTGACGGTGAACTCGGCGGTTGTGGGGGAGGGCCGGCGGATGTAGAGGTGGGGGGCTGTTGTGAGCATTTTTGGGGTGTGGCCTTTGGCCTGCGCCGGGTCGGTTCTGGCTGGGTTGATTATGGGATTTGGCCGGTTTTGGTTCTCGAGATTTCTATCGAGGTGCCGAGGTCGATAGCTTGGGTCGACAAGTTCGAGTCGGGGTGGTTATTCGGCCGTGTGTCGTCTGTGGTCAATCGGTATAGCTGCACCGGGACCAGAGTCAAGCCGTGGATGCCGGCGCATCTTCTTGGTCGAGTTGTCAAGACGAAAACGAAATCGAAGTCCAAGTCGAAGTCAGTCGCGACGCGCAGTTGCAGCCGTCGTCCTTATCTAAACCAACCCTAACCCTTACCCATCGTCCAGACCCACTTCACCAGTGAGCCCCGCCCCGACAACCAGACCAGGGTATATGTATTAGGTCCAACGCGCAAAATCCCCGACTGTAATGGTCAGTTTGGATTCGGAGGCACTCGATTTTCTCGCACGCTTCTGCTCCATCCCATCAGAACACCCCCGCGGCGCCCAGCGCGAATCTTGCGGTGGCCGCCCACTCGCACGGGTAACCTGCGACTGCTGCGCGCGGCCCTAAGCAATGAAGATGACACTTGAGGGAGGCTTCACTCTGCAGAGGCATCTTCACCGTCAGATGGCGCGCTGGATTACGATGGCGGGGGTTTGGGGCTGGGTGGCGAGGAGGGGAGGTCGACTCCATTTTTCTTTTTGTCGTTTTCATGTTTTTATTTTACGAGGAGCATATCATGAGGTAGATGTGATCCTGGCGATGCGAATTATCACATTTGTAAAAAATACCAAATGTGGTGTCGCTGTCAATTGACGTTGAGGCGGTGGTCGTCACGATGAAAGTGAGGTCCATTTGACTGCCCAGAATTGCATCACGGACTACAACACTGAGCTGGCCTGAGTTGGAGCAGCGCATCTGCATCCCCATGATATCCTAAAAATAAATGCCCGGAAACATTTCTAACTCTCCTAAATTCGCTTCTACATTTTTATTTTTTATTTTATTTGCAAACACACGTGGGTTCCCGTGAAATAAAACGGCGAGTCTAGTGATTCGGCCCGTCATACTTTTGGCGGTTGACGACGGTTTCCACACAAATCTCAGCTCCAGCCCAACACTTGCAACACCAGATGCATCCACAAATCAAGTAAACAAAAACACAATCAATTCATTAACCTAAGACCAAACCAACCCTACCAAAACTATTAATCCCCCCACCGAAACGAAACACGTGCCGCGAGGCAACAATGTAGCCAGCCCATCCCTTGGTCCCATAGACCTAAGTCCACCAAGTAGCCTGATTTCTTCCTTTTGCATCACCTTTTTGTCTCCTCCTGAAGTTCCCAATCCTCAATCCAACTCGCAACAATCCATGTCCAGGTATCAATCTCCCTGTTTGGTTTCCGGCCAAGAAATGAAACGAAACGGAATGAATATCAATGTCATCAGTCATAGAGGGTGGCCTCTGTATAGTCGGAATTGAGATGAGGGTGTAGAGGGGAGATAGAGGGGAGATATAGGGGGTGAAAACATGCAAACAAACATGGAATGGAAACAAACGTGGACAGCAGAGCACAGCAAACAGGAGAGAGAGCAGTAGAGAAGTAGTAAAAGCAGAACGCAGAAACAACGCGATGCAAACGCGGTATAACGTAGGACGATGAAAGTATAAATAATCACCTAGTTGGGTGTAAAGGGTGGAAGAAAGAAGTAAAAGTAAATGCAAGAGATAAAATAGTAGAAAAATAAAAAGCGAGACCAACCGGCCACTTGAATCTCCTTCCTTGGACCCGATTCCTGTCCTTCGTCGTATCGTCCACTTATCCAAAGCCCATACCGTCCATACCGTCCCTAGCGTCCCTAGCGTCCATATCATAATCTCCATCATACCACCGCATCCTCTTATCTCATCAAGTCAACCGTCCCTTACTCCCATCTCGTCCTTATCCTCCTCTCCCAGCTCGTCCTTATCCTCCTCTCCCATCTCGTCCTTACCCTCCTTTCCCATCAACTCTACCGCCAACCCTCAACCCACACTTCTCACTCCCTCTCTCCCCGGGTATCAGTATAGCATAGCGAGCGAGGAACTAAATCATCTCACTCCGATGCAACCCCGTCCTATACTCATTCCTCCCCTCCTGCTGCGCCACCTGCGCCTGCACCTGCTGCAGCACCATCTGGCTCTGCGCGCGGTACTGGCCTTGTCCCAGCATCTGCCCTTGCCCAGCCTGCCCAGTCTGCCCTTGCCCCGGAGTTTGCTGTCCCTGCCCCTGACCAAACACCTGCTGCCCAAGAGTTTGGAGTTGCCCAGACTGTCCCGGAGGGGAGTTATGCAAACTATACGCCGGCGTCGAAACCGAAGCCGAAGCCGAAGCCGACGATTGAGAAAGCGAGTAACTATGTCCTCCATGTCCATGCCCCTGCCCATGAGAAGAAGAAACAGTCTCATACCCCTGCGTGGAATGCTGCAACCCCCCATGCTGGATCTGCATCCCACCTATCCCCCCGACCCCACTGCTCACACTCCCCCTCGTCCTACTGGCCGAACGCATCCGTTCGGTAGCGCGGGAGATACGTGCACCTAAAGAATGGTCGGCGCTGCTGCGGCCGCGGGTGTGTTGTTGTTGCTGCGCGTGGGATTGGGCTTGGGTTTGGCTCTGGGTTTGGTTTTGGGCCTGGAGCTGGGCTAGAGATTGGGAGGAGAGTTGGAAGGGGGTTTGGGAAGGGGTTTGCAAAGGCGTGTGGGATTGTTGTTGTTGTTGTTGTTGTTGTCGGGGGTTTGGTGTGGCGATGATTGGGACTGTGGCCTCGCTCGCGGTTGGGATGCGCGGTTGGGGTTGGTATTGCGCTTGGGAGAGTTGTTGCAGCTGAGGGGGGATTTGTTGGGACTGGTTGTGGTGTTGTTGAGTCGGCGAGACACCCTCTTCGTCCATCACAATCTCAATCGTCCCCGAACTCCCGCCGTACACCACCGGTTTCGGCCCGGCGAGATGTGGGAGCGGAGCCGGTGGTGGCGGGGGCGGTTGGGCAAGATGCTGGAGTTCTTTGAGCATGGGTGGGTGTGCAGGCGGAGGTGGAGGCGGGGGAGGAGGAGGAGGAGGGATCATGTTAGCGTTCGGGTTGACTCCAGCATCCTGGGACGGCCGACGCGAGGGGAACGCCGCGTCGTGTGACGGTCGCCGAGCAAGCGGCAGCGGGGGCACAACATTGATGTTAGCAGCCGACGGCCGACGTGAGTGGTGTGCAGGCTGGACGAGGTCCACAGGAGGCGCAGACATGGATCGGCCGATCTGGGCGGCCATGCGCGGCGGCGGGGTGTACACCGTCGAGGGCAGCAGCAGCGGGATATCAGTAGGCTGCTCCTCGGGGATGGGCGGAGAGCGAGAGGTGGGTGACAACCGGGTTGGTGAAGCTTGCAGCTGCGTCTGACTCTGCGTCTGAGTCTGAGACTGAGACTGAGACTGAGACTGAGACTGAGACTGAGACTGAGACTGAGACTGGAACTGGAACTGAGACTGCGTCAAAGTCTGAGACGCCGGAGCCTGGGCAAAAGTAGCCGGGATAGGCGGAACAGGCCCAGCATTCGCCGACCCCCCCTTCTCCAACATAAGCCTCATCGCCCGCGGCGTGGCCGGCAGTCCGATCAACGCCGGCCCCGACCCCCCGGGACGGTTGGCATACATGCTCCGACCCGCATTCGGATCAACGCTTGCACTGCGCGAGGGCAGGTCTTCCTTGCGCGGGGGCACATATGTGGTGCTGGGGAGTTCCATCAGCGTCGGCAGGCCTCCTCCTCCAGTCCCAGGGTTGAGCTCATCAGGATGCATAATGGGCGGCGCAGACGGCCTCCGAGCAAGGGACTTCCGCCTGGCTTCCAACTCCCGCGCGGCCGCTTCCTTCTTGAGCTGGCGCTCGTCCTTGATGACGCGCAGGTCGCCGGCGCTGTCGGTGACGAGCTGCATGGGGGCTGGAGTAGGCAGGGGCGCGCCGATCTTGCGGTCTCGGTCTTTTTTCTCTCGGGCGGTTTCTCTGGTCGACCAGGCTGATGTTGATCGGACTGATACGGGCGAGGTCAGGCCTTCGCGGAGGGTCTCGCCGGTGGTTGTGTTGGTGGCAGTGGTGGTCCGGCTTGCGCGGCTGGTACTCCGGTTGTTACGTCTCCGGAACCGTTCTTGCGCTTCGACAGCCTGGCGGTAGTCCTCGTCGTCGTCGGACCCATAATAGTGACCCTGGCCCTGTGCCTGGGTAGCCGACATGGGCTGGGGAGACGAAGGCGACCTATTTCCCGCGCGGAGGTCCAATGCCTGCGGGACTTTGCGAGCTTCCCGATCGGTACTCCGCGTCCGGCTCGTCGCTCGGCCGGTGCTAGTGCCTCGGGCGCGGGACCGTGATCGAGATGTGTTGTGTGTCCGCCGACCAGAGACGGAATGCCCCGACACAGAATGCCCAGAAACCGAGTACCCATCCCGCGGCGTAGCCAGATTGATCAAATCCTCAGGCGACATCGGCACGGGCGACTTGGGTGACCGCTTGCCGCCAGCAGGGGTATAACTCCGCTGGGCCGCGCGACCACGAGATTCTCCCCGGCTGGCGTTGTTCTCCCTGCGGGTGCGGCTGCTCTCACGGGTGTGTGTGGCGGTCGAGGCTGTCGTCGTGCTGCGTCCGTCCCGGCTGCTGCCGCGGGGTTGTTGTTGTGACCGCTTGCTCTGCTGTGTCGCGGCGTCCAAGCTGTGGATGTAATCGTCTAGACTCTTCCCCTGGTCCTTCTCGAGGCCCTTCTCGAGGCCCTTCTCCTGGGCTCTATACCTCCGTCCCACAACACTGCTCGTCCCGGACAGCGCACTAGACGCGACACTCACCGAGCTCGCCACCGACCCGGCAACCGACCCAGGCCCGCGTCGTCGCGACGGCCAGTGGTACCGCACCGATGAGTTAGCCGACGGTTCAGGGGAGGTCACGGTCCCCCCCTCAGGCAGCGAGTCCTTGAACCCGGGCAGGGACAGGTCCAGACCGGTAGGAATACGGCTGCGCGAGCCGTTGCGTCGGGCGTTGGCTGCCGTGTCCATGAGGGCGCTGATGGCAGCGGGCGAGGGGGAAGGCGGGGGATGGTTCCTGGTTCTTTGGCTGTGGCCGGTATGGTTATCCTTAACCAACCGCGGACTGGCCGTGTTGGGCCGGGCGCGTTCGAGGTTGCGGCTGTTTTCTTGCATCTGCGTCTGCATCTGCGTCTGCATCTGGGTCTGCTGCTGCATATGCACATCGATCGACTGGAAAGCGTTCGCATACGGATCACCATCCCGCGCAATGGCCGTCAACAAATCCCGGTTGCCCGAATCCGGCGCTTCACCGATTGACGGTAGTCGCTGACGGCCGAACCCATGGCCGGGCCGGGCTGATGCGGGCGTATTAAACTGGCTGCGGTTCCCGCGGAGAATGGCCGTGGCCGGGTCGGCGTCGTCGTCATTGTCATCATCCCGAACATCGTCATCATCGTGATAACCACCCACCGCCGTCCGCACAACCGGCGTCTTGCCATCGTCGACATGCGTCAACAACTTGTTCTTTCCCAGCCCTTGCTGCCCTTGTCCCGACCCCCCAAACGAAGTAATCAACTTCAACGACGCATTCTTCGCCACACTCCTCTGCGGCCCATGATTCATCACCGGCGGCGACAGCGGCGGACTGGCCAATTCCGCCCCCGGACTCACAGCCGCATTCCCACCAGCATGAACAGCCTGCCCAATACTGGGAAAACTCAACTGCTGCGCACTCGGCGAAGTCCACGGCTCCGTCGACTCCCTTCCGGTACACGCAAAACACCTTATCGCCAACTGCTGCTGGCCATGCTGCACCGCCCACTCACCCCATTTCTTCACAATCTGCTCCTGGCGCTCCCACGCCGCCGGGAAAAACAGACACGTCAGCAGCAGCGCCTCCATGTGTTTCTTATGCGAGACGTAGATCTCCACCGCGTCGTTGTGGTCACCCAACCCGACCATGATGGTCGCTGCGGCGTGGACGTCGCCGCTTTCGAGCAAGCGGCGGACATACGCCCGGCCGAGTTTGTGTTGGGCGGAGGAAGGGGAGGAACCGGGGCCGTTGGCGCCGCTGATGCCGCTGAGCGCGAGGAGCATCCAGTCGGAGGAGGTCATGTGTTCGGATCCCATGGCCATGATGTCGGCTGCGTCGGTGTCTTCGAGGTCGCCGAGCCATTTAGCCAGTAAGATGCGGTTGGTTGAGCCGGGTGGGTGGCGCGCCATTTCGTCGCGGACTAGTTCGTCGACGTCGCGGTGCCAGCCGAAGATGGTGCTGAGCATTTGTTTGCGCAGGTCGTCGTTGGTGAGCCGGCTGGGGTCGGAGGAGAAGGGGGCTTTGTAGGGGACGTCGGCCAGGCGGGATTTGGTGAATTGGAAGAGGTCGGTTGCCCGGGGTTGTTGGGGTTGTGGTGGTTGTGGTGGTTGTTGTTGAGGGGTGTGAGACTGCGAGCGGGACTGGGACACGTCCGGGCTTTGCGGGATCTCATTGCGTAGTCGAGATGGCCGTCGCGCCGTGCTGTGGTACTGGTGGCCTCCCTGCGCAGCGCTGCTCCCGACAGAGATCGAGCTCGTCGTCGACATCGACTCCCGCTGATTGTGTCTCTGCGACCCCTGAGTTTGAGAATACCCCCTTAGCCGCGACGACGGCGCAACCCCCGACCGCAGCGATGACCCGGCCGAGATGTACGTGTTCTCCGTCATGCCCCGCGATACCATTGACTCGGCATACCCAACACCACCTCCTCCTCCTCGCCGAGCCGCCTGCTGCGACGTCGACGACGAGATCGACACCGTCGACCGCGAGATGTTGGACGCCGGCGTCGTCGGCCGGTACGCCTCTGTGTCCGACGACTCCCGATCGCTCTGCTGGAGGAACCGAGCCAGCGGCGAGCGGTCATCCACACCATGATGGTCCCTCGTTAGCTGGTCCCTTGGGTCTTCGCTCACAGCCCCCCCCTCGCTTTCCGACATGTCACTCGGCCGGAACGCAATCTGCACGTCTGTGTTATTAATTTCAGGAGTACCCGCAAGCACCTGCTGGTCCAGGCTCTGCTGCTTGTCTTCCAGCGAGATGGGCGGCGACGGAGGCAGCAGGTTGGCCGGGTGTTGCACGTTCTGCACCATCATGGCGGGGGAGTTGAGGTCGAACTGCTGCACTGTGTTGTGCGGGCCGAGCGTGAACAACGCCGCGCCGGGGCCGTACACAGCCAGTCCGCGGATAGCCTCGAGCGTTGGGATCGTGTCGTATGTGACGTGTTTCGTGCGGACGTCCCATGAGATTGTTTCTCTGTTTTTGTTAGTATCAGTATCGGTATCTCCCTAAACTCTGAAGAGAAAGAGAGAGAACGTACGCCTCAGAAAACTGCACAATCCTCCCGTTCTTGGACCACCCCATCCAATTCGGCCCCGTCAGATAATTCTCTGTCCTTTTCAGAATCCGCACAATCTTGGCCGGGTCGTCCGAGCTGTACGCCTTCGATACGCTCCACACCCGCAAGTCACCATCATTAGTCTGCACCGCCAGCATGTCCGACTTGGACCGCACCGACGACGCGTGCCACGAGAGCGTCACGATCGGTGACGGCCCGCGGGAGGTGGTCAGGTTGTGAAGGATTGTGAAGCGTGGTTGGAGAGTGGCGATGAGGAGGGAGCCGTTTTGGTAGCTTTTTGTTTGTTAATATGTTACGATATTCAATGCAATATTATAGAAAGAGAATACACACCCGATGGCAAACGTCCGGCAGTCGGCCGCCGGTGAGATGGCCGTAATCGCAATCTGGTCGATCGTCCGCGCCGACAGGTGTTCTGATGTCGTCGGCTCGAAAAGGATAACGTTGCCCTGTGAGTTACCTGTCCCGAGTTAGCCCTTTCCTTTCCATTCCCTTCCCTTTCCCGTCAAATCGCCCCAAAAAGGGGGGAGGAAGAGTAAAGAAGAAAAACCTACCAAAAGCCACATTCCCATTCCGCATCCAAGCAGCACACGTCAAATTCTCATACGACGCAAACCTTGCGACCTCATCCCCCGTCAACAAATCCCACACAATCGCCGTCTGCCCCGCATCATAGCTCACCACCAACCTCCCCGCTCCAATATCACTGTGATTATCCACCGCCACCAGCTGCACCTCCTCCGCGTGCCGCGCAAACCGCCGTTCGATCGCCAGCGTGTCGTAGTGGCAGCATACGACCGAGGTCCCCTGCGCGTAGAGGAACATGGACGCTGTCGCGGCGCAGGGCTCGAAGTAGCGGCCGACTGTGGTGTTGTTGTTGGCGCTGCCGGTGCGTGGTGGGGGGGAAGGGTTGGCGGACATGGTTGGGTAGCCGACGCTGCCGCCGGGTAGTCGGGATTTGTCGTAGGTGGTTGTGGAGGTGGTATTGGTGTTGGAGCCGGCGCGGCCTCGGGGGTGTTGTTGTTGGCGTTGTTGGTAATACGCCGAGGACGACATGGTGGCGAATTAAGGCACGTAGCCGTCGTTCTCTCAGGTTGGGTTGTGAGTGCTACCTGAGCAGGTAAGATGGGGGTTAGTTTACGAAGCCATACAACAACACCATAATAGACGTCGAGGTAGAAGACGACGATAACACACCTCAAGCAAGACCACCCACTGGATCGTGAAGGTGGCAGAACCAGACCGAGGTTACCCAATCCGATCCCCAACCATTCCTGGACCGTGGTCCGTCTCTCGACTCGTCTGTCGTCTACCGTCCGCTCCACCGTCTCGTTCGTCGCTCTCGATGCCTTTCTTCCGAATCCCTATAACAATACCCAGCGTCCGCCCGTCGTCTGCGGCATGGGTCGATCCGCTTGCGCAGTACAATGTTCAATGTCGTCGGGCTGTTGTCTCGAAGATCGTCCCTGGCTGTCCGTCTAATCTGTGTCAGTCTCGGTAAAATAATAAAAACAAGAGACAGCTGGATATGTTTGCGCTGCTGCTACTGGACAATGGCGTTGTTGTCTCTGGATGAGCAACTCACGAAAAAGAAGGAGCCCGAAAACAGCACGGGGGCGTTTTGTTTCTCGCAGGGGTAACTGCGGTGGTGGGAGAAAAAAAAGACGGGATGAGGAGGTGGGTTTTCCAGACGAGGGTATGGGGAGGAGGAGTGTGGGTAAGTTATTGGTATGGGGTGGGTGTGAGTGTGGGCGTGGGCGTGGGAATGGGAATGGACGTGGACTGGGGATGGGGGTCTTGGTATTCGTGCTTTGCTTCCGTGCTTGCTTCGTGCTTCCTGCTCGGCCGCACGGTTGCACCGGGGAAGCGGATGCCGCCGTTGACGCAGGAGAGGAAAAGGGACCCAATGTAGGCAAGGGGGGTGCAGTGCAGTGCAGTGCAGTGCAATGCAGCTCAACGCAGGACAACCTGGCCGCTAAACTTATGGGGGCGGCAAAGATAAGTCTCCTCACCCGTCCTCTCCTCAGAATGCTCTCTCTCCCCTTTCCTTTCAGGGGGGAAAGAATGGCAGCACCCGAAGCGCTCAACCTGTGCCCTCTCTCTGCCCCGGCGCTTGTCGAGCGGCAAAGACGCTGCCCAGAGTGGGCGGGTGGATATAACAACAACAAGCAGCAACGACAGCAGCAACAGCGAATAAAGTCAAAAAAAGGAAACGGGCACTGTACCGGCCTGTCTGAGGCGTCGTCCGTGAACTGCGCCTCCGGATCAACACTTGCCAGCGAGCTCTCCTCTCCCGGTGCTGGTCTCTGGTTTGTTCCTTTTGTGGCTCTTTTTGAAGACACACACACACACCAGCGCATGCACGACGTGAGTCAACCTGACGAGGATGGCGTTGCAGAAGGCGGCGAAAAAGAGGTGACTACTGTGTCGTCCTGCGTAGGGTGGGAAAAAAAGGGAACGAAGAAAAAACAGTCCGGAATGTGGGAATCCAGTGTTGCCACGAGGAATGGCGGGTGTGAGGTGTGCATGTGTGTCCCTGTGAGAGGTGTGTGCCGGAAAATAAGACGACCCCCCCAGCCATCGCCAGGCGCTTAAATCGGATGGACTCGACCAAGCGGGCCACTCGACGGGCTGCCACTGGACCAAATGCCCAAGCACCCAAGCCAGTGAGAACATGAGGGACATATAAGATGAAAAACCCCCTGTTTTTTTCCTGCTCTCATCCTGCCATGCTGGCTTTCTCCCGTCTCGCTTCTCTCCAGTAAATCTGACCTTCCTCCCACTGTCCTACATAGTCATCCTCCCCGCTTCCCTCAAAGCCTCTCTTTCGCTTGCCACCGATTTGCGCGAATCTGAGAGCGCAGGTGCAGGACGACCAGGGGGTTCTCCGGACCATGGGGCACAATGGAGGGGTTAACAGAGGTTCAGAGGTTCTGTGCTTCCCTGGTCCAGTGGTTCCGCGGGGGTGCTGCAGGGAAAAAATAGAGAGAAAATGATGCCCAGGCGCATCGACAGGGGGAGGAGCGGGAACTCGAATGGACAGTGGAGCCGGGGTGTTCTGTCGAGTGAGCATGGCGGGCTTGCGCTTGGGGCTGGAAGACCCTGGTCCGCAGGAACGCAAGCAAGGACTCGCAACTCGCAAACGTGAGAGTGACCTTCGATCTGG
This sequence comes from Dichotomopilus funicola, assembly GCF_033296635.1. Classification (NCBI taxonomy): domain Eukaryota; kingdom Fungi; phylum Ascomycota; class Sordariomycetes; order Sordariales; family Chaetomiaceae; genus Dichotomopilus; species Dichotomopilus funicola. The sequence goes on from NW_026944059.1 coordinate 109,989, forward strand.
CACTGTCACTGGTGGGCGGGCTCGGTAGCGGTCCTGGATTGGGTTCGAACACTCATCCTTTTGGCTTGCATGGCAGCATCCGTAGTGGCCGATGCCCAGCGTTCATGGGAACATCAATATTTGCCATAATTAGGCCGCTGGGAGCAGCCAAAGCCAGCGTTGGACGCCATCCGCATGACCCTTCTCTCTGCGGCGTCGTCCGATGCCAAACCTCAAGCCAGCCCCCGGTTCATGTTGGACGACCGGTCGGTCCCCTTTCTACCGGTTGATGATCTCAAAGCAAGAAGCCCCTGGGCACGGCTCGGGGCCGAGAATCTAGTTGTTGAAGAAACCTGCGCGAACAGAAGCCGGATGCTGAACCCCAAAGGTTTTCACAGGTCAAGTCACACGTACGAAGTAGTGTACACACAACTGAACGTGGGAAAATCCGTACTGTGCGGGCAATGGCGCCGGGGTGTTCCCGTTGCGGCCCGTTCTGCGTGCCTTTGCTTCTTGGGGGAGAATTGGAGAGTTTGCCGCACTGGTCGAGGTCGAATTGGTCGAAGCGCGCAAAGAGAGGCCGGATGTCCAGGAACCTGGCTCCCTGAACAGCGGTTCCTGGCCCAGCGAGGTTGCAACGATCTGCAGCCGGGACCTCGCCCCGCAGCACCAGCACCAGCACCAGCACCAGCAGCAAAGCCAGCAATAGCAAAACAATGGAAGCTGTGCCGTTCATGTTCGGGAAGCGGGAAGCGGGAAGAGAGCAAGTCAGTGAATAGTGGATATTGGGGAAGCGGTTGCACTGCTCTTTTCCTATTTTGCTGCTTTTGCTGAATCCTGTGCTCGCTTCCAAACTCTGTTTTTCCACCTTTTGTTTTTTCGCGGGCTCGCCATTTTCGTCTCCTCAATCAGTGTTCCATCGCTCCGGAATAGCGGTGGACCGATTATCGGGTCCGGGCAGGCAGTCTCCGTAGTCTCGTCTCACCTCCTTTGAGTCCTCTGCGGCCATTCGTGAACCTCGCAAAGTGAGTGGTCGGTGGTAGCTCAAGCGTGGTTCCTGGATTTTTGGCGAACTTGGGGAGATTCGCAGATTCAGCATGTGGTTGGCTGTGGTGTGGGGGAGGGGACAAGAACGGCCGGCGGGGAGAAGTGGGGCACCACACCTGAGGGCAAGGGTCCTAAGCGCCCCGCCTGGCGATTGGCCCGTAAATCCCTGCCCTGCAGCCAATCACTGCTGCTATCACCGTGCTCGCAGGGATCTGGTCGCCATCCCGCCCTCGATCTTTCGACCTTTCAAGACCTCGAGCCGAACCATTGAGCCTTTGTTGCCCTTCGTCATTGTTCGCTCGAGTCGCTTCTTTTCTCGAGATTCCGACAATGGCCGTTGATTCTATGCTCGGGACCGTCCCTGGGTCATTCTCAAACCAAACTTTGTTACAGACCAGGGAATTTTGTGCAACGCAAAGATTTGTTTCACGTTCAAGCCCTTTCCCGTGATAAGCCCACTTATACGGTTTTCGCTGTATACTGCAGTGTATTCTGTAAAAACCAACCCCGGCCGGGCCGTCAAGATTTACAGTCACCTGCCCGCCTGTTCTCCAACAAGTTTCCATCCAAGTTCCGCTCTCTTCAACCCTCTTCTGACCCTTGTTTGTCCGTTTCAAGTTCAGCCCTGACACATCACATGCGTGCCATTTGCAAGGGATAAAAACACATCGTGATCATAACAAGGCGAAATGTATTAGGTGGGTTGGGGGCACGGAAAGTTGGAGCTGAGAAGGGCTGCTTGAATGCGAAACTGGCTGAGAGTGCTGCTGAGTCTTCTGAAACCCCCAAATCCAATTCAAACTCGGACGTGCCACACCCCCACTGCCTCGATCTGCAGGCCGCTCGGTGCTCGCTGCAGCACTCTACCTGAGGGACCGGCTTCCATCAACATGAGGGACCACAGATGAAGTCGCAGACAAACTGCAACTGTGCACTGCGTTGTGCACTTTTTCCAACGGCGGCCTGCGATAACGTCAATTCCCATCTCGTCCCTCTGATTCGAGCTCAACAAAAACACTTGCAGCATGGCCGCCCTCGAAATGCACAACATCGGCCCCAATCATGTCCACTACACGTGCCCCCCTTTCTCCAGATCTGTGTTCGACGGCGTCAACGTTCGCCCATCACCACCAACGGCTTTGCAGCTGCGAGGTCTGATTCGTCTTCGCCATTTGGACGGAGACACCCCTTTCAAGCCATGGTTTCCAAATCGTCGAATCCGAGCCCCGAATGGCTCTTTCAACACGCACTAAAACACGTTGTCGCGTTTCTAGAACGCGACCAAGTTTGACTTCCGACCCCCCCAAGCCCCCCATACTATGCTGTTACGACCTGCTAGTGGGTGTTCGGTAACCCGTCAAGCCCCGTCCACTGCTCGTGTTCTGTATGTCCGCCACCCCAATGCGTCGGCTGGCATCAGAAATATATTTGACCAGCTGCAGGCACGGCGCACTGACAAAGCAATGGAACCCAAAACAGCACCTCTGGTTGGGTTAGGCCGGACCCTCGGGTCCTGACGAAACCTCACCACTCCCTCCTCTATCCCCGAGTCCCCTCCCCCCTTCAGCCAATTCCACCACTCGCCATTTCCAGGAAATGATAAGTTCATGCTCGTCGCGCGGAACTCGACGCTGGGTACATATATCCTGCATCAACATATGGAGATCCCCATTATCCCCACGCGGCCGCGAGCTGTGGCCGCGCTGCACACTTCACAAACCCCCCAAACCCACTCCCCACGTTCCCGCCGCAATGAATACTTGGCCGGTGGTATGGGCCAGCCGGCCCATACCCGACCGCTGGGACCGACGGTCCTATGGAAGCCCCGAGATGGGCTGGCTCGGCTAGCTGGCTTGGGTAGGCCGTGGGGAAAGTGCGCTTTTGTGTTGCGCAACGTGCTCGGCTTGTGTTGCCACCACCACACGCTAAGAGGTCCCTCCCATTCTCGCCCATTGATCGAGCAAAGCGAAGCCCTCCTTCCCCCTTTCTCGGGAGCCAGCCCGGAACCAGTCACGGCCCCGCGTCCCCTGACATGGAGCCGTATATGCTGTCCGACATTAAGAAACTTTTTAAGTGTGTGCATGCATGCATTGGCATGCATCACCCAGTTACCGCCGGTCAAGTCGTCTTAGTGTGTAGTACCATCTCATGCTCATGGACACCGCGAATGAGGCCCGACATGTTGCCCAATTCCCCACTGCACTGCTTCTGGAAGGCTCACGGCATATGGGTACGGCATACGGGTATCGTCGTGCGGGAGCTTGGGGTTCCCGCGGCGCGCATATTCGCGGCGGTGAATGTCGTCAAGAGTAGGACAAATCCGAGGTTTGTACCCGCGACGGCGCTTCCGCAGCCGCTGGTTCTCATTGACTAGTGGGGTCGGAAGCGGTTAGGAGAGGAGGACGCTGACGACGTGCGACAATGGAAAGGGAGCACAGGAAAGAGCTTACTTAATGGTGAGTCAATGCAATTGGCTTTTTTTACCTCGCTGGAAGGTCTCAACCGCAACCCGGAAAGAACAAAGTCGAGAACACCTTCGCCTCGAGTCCGAGCATCACGCATTGACGTCGTCGACGATGATGCTGCCAGGCTCGATCGGGATCTGGCAATCTCAACTTTCATGGACAAGGGCCGGCCCTGAGCACGTCAAAGTGGGGCTGTAGCTGAGAGTGGAGCCCTTGCCGGGAGCTTTGGCCTCATCATTCACATCAACAATCTCTCTTTCTGTCCCATCTCCGCATGAAAAGAAGCGGGGCCGGGCGGCAGCTTCCTTCATCGAAATGCCCCGCAAGGGTTCTCCCTGCTATTTTTTGTCTCTCGTCCGTCTTTTTTTGTTTTCCCCCCTCCTCCCTCGATCCGCGCCGCAGCGCCATCGCATTCCGTCCCATGCCATGGCCATCCCGCTCATGCTATCCCGGTCTTCCTCCCCCGCCCTGCCATCCATCAATTGATGAATTGGACAACAACGGGAAGTCCGCGGGGGGAGCAACCCGCTCGTCTGTTCCCTTCTTCATGCGCATCGCAATCTCACCCCAACCACAACATGAAAAATCCCATCGCGGCGTTGCTTCTTGACTGCAACGTAAAACGCAGCCTCGCACACAGCAACTCACACAACGCCGTGGGGGGGAAACTCACTGTCAGGTCGTGCAGTCCCGGCTTGTCCCCATTGATGGGAACCATTGAAAGGTTTGTCCCCGAACGACTCCCCGCCATTGGCCTCCTGTGTCGTCGATAGGACGCCGAACGAGAGCACATACGACCCCAAACGGGCTTCCTGCCTCTGCAGGATCTCGCAACATAACGTTACCTCCACCGTGTCATTCGGCATCACACCACACCGTGCCTCACTTTTCCTCGCCTCACCTCGCTTGTCCTGCCCTAGCACACTGTATGCTGCTGTCAAACTGTGCAATGAAATGTGCAGTGGTCAAGTCGTCAAGCAACGCCGTCATCATGAACGTTCTAGTCTCACTCTGTTTCTCGAGTTGAGGAATACTGCATCGACCGGCTCGCAAAAAGCCATACAGGTCTCGGGATATCTCGTCCGTTCGCATGCCCTGGGCGAAAACAGACTCACTTACACAGTGTTTATCCCAACCAGTATCAAAGCATAGGTCAACCCCAAAAACCACACTCCCTCAACGCCCACTCATCACATCACCCGGACTCGGACCCGGCTCTGCCGGTCTCGGGTCCGCATATTTGCACCTTTTCAGTCTCCTCGCAGAATTACACTTCCATCTACACTCCCGGTCCGTTTTACCAGCTTCACTTCACCGCTCGCTCACGCTGTCTCACGTCTCAGCTGCTCGGGACCACGAGCACAAACTGACCTCAGAGGCGTGACGATGATGGCAGATCGCGCATGTGCAGTGCATCGCAGCGCAGCGCATTTGCAGTTACAGACATGCGGTTTGCTTTCTCTCAAACCTGCTCCAGGTAACTTGCCTTTCCGTTCCGTCCTCGGTCCTCGTTGGCGGCATCCGGGCGTACCCGACGGGCCTCAACAAGACTTGAATCACTCCGACTCATCAGGTTCGGGATTTTTGATAATGACAACGGCTTTTCTCATCGACCAAGAAAGCAGAACGGAGGATTTTCCGATCCCGCTACAAGGGTGATTGATGCATGCCTGGGGGAATCAAGCCGTCAATTGGCTCACTCTCATCTTTTCAAGCTAGCTCCTCTTCCCTTGTGTGCCATCACATCTTCAGAACCGGGGCTTGAACATGGATGCCAAGCCAAATGACATGCCACCACAAGACCCCGATCACGTCTGCCGCGATTGATCAAGCTTAGCTCGTGGGGTCCTCATCTTATTTTTCAATGGAATGGAGGGGCGTGTCTCCTCCTCCTTGTCTTTCTCGTCAGTGTCGGCGGCCCATATCCCGCTTTCCTGATTCCTTGCCTGTGCTCCCTGCTCATCCATCGCGCGACGATATCTCGCCCCGCGGGGTCGCAAGGTGGCGGGGCACCGTGCGTATGGAAGTCTTTCAGCCCCATCTTATACGGCCGTTGCTGCCGGTCCGTTGTCGATCTTTTCGACGTCGTCTCTGAAAAAGAATCGGTTGGTGACCCGGGCGGGGGGAAGATGCAAGTTAAACCTCGTCGGCTTCTAACAAGCCGGTCAGAACCCCGCCCGGGCCGGTATCAAAGATTCCGGAGAAGTGGTTTGAATAGTGTAGGCAAAGCGAGGTTTGCGCACGCGCGGAGATGCGGATTTAGCGGACGACGGCATCAAACAATCCTTTTGAGATCCCTGTAACTCAACCCCAGAGCATCTCGTAACGGCCACCAACAACAACCCGCGACAACCGAGCAAAAAGCCCATCTCATCATGAATAGCTAAGAGAAACCATTCAAAGAAAGGATGATCCCGGGACCGTCAACAACGGTCACATCAAAGCACACCCACCCTCAATCAGGCAACTCGGCGACCATTTTGAACATCCTCCTCATACCCTGTTCCCAGCTCCGGCCGCCCCCCTCATCGCAGAACAATCACGTTCTCCTACAAAGTACTCGACTCGAACTCGTGGTTGATGAGCTGAAGTGTTCCGGCCTGGATCGGGCCGCATACCCCATCTCATCACACGCCACTCACGACATGGGGTCTATTGGCCCGCAAGCCGGCCGGCACCTTCATCGAGAGGAAGCCCCATGTCCCATGTCTGCTCCGAAATCTCACTAGCCCCATCTCGTCACTTACACAGTATGAACCGTTGAACTGCCTCAACTGTCTATCTCTTTCAAGGGTGATGCCATCTCTCCATCCTTCAGGCCGGCATGCCGAGCGGTCGACCGATCGACCGAAACCGACGACCTGCCTGACCGAGTGAATGAATTACATCCACCTTGACCCCATGTCCTGACTGACTGTGCCACATCGCCACCTCTGTGGCGACGCACACATGCCCTGTATCAAACATGAGGCGAAAAATAGCACCACAGCTGAAATGCAACCAGGGGGGAGTTGGGGAGGTGCTGGAAAGATGAAACACACACAAAGTTTACGAACTACACGTAGCTGAGCTTAATGTAGGTAGCTTTCGAAAAGAATGAAAAATAAAGATACTGTGGTAGATCTTCGGTTCGGACGTGCCGAGAAGAGTGCTTACAAGCTGGGATGTATAGTCTCGGGCTCTTTTACACGTGGACATCACACGGTCACCTTTCACTTCTTCTCATCACACTCACATCGCGCCCCTCGGCAAAATGGCAAAGGGAGAAAAAAAGGCCGAGTTCTTCTTCACTTCACCTGCGCCGCTGGTAGATCCCAGGGGAGAGGGTTAGTCTAAGTTGGGTTCGTTGGGCATTCGGTCAGATGGTTAGGGTAGGAGGTTCGTCAGTCAGTCGGCCGTCAGTCAGTCAGTCCGTCAGTTGGTTAACTCTACCCACTGTCTCGGCTATTCCGTACTGTACGGGCAGTGGGGTTCTTCCGGACGGGAGGAATACCGATCTGGTCCGGCGTCATCATCTATTCCCATTTCACTGGAGGTGGAAAGATTCCTTTTGGGAAAGGGAGCTCGCCCGGCTGTTGTCTTCTTGTGCCAGGCTAGGCTAGCTTGTGTGTGATTTCACAGTAAACGGCGCGGAGATCATCACCTGCCCTCGATTTCGTAACGTCGTGTTCATCGCTTTGGGGGGGCGTGACTGTCCTCAACTGTGATGACACTCCCAGAACGAAGGAAAAGATCTCGGGATATCATCATGAGAAAAGAAGCGGGAAAAAAAAGCCGAGAAAGGGAAATTTCGGAGATGGCGATCAGGCTGTGAAGGATGAAGAAAGCTAATGTCGGCTGGGCCCGAATTAGAAAATCGTGTGTTGGCGAATGGGTGTTGAGGAGGGGATTGGCTGAGACATTTTGACAAGGCTAAGGCGGAGGAAAGTTCCAGGCGTTGTTTAGGCTGAGAGACGTTTGAGGGTTGCGTTTGAGGTTGACGACTTGAATTTCGTTCTTGGGGAGAGTTTAGGTTGCGTAGAGATTTGTCATTGCGAGAGACGTGAGAGAGGGAGATGTGACTATGGCGAAGGGACGCTGGGGGATGACTTGTTCTAGTCGTTCGTGCTATTGCGTTGGGATGTAGCAGACATTGAAACAAATTAGGACGTTGAAAGGGACAGTGAGGGTATATCGGAGGCAGTTACAGAACTCGAATCGGTGTCATTCTTGCGCCGTAGGGTAAGGGATGGAAGCAAAGCATACCTCACAGCTGGGTCGATTGCTGTATTCCACTGCCCGATCACGTCCCGAAGAGCATAAACCGGCATATATCGCAAACCTCTGTGTGCTACGCATCGCCACCGGAAGGAGAACTGTCAACCGGCCGTGTTGAACTTCTCAGAGTCTAGTATGACGGGTAAATCCTCGTCCTGAGTCACTCTGGTTGAGGTTCGGAGGTGTAGATAATCACAGGATAGTTGAACACAGCTATGGCATGATTAACCAGAAGTAGGACAGCTGAGGACTATCGTGGTAAAATGTGGTAGGCAAACACAGAGAACATAGGTGCCTAGGTAGTTATCTCTATCGTACATTAACTTTTACATCGCTGTGCAGTGATTACAGACAAATGAATCTTAGGGTCAGCTACACACAGGAAATCATAATACACCACCACATCGCAGTCACAAAACAAAAACATCTAGTACTAGTCCCTCACTCAAGAGAAAGTCCCTCCTTATTTAAAGAGGAGAAAAACAAAAAGCTCACAGCCAAGGCCTATCCCCATCCGGAGGGATAGGCGTTGGAGTTACGAAAAACCGGTGTTTTTCTTCGCTGACTTGGGGATCGAACCCAGAGCCATTTCGATTTACGACGGAATTGGCGGGGCCAGCGCTCCTCCCAATACCACTGCGCCAAACACCGCTGTTTGGCGAATTAGGAGGAGATGGTGACAGGAGCAGTGGGAAGGGGACTTATATCCTCGGCGGGGAGGGAAGGTACGGTGAGTTTGGAGAAAAGGGCTGGGGGCTTGCTTGACAGCTGCCTGAGGATATCATTCCCATGGAACTGAAGAATCCCCGGGAAAGAACAGGCTGCAAGAGTTCCGGTTTCGTCATTTATTACCTGGAAGATATAGCTGTGGTAGGTGTGTCGTTTATACAGCTGCCCATGGTTGGCATCAAACAATGACGGAGCGCGGGCGATGTACAGACAAAGAGGCCGATGCTGTTATGCTCCAAGTTCCCGCCAGTACCTCTACACCTTTCACGTTCTTTCCGGATGAATCTGCACAGGCCACAATATCCACGCTGAGCGGCTCTTCTTAAAATCGGGCGCTGGAAAGACCATGATTCAACGCCCGTTTCCTCCATATCTTCTTCCTAGCTGAACTAGATCGTTCAGCACAGCTGGGGATATAGTAGCGAACGAGAGACATCAGGCCCATAGGTACCTCGTGACCCTCAAACCGGCTTTTGCGACCATTCATGACGAGGCTAGTGTCATATCACGAGGGACAAACATGTATACAGGTCGTCAAGTTGTGCCAACCTTCCACTGATTCAAGACGGGGGTGTATGAGAGGCTTGGGCAGTATCGATCTAGGTTCAGAGAAGGACAAAATCAACTAGGTGCTGTAGGATCTTTCTCGCTAGATAGCAAGCTGATATGAAATCCGAATCATCGTTTTTTTCACGTCGAGCAAGATCAACATTTAGCTTTGTAGAATGGGCAATCCCAGTGAGTAATTGGGGGTATCAAGGTGCATTCAGTCACAGTATATAGATAAACCTCCGCCGTGGGCTCCATGTGACCGTTAAGCCGCCCGTTTATCCCAGACACGGCGTCGGCTAGAGTAAACAATCGTCCCTGGGAAAAGGGCGTTTCGAGATCAGGGCTATGCCAGTCGCAACGTGCTCGCATCTTACAGTAACCACGGGCCCCGGTGTCCGCCCGCTATGGCATGCTGCCAACATGGGATCAGACTCTTTTCGAATTGGCCAAGCCGGCTCGAGAGAACATAGACGATGAGTCGATGACCTCTATACCAGCTTGTTACTCAAATGTCATGGACAGACTTGCCACATCGCGGTTGCCGGGCATCTTGTATCAGCAAGTCATGATGCTGGATCGAGATGAACCCGGGGAGTCAGTGCGGTGCTTGTCAGGAGAATGGACACTATAATAGACGTGAAGAGGCTCCCGACCAGAATGTGTATTTCTCATGTGACCCGATCGGTGTTATCCAAGCATCCCTACCCACCTACCTGACCCATTAAGGACTACACTACCGAGAGCATCAGCACGCGCGTGATGAAAGCGCGGAACCGAACGACTAAAGGCTTTCCTTGGCCGAGTCTACAACTGCTGTGAGGTTGCTACAGGGTGGGGCTATTGATCCGTGAAGGGTTCTTGGACAGTTTGGGGTTTGAGGCGCTACAGAGACTCAAACCCCTAACTGTCCACAAACCCCCCGGCGGTCAGCGAACGGCCAACTCTCAATCCGTATGATATCCGGCCTTATTTCAAGAGAATGCTCGATCTCAGCTGCGGGTTTGCACCAAGCCGCGGTGTAAAGCCTTACAAAGCACGACGAGAGAGGGCCGAGAGGTTGCAAAGGGAACGACAACTAGCTACTTGGTATTATTACCGTGTGGGTGCTGGTGACGTCAAACAACCATCAGTGCGTGGATGAGAGAGCAAAACTATTATCTCCATGGTCTAAGTGAAAGGTACACTATATCAAGTCGAATTGAGAATGTCCTGACCCTCAAACACTTTTCAAGTATCTACTTTTAACCAGCCTTGGATGCTCCCTGACCTTGTTGCAAGGAACGAAGGAGCGCCGGAGGGACGGACGACGGCTCAGCAAGCATCTGATGAGATGAAGACAACGATACTGGCGCATGTGGCTAGATAGCTGGCGGGCACTATGGTACTAATTACCCCGTAGCCGCGTTGTATAACAAAGCGGTAGTCAGGGGACGAACAAGTCCTACGTTTCTCACCATATGGGGTATCTACCCCAGGCATTCATGAGAACACTCCCGACAGTGCCACCGGTTGACGAAACAGTGGCGTTGGGGAGTAGTACTATCATATCCACGGCCACTAGAGCCCTCGGAAACGGCCTCAGCCTCCTCACTCTCTAACTGAACCCCACGATTCCTGTGGTACCATCTCAGCTGTCGCAGTAAACGCCACCATCTCAAAGCTGCAAGATCCCGCAAACAAGATCTAGCTACTCAGCGCCACAAACACCCGTCGACTCGCTGTCTCCGTTTTAACTCGGCGTCGACGGGCCGGGTTATCGTGGAACGATGGCGTTCTGAGACCACATCTTGACGATCCGAGTTGTCGGATAGACTCAAGCTTTCCGAGTCAACTGTGTCGGATGTGGACGATTTGACAAGATGATATGGGATTTTCGGATGTTGCTTGCTCGTCCTTTGACCGTCAAGGTAATCTCCTTGCGGGTATGGGCTTCGATCGAGCGGTTGGTGCGCAGAGATATTGTGATAGGGCCAAGGGTGTGAGCTTATTGAGCCGTTAGAGAGTCGGGATATCGATGCAAACAAGGGAGATTCCGTGACATCCACGGGTCTCGTCAACTCTCTTCTCGTGTTTGCCCATCCGATGCTTCTTACATCTCCAAGCGTTCTCACATTTTGTCTTGTCAACCAAGAGAAACTAAGGAATGCAAAGCAGAACAAGGGGATACTATTCCCGACACAGCTGTCTCGGGGCGGGTACTCGCCCCGGTGTCAGTCCGGAAGAGTCGGCGGTCCGAATCTCTGTGTAATCCAGTCAAAGGGGACACAAAACCTGCGTCTGAGTATTCGGAATCAACCCTCCGGAGTCACCTTTGAACCGTGCATTCTATGAATAACTCCTCCGTTTTCCTCCGTCTCACATGTAAACACCCACTTCGATACGCATCGTGGCAAGACTTACTGTGTAGGCCCCGACCACTCGTAAAGCGAAAATAAGAAACGAGATCGTCTCACCCCGACTAAGGCCGAAATGCGATGTATAAGCCCCATCCTTAGGCACCCTGTTGTTCGAAAGAACCCTCCGACCAGCGACCAAACTTCCTCCCCGGCTAGCTTTGACCAAAGAACGGAGCGGAGGGCGCGCAGACAGGCCCGTCGGAGTCCGGCGCATTGTAAGCCAGACGCCACCAAGGACCGTAGATTATCTCTTGAACCACTGCATCTCCGGAAAGTAGGTAAGCTTCCCATCATGATCTTATCTCGCGATGCAGCTCGGACCTTGACCGGCCCGCCCCGGCTAGCGTCGATGCTTGAAACGGCTCACTCAGCTTCCAAAGTTCCAAACTTTCCTCTTACCCCCTCCCTCACTCACCTCCAAAACCTCAAAACCTCAAATCAAAACCTCCCGACCCCGACCGGATCAAACCCTGCCATTTTTCGCGTAAACTTTTTATCTTTCCCCTCCCGGACCACTGCGGGCCAAAACTTGAGCTACTGCAGTGGCTCACCGTCCCGAAACGCACCGGGTGTGCGATATCACTCTGATCGCGGCATGATCACCGACTTTCTGCACGCTAAACGGGACTTTGTCGTAAAAAAAAAGAGAACGAAACAAGCTAAGGGCAAGACTGGAGAACTTGCACGCATAGGCTGGCTGCATAGTCTGCACCGTTGACACAAATCGTGACATCTGTATGTCTAACCGGTCGGCTCCGTTTCGGGTGTCTTGTATGCATTGTATGCTGCATCAACACCACCAGCAGCGGCACTAACACCGGCGCCGCGAACACCACACATGCCAGCTACATAACGCAAAGAGTGAGAATACCCAGCTCGTATCACGGGTCAACCCAAAAAAATAAAAGGTGAAGAAATCGATCGCCTCGCTTCCCGGGCAGCGTATCGGAGCCGCATCGCATCGCATCAACTCTACCTACCGACCCGACCCGACCCCATGTGCATTTCACCTGCAACCCGAGTGGACGATAATACCCTACCCGCTCCCGTCTCTACCCAACCTTATCCCGCGCTGTGCAGCGCATGGCATCGGGATCGGATTGTATCGTATCACATCGGAGTCGCGTATTACGCCGATGTTTTGGGCGCGTATCGCGGTAATTCACTTCCAAATGGCACAGGTCGAAATACGCTCCGTTCCCACCCGGCTATTGTCGTAAGTACTATGTAAAGATCTCACTGAACGCTCCCCTCCCTCCCCGCTCTCACGTTCGTGTGCGTGCGTGCAACATCGTTTGGCTAGCATGGCCAGCACGGCCAGCAGGCATACCTCAGTACTTCGTAGACGTGACATGAATGACGTGACGTGACAACAACCACAAACCCCAAACGTGTGCTCTGCTGCTCAACAACATGCAAAAATGATACCATCCCGTAAATCGGAGCCTGGCCTCCCCCTCTCTCTCTCTCTGTCCGAGCTATTACCCCTCCAAGTCCCCCGCTTACCTTATCTCACCTTTCGCACCTCGAACCTCGCACCTCTTCCACCTCCGAGCTTCGCCGCACTGCACGGGTTGCTTATCAGCCTATCGAGCGACCGTGTGGTGTGTGTAATCGGAGGGGTAATCGGGGAGGTATCGGGGGGTCGGGCATTCGGGCCTTTGATAGCCGATATCGAAGCGATTGCAGACTTTCCTACCCAGAGTACATGTACATGCCATAGTACATACATGAGGTTGGGTTGAAGTGCGTTAAGTTGAGCTGGCTGGGTGGGTTGGGTTATTTGGGGACCCTGCATGTACGCCTGTTTGTCTGTCTGTCCGGAAATGACTCGACATCGGTATCTGTCTGTCACCGCCGTTGACGATTTCAAATCGAGCATACCTTCCTTACCCGCGATAGGTGCGCATTTTGGCGGTGCCAACTTAAGGTGCCTAAGCGACTTCGGAGGGGAGCAAAGCGTAAATCTGGAGACTTGTCTTCTTCCTCTGCACAACCGCACCAAGCGCCACGAACGGACGGACAGATGGACTAGCCCTGCCTAACCTTGGCTCGGAGCGCACGGATGAATGATGAATGAATCGCGTTTTCAAAATAAACTCGGCAGTGCCGAACTCACAAACCGGACGCAGCCAGCCCAGCCAGCCCAGGCGCGGATAAACTTGGACTTGGATGCTGACCGCCAAACCTGTCAACTCCGAAGGAAGCGGACCGCGGGCCGCGGGCCGGCGGCCAACAGCCGTTGCAAAGCAAACCTGGAAGGAAGAACAAAAATAATAAGGTGCGCAACGGTGCGTGCTAACGTAACGTCACGTAAAAAGTTCCGTTGTTAACACGGTTATTTTCGGGGCTTTTCTGTCGGATTGCCCTCGAGGCAGGGCACAAAGTAAATCCGGGGGATGCGGGTAATCGATGGGTGGATGCATGTCACTTGAAATAGGCGAGGGAACAGAAAGATTCGATGATGGGAACCATCAATGTTGACTATCTAATATGCTATCTAACCCTCGGGTTCCAAGCCCTGAGCACCACCACTCAAACCAAATACAAAATTTCTTGGGGTATCAATAACCACGCGGTACAAAAAAGGTAGGGGTATCCAAAATGTCTAAAAAAAAATTGCAAAAAGCCAAAAAAAAGACAAAAACTCCGAATGCCCGATGCGCTGCTGTTGTACTTCAGTGTGCACTGAATGAAATCCAAATGCTGTAAACCCCCTCCCCATGAACCCCAGACTCTTTTGTTGACCGCCATGATATGTTATTGCAAACCCCGCTCCCAGTTCCCGAAAATGCTCAGATGATATCGCTTGGCTTAAAAAGACATTGCAGTGATAAAGGAAAAAAAATAAAACAAGATAATAAAAAAATAATTAAGAGAATTAGGAGAAAGTAAAGCCCGATCCCGCTGGGCCGGTGTATCCACCGCTTGTTGTTGTTATTAACCATTAAAAGAAAAGATAACAAGTGATGAAGGACGAAGCAAAAGATGTCCCAAAAGGGAAAAAAATATGAGGGCGCGATCGAAATCGACTTCCCCAAACGGGCAGGCAAGCCAGGCGTGGGGAAGGATTTAGTTCGCTGTCGGTCCGCCGCCGGGGACACCGATCGACCCCGGGGTATTCCCCAATTGGCGGGAGTAGTGTGCGACCGGCAAATCGCCGCGGCTGCACGTTCCCTCGGAATGTGGAAGGGCGGTGAATGAGTTTTTGGTTGTCGAGGTCTGGTTTTTGAGGGGTGTGTGCGTTCGGATGAAAGGGCCGGTGCGCGGGCCGACTTGTAACCCTTGCATTCTAGTGCCTTCATTGATCCCTTTTCCCCATCAAGCTGGCTCTCGGTCGGTGCGCGTCCGAGCACTCTGACCGGCCAAGCGACAGGAATATCGAGGAACAATGAAGAAACACTTGGTGTTGCAAGGGCCACCCGAAACCCGGATTTTTGAGGGTTTCCGGGGCGAAGGCCGCGTCCGAACCAAGGTCCGAGACAGGCAGAATAGGATCGCGGTCGTCCGGGGAAAACATGTGCCCCCGGAAAAAACAGGCAATCCGATGCCCACTCCCTCAACGGTTTGTTGATGGAGAAATGGAATGACGAAATAGCCGAGCCGATGACTCAACGACCAGGCTGGAATGATTGCTGATGAATGTGTTGCGTTTCTGTGGACATGTGTTAGTCGACCTTCCCTAATTGGCCCGTGCTCGGCAAACATCGGGTAATGCACTGCCGACTTTATCGGTCGCACATGCGAAAGGGAAAAAGAGAGAAAATGCAGGTTTGACTTACCGATAAGCCAGGGCGTATCATATCTGGTTTGCCCACACTGGGGCTCGGCATGTGAAGGAGTGCGTATGATGATGACTGAGATAGCCAGGATAGGGCCACTCGGGTGCAACGCTCTGCTCACTCAGCCTCGGTGATGGTAGTCATAGCCGCCACCTTGACCTTGGGCACCTTCTTGCCGGAGGAAGTGCGACGCTTGAGACCGGGACGCCGGCGTTGCTGCTGGTCCTGCTCCGCCTGGCGGCGGCGCATCTCCTTCTCGGCGACGAGAATGCGGCGCATCTCGCGCTGGTAGGCGAGCTGTTCGCGCTGGAGCTGGAGGAACTCGGCCTCGGTCAGGGCCGGAGGGGCGCCCACGGGAGAGTGTACCGGGGAAGCGGCGCCGCTGCTGGAGTCGCTGCAGTCGTCGCTGTCGAAGACGTCCATGAAGAGCTCGTCGTCGGTAATGTAAGACGTCGCGCGCTCCTCGGACTCGCCCTCGCCGAGCGATGACCGCCGCGGCCAGGATGGGTAGGCGCACTCCGGGTCGGGGCCACGCCTTGAAGACGACGATCGTGGCGCGATGTCCATGGGCGAAGAGATGTCGAGAGAGCTGCTGGAGTCGGTCGAGCTACACGAGGAGCTCAGAGAGCCGTATGATCCCCACCCCCACATGATTGCTGTAGTATGCTAGAGTTGGTAGTGATGTGTTGTGTGTGTGTTGATAGAGAGGTCGAGGCCAAGCTGGATGCTGGTGGTTGCCTGCTGATAGTCGAGAGTGTTGGTGAAGAGCGAAGACGAAGTCGACGACGATGATGTTGTTGCGTGATGCTGTTGCTATGATGGTGTGCGAGTCAAGACGAGATGGGACGGGAGGGTCCTCTTGTTATATGCCTCGAGATCGTGGGGTGCTGAGTTGGGAGGGCAAGGGTGAGCAGTCCCAGGAAACAGGATTGCGTGGGGCATATTAAATGGTGAATGCCGAGGGGGTCAAAACGGTGACTTTTGGGGGTGTGCGTGGACGGGGGGCGTGGCCCGGGTCGGTCAAGGGTCTTTGAAAAGCATGGGAAGGTGCGGCATGGGGGGTGTGGGGTGGGGCGTGTTCCGGGGGACGGCCACACCCCCAAAACGTCCAAAAAGCCCCAAACGCCCAAAGATCAAAACGGCCCCCCCAGGCACCCCCTGACAACACGGGGGAGGCGGAATGCGGCGTGCGCAGAGCTCCCCCATTCAGCTTCAAGCGCTCCCGTCTTCCCGTCACCGTCACCGTCGGGGTCACAACTCCCGCCATCACTTCCCGTCACAGGGTACTTTCGCCCTCGGACGCTGCTGCTGCTGGCCGTCAGGTCGCGCTCGTAGGATAAGACGGGATGCCATTGCGATCGTGGCTTTCTGACCGCACAAAGGGAAAACAGACCAGAAAAAAAGAAAACGAGCTCGTCCAACGAATAGATGAACCCATACGGATACCAGCAACACGCCCAACTTTGACCCCTCGTCTGCCCTTGAAGCTCGAATTCTAATGGCTCGGATTGGTACCGGGCAACCCCCCACGCTTGCCCGCTTGCACACAGGACAAACACCGAACAACTGCACTGCTCACCGCAACCCCTCGTAGCTCGCATTTTGACTCGTCAAGGCGTTCGTTTCGGAAAACGAAAGGAACTTGCGGTGTCAGACCGCTCCTGACCTTTTTTTTTTCCTGTCCCGGCCTCGCATTGATTCCATTCGCACCGACTCATCGTCCATCCACACGGCACGGAAACGACGGACGCGCGCTGATATGGCATTGTAACCTACCTGGGAGAGAAGCGACTTCTTATCACCGCCTCTCTTTTGCCTCTCTTCGTGCAGGTGTCCTGGATTTCAAATCGCGGCTTTGGGCGTCGGCTTCCGATGTTGGGCTTGGGGGAGTACAGGCAGCGTATTGGCGTGCTGGTACCATCGGTGGAAGCCTATCGCACCGGCCAACGCCGCCATTGCCCCCCAAACGGCCCCAAAAAAAGCCGCCGAGGGAGTCAGCATTCTCCGTGTAATCAAGTACTCCGTACCCGCGCCTCTCGAATCCGGGGGCTGAGCTTTGTGGGGGAGAGAGAAAGGCACGAAAGGGAAGCTCTCATCAAACGCCCACGCCCCAGGTTCGCTGGCATCATCATCATCTCCTCCACGGGGGCCCGGTGTCTGATCTGGGGACTTGTTTCTCGTCACTCCCATTCCAGGTTCCCACCGTTTTCGTGTGTTCGGCGAAAAACGGTGGGCGTGGGGTGTGGCCCTGGGCGTCGCCGAGCGTGCCTGGGTGTGTTGTGCTTTCGGATCCGTGTCGGTGGGAAAAAGAAACAGAACACACAACGAACAAAAAGCCACCAAGCACATCAACAGGCCCACCCCTTGCTCCGGATCTGGTCTCCGCCAGCCAGAGCCAAAGAAACAAGGGAGGTCCCCAGACCGTCTCAACTTTTTGCCCATTTTGTCCCCCGGCCCGCCGCTTTCCCCGGGCTCGCTCCCCGGAAGATCAAAGCCCAAAAACCATGACCCTTAACCCCCCTGTTACCCCATGAATTTGGCCCAGGAAGCCCAGCTGGCCTCACCGTCCCAGACGAATGGGTGCGAGATGAAACAGGCAAGGTGGACAACGAAAGAAACAACACAACACAGCGCGAACTGATTTCGAGACCGCCACAGTATCTCTTTCCGGACCGCGACAGCTTTTTGCTTGTTTCGCCCCGGAATGAATAAGTCCTGACTCAGTGTATCAGGGTATCTCGGTACGGATGCAGTAGTTACAGTGTAACTTACACATACAGTACATATCATTTTGCCCCTTCAGCTGTGATGGTTTCGGCTGCTTGCTTGCTTTTCTCCCTCAACTCGGCCATCAACCACGGTTTCCTCCGCAAACAAACTGGGTCCGGGAACTGTGCTGCGTGTCCGGTAAGTTATGGAAACAGCCGCGATGGTGAAAATCGTTTGACCGTTTGGTCACCTTAGGAGCTTGGTTTGTTGGTTCAGTTTGTTCGGTTTGCTTCTCGGGCTCACAAAATAATAAAATTGACCGACGAACATGTCACCAACGCACAAAACTAACTAAACTGAATCGTCCCTCCGCGGCGCAAACTCGTTCGTCCGCGGCGCAAACCGGGTTTGGTCTGGGTCAAGAAGCCATTTCTTGATTTGGTTGTTTTCTCACGTTTTCGTCGGTCGATTTTCTTCTGTTGTGTCCCGTTCATTGATTTCCTGTCACTTTTTCGGCCTCCGAGACCGACACCGGCGGAGGTGCGTCTGATAAGACAGGTCTGGATCGGGGTTGTCAGCATTGGGCGGGAAAACGGACCTGCAAGAAACGAGGAAAACCAAGATTCTGGCACTCCTTGAACAGCACCACGATGTCAATGACGACAACATGAAACACAAAGCCACAACATTAGAAGCAACCGCAGCAGTACCACGTTCCCGTTTACCAAAATTCCAGGCCGCCAACGTGCTTCCGAAAGCGTTTACTGCGTATGTGTTCGGGCAGGTAGGCATGAACGCAGAGGCGCAAGCGCCGTCGTGCTGTTGGTTTACGGCGGTTGCTCAAAAATAGCATGCGCACAGCCAGAGCAAGTTGGGAACAAGCACGCCGTCAGGAGGTGCTGTTTCAGGGGCCAGCGCTTGTTTTCCCGCCGAGCTAAGACACCCAAACACCACCAAACACAACACCATCACCAACACCACCACCACCATCTGAACCATCAATCAGCAAAGTGCAACCGCCGACCGGAGCACACCATCGGCACCATCGGGCAAACATGAACTTTGCAACAACAACACCACCACCATCGCAGCAACTACCACGGGACCACGCGCTACCCGCCGAACTCACCCCGCCAAACGGCGCTGACCAACTCATCAACCCGGTCCCGTCAGGCCTTAGCCCATGCGCCCCTCCTTTTTGCGCGCGCTTCCCATCGAATGAACCCCTCCTTCACCTCACCGTAATCCTCGCAAACCGCCGAAAAATTAATGGTGGGGGTCCTTCATTAACAACAGATAGTAACAATAACAACAACAGTCGCAGCAGCAGCAGTTGCAGTCGTTGCAGCGGCAACAGCACCTGACGAAGAGAAATGGAGGGGCAGGTAACTATCCATGACGACCTGACGACATGAATCGCCGTGGCATATGCAACGTCACTGTGACCCCTCACGTTGGGCTCTCACAGTCTCATCATGTGTGCTGTGTGTGCTGTGTATGTGTGTACAGATGATTCAAGGTTTAGATTTTGCGACAGACGGAGACGGTACATTGTAAATGAAGCCAGCCGCTGCTACACCACGGCTGTCTGGGAATTCTGATCATGCGCGACATGCGCTGCGATCCAACCCTGTCAAGGTCACAAAAAAAAGAGTGGGAGGGCAAGAAAAGAAAAGAAAAACCACCGAAATAATTAACCCGTCTACCCAAGACGTGCAGTAACAAAAAAGGGCCAGAACTTTATTTTCGACGCCGATGACTCTTTTCTCAAACCCACCCACACACCCATTTCACCCCGCGATCTCGTGGCATCATCATATCCCGTACTCTCTGCTCTAGAGGAGGGGGGGGTAACAAAAAAAAGTGTGCTGCCTGCCTGCCTGACCTTTACCTGACCGACAGTTACTCACTACCTGAGGTCGGATAGGTAGCCAACCACTACAATTTGAGGAAACCTGACCTCGCCTGGGAGGCTGCCTAACCTTTGGCCCTCCCTCCGTTTTCGTGACGGTGGGTAGGTAGGGTAGGGTGTGGTGTGGTGTGGTGTCGGCAGGAAAAAAAGGCCAGCGCAACACCTCGGAACCGTATCGGGACCGCCTTGCCATGTGCGCGCGCGCATGGTGTGTGTGGTGTGGTGTGGTTTGTGTGTGTGCGTTGTTGTTGCGGTGTGCGCGCGGGAAAGGGCGCCGAAAGTTTGCATGCAGGTGAGGATAGGGCGAGGAGGGCGCAGCCCTACAAGGGAACGAATTACACTGTAACAACGACAACACGCCGATGACCACCTCACCTACCCTCTAGTGTAGTGTACACCTCACACCTCACCTTCCGATAGACCTCCCCTTTTCCGAACCGCCCGCCTCCGATCCCGTCGCGGTATCTTAGGGCTGCCTGTAATCGGCAACTGCGTATCGGCGACTATGTACTTGCAGATAACGTAGCGAGAGAGGAAAACAGGATTGTTCCGTTCAACTGACAAGCAGCGGGCCGGAGTTGAGTCAGATTGGGGAAGTACAGAGAGATTAAAGATTACTGCGGCGGGGCGGTGTTCGTTAAGCGACGGGTTGTTGCTGACTTTCCTCACTTATCCCGTCGGTCCGTCTTGCTCAGACGAACTGCTGGAAAAGGAAACCGTTCGGAAGAATGATGGAAGCTGACTGTTCCATTGAAAAGATGGGGCTCTATCTCCCGTCATCCGGGCCGGGGCGGATATGGCCTGCCTGAATGATGAATTGGCTGCGGGCGGCTCGAGGCAGACCCGAACCCGGCAAGATAATGTTATCGGCCGTACCTCCCTCGATCTATCCCTAACCCGACAGACGCACAAGCATATCTCGGGTGCAAACACGATTTGTCGCGGTCGCGAGAATGATAAGTTGAAATTGTGTGCGTCGGGCTGTCTTGAGTGTGTCATTTTTGACGGCAGTTTGTAGGGGTACCTTCCGACGGTTGCTGCTACCCGCCCCGCTTCATAGCCCTGCATCTGCACTTTTTGTTTCTTGTTTTTATTTTATTTTTTATTTTACGGACGGTGGGCATGTCAAACAGTCGGCCGAGATGCGGATAGCCAAAGTGGTATCCGACTTCAAGGGAGTGAGTAAGGAAATTGCGGACAAACGGAAAAAATGATGCAAGCTTCACCGTCTTGTTCTTTCCAGCGGCCGATCATCTTCAATTTTCTCCTCTATCGGGAAAATTAGTTGATTTGTGTGTCTGCGCCGGTGCGGTGAGTTGGAGCGATTGCAGCAGCTAGTGTCTAGTTTCGTTTTGGCTGTCAAAACTCAACACACGCTTGCGCACACCGTCTGCAAAGCGGCTCTCCCGCGGCCTCACCTCTTCCGCTTTCGGCAAAAATACATAACTGGCCAGGAGAGGGGTGAAAGTGAAGGCAAGCTGAGAAACAGGACGCTGTCCCGTTTTGGGCGGAAGCGGACAAAAACCTCACACACCCAGATCAGACCGCCCTTTCCACTTTCCCAAAACGCACTTTTTTTCCAGCTTCTGGGCCACTGACACCACCGCCCAAGCAGAGCAATCGCTGACCCACAGCCAGCAACGTGTTGTGAAACGGACCAGCCGACTGGTTGGCCCCGGACGGAAGGCGCAAGGGGGCTGCCGGAAAGTGGGTCCCGGCTCGCCTAGCTCCTTCCCGCTTGCTGAATCTGCAAGACAAGGCGAGCACTTCCTTCTGCTGTCTCTCGCTTTCCTCTTTTCCGACTTGTTTTTTGTCATTTTGCCCTCCCGGGTGCGCCATCTGGACCCGACGAAGCAGCACAACCTGAGACACCGATTTTGCCCCCCTCGACTCTCCTGGATTGGCGTCTCGACGGCTTGACGCCTCCCCCGGATTGTCGGTCAGGAAGCACCGAAGGAGTAATGACATGCCAGCGCGCGCGTGTCGGTGGAGCTCCAGCTCAAAACCGTCTCTCCTTCGCATCCACACCACCACACCGTCGCGGTCCAGCCCGCGCTAGGTGCCGCTTATCAGTGGGTTCTGTCAAGGAAGATCATGATAGCGCTTGTACACGAAGAGCAGGTGGCAAAGGACGACCACGGTGATGATGATGGGTTTACGAGCCGGTACGAGGTTGGGTGAACGGTGATAACCCCATCACACGGCGGTAGCCTGATCCTCGATGAAATCGAACGAGCCCAGAACGGCGGGTTTTCACTGATGTTTCCCGGCGATGTTGCATTCCCGCCAGACCGGTCCCCCATTTCCTTGAGAATTTGAGATAAACCCCGGAGATAGTGGAGCTCCACGAGCCCAGATCATTTCGCGATGCCACGCAGAGCTGACGCGAACCGGCACCAGAGGCTGGCGCGCCCCCAAAATCCACCGGGCTTGCGAGCACACCCACTCGACGCCACGCACAACAGCTGCAGCACTCGATCGGCGCTCGCCGTGGCCGGGGAAGCAGGGGTAGCACTTCCTGACCCACAGTGAACCGGTCTGGCGGGAGCAGCACATGCAGGGCTAATTAGCCAGAAAGAAAACAACATTGCAGCTTTTTTTTTGCCCCATTGATCATTTCAACTTTTGTTTTTCCCCTGAACCTCGTACGGCAAGGGTCCTCGCCGGATCAGAGATTCGAGATCCGGGTGCGCGATCCAGACCTGCATCTGCAAGCCGGTGCACATCCGGCACTCGAGATATCCGGGGCAAACAAACACCTATCACTTTTCCTACAGCCAACAAACCTGACGGGCTGTTTCAGCAGTTGGCGGGGCAGACGAACCGGATGTCATCGACCAGCCAAAGGTCAAAAGGAGACGGTTGCCGGACGGTTGCCGGAGTCCAGGCGAGAACTTCTGCCCCGGCAAATAATCTCGGCCGAACTCCCAAGCGAAAAGAACCGTTTGACCCGGCAACTCAAAAACCCTGGGAAGCCCACCAGCAGAGCAGGGCAGGGGAGAAAGATCCCATCTTTCATCGCATTGATCCTTTCTCCTGGTGCGATCCATGAGATGGCCCCAGTAACCCAGAAAGGAAAGGAAACGAGAAATGAAGCCAAAAAAACGGAATCCTCCTTCCTATTCGTACCCCTGTTTCCATGCTTTTGCACAAAACGGCGCGGATACCTCCCGGTCGCCCGGTGTCCCGGTGCCCCGGGACCTCTCCAGGATCTTTCTGCAACCGGGCCGGTCGTCCGGGCATTCCCAAAACCCACCAGACCCAAGGAAAGTCTCTTCACCGTTGCAACAACGATTCCTCACCGGCCGACCGATTTTTTTGGTTTCCCGCTCTCGCTTACGCCCGCCTGTGCTCGCCTGTGCTCGCTTCCAACTCGCTTCCCTCCGTTGGAACTCCGAACGTTCAACGTTGAACAAAATCCCATCCGTGCACCCAGGGGTCAGGTCCAGTCCCAGTCAGCCAGGGATTCCACACGGACCTTTTTTTTGGGGGGGGAGGAACCGTTCTCTTCACTTTCCCATGAAGGAAGGACCAAATTTTTCACTCTTCTCACCTCCAGCCTCCCGCTCCGCGGCAGGCAGGCCGGGGAAGCAGAGCCAGGGTCGGATTCTCCGACGATGATGCCGGGCCGGCAAGATGCAGGAACGAGATTCTTCCCCCTGCCCTGGGGAACACGGACTTCGTAGCCGCCAACTACGGACGTAAACGACCCGAGCGAACAAGTCGGCGGCTGCCTGCCTGGTAGCCTGCCAAACCAGGGTATTTGTCATTTTTTGTTCGGGTCGGTTATGCTGCGGAACTTTCTATTTTTCTTCTACCGAGTTGCTTGTTTCGGCCTTGCTAGCTGGGATGGTTTGGTTTCCCCCCTTCCCCGGCCTTCCTTCTTTCTCTTTCCCCCCTCCCCCTCCCCGTGGCCCGTTATGGTAAGGTAGCGTAGTGGGCACGCCGATGAAGAATTAAAAGAGACGGACGGGGGAGGGGGGGTGTGAAGATTTCGTAGCGCGGGCTCCGTTCTCGATGGATCGATCGCATAACTACACTAAACAAAATGGGCCGCGAAAGAGAAAACGGTGATGATGGATGGAGATTGGAGAGAGCGGGAGGGAGGGAGGGAGGCACGGGACGACTCGGCCGGTTTTTGTTGATCAGGGTCTCGAATCCACCATCTCGGGACAATTGGGGTATCAAAAAAGAAACTGGAATCATAACCGGATCCATTGCGGGCGATTTTAGTGTCGTGTCCACAACTCCACGTGCACACTAGGAAA
Organism: Dichotomopilus funicola; assembly: GCF_033296635.1. Classification (NCBI taxonomy): domain Eukaryota; kingdom Fungi; phylum Ascomycota; class Sordariomycetes; order Sordariales; family Chaetomiaceae; genus Dichotomopilus; species Dichotomopilus funicola. The sequence goes on from NW_026944059.1 coordinate 134,085, forward strand.
ACGGACCATCTCGTTCTGTTTCTTTTCCTTCCTTTCTTTTCACAGGCACGCCCGCCCCACCGCCCCTGAAATGAAGAACCTCTCCTCCGGGAATTGGAGGCATTCGAATTGGGAACTGGAATGGGGACGCTAGGAAACTAGCAAGTTTAGCAGCAACTCACAGCGGCCCGACTGAAGGGTTGCTCCGCGCCACGGGCCACGCTCCCAGCGGGCTGGGACGAGATTTCCGCCAAAGTTTGGATCATCGGTGCCAAAAGGGAAAAAAGCGTGCGCCGGGGCGATGGTGCGGCGTGGGGTGAGGGGCGAAGGGGGACTGCTGGGCCTGAAGGGGAAGAGAAAAGAAAAGCGCTGTTTTAATGTTCAGTGGGGGCGCAAAGGGGGGAAAGTGGGAGAGTGGGAGAGTGGGAGATTCGTGTCCTGGTTGGGTGGTCGGTCGCGAGAACTGGCCGTCAAGGGACTCAAGCGTGGGGGGGGGGGGACTGCACTCTCTCTTTCTCTCTCCGAAAAGAAACACCCTGCGATGATCTCTCCCCTGGGCACTCAAGCGAAAAGCAGACACAAACGGTCAACCGACGACAAAAACGAACCAATAACCATCTCCAATCCCCTCACATCACCTTCACATCGAAAGACAACATTGGACAAGTCACAACAACCCAACAAAAAGAAGCTTGGCTTGGCACCTCGGTAAACTTTATGTCTTATTATGTACTATGAGTCTATCACAACTCGAACTTCTCAAGTCTCAAACTCATTGAGAAGGCACGGTTGCACCCACGTGGGCTTGCGACGCGCTTGTTTCCCTTCCCCTTGTTTCTTGGTTCCCCCCCTTTTGCCCCGCCCCCCACCATACCCGCGCCGCGCCGCGACATCCCCACCTACCGCACGCGGCATGCCGGCGGGGCTGGAGGTCAAGCGAAAGGAGAGAGAGGCAATGAGCGTCGGGAGAGACAAAAAAGACGAGAAAGACGGGTGATGGTTGGGTTTGGGTTTGGGGTTGAAGTTTGGTGGTGATTACCGTGAGCTTGTTGATTTTTTTGGCGTTGGAATTGGGGACATGAGATGTCTGGGACGAACGAAAGACGTGGTGAGATGAAGAAGCTTGTGTGGGATGTGTAACGCTCACAAGTGTTGATCATCTCTCTTTCTCCGCGCGCTTTTGGCTGGCTAACCTTAACTAACTCGCCAACCAAACACAGTCACAGTCACAATCACATTTCACCTTTTTCGGCCGTTTACCGCTCACCCCGCGCGCTTCGCCGCTTACCGCTTACCGAAGCACCCGGTCGGTTACCTGCCTGCCCGACCGCTTGCTTGTTTGCTTGCGTGCTTACCGGCAGTTGTTTGCGGGGTGTTGGTGCTTGTCAGTCGCTCGGTCGCGCAACTTCACTTCAACTGGGGGGCCAGGACCGTTTAAGCGCCGGGGTGTGACAGACGCTCATTCAGGTTGGTGATCGGTCACCTCTTTTCTTGTCCCAGCCACTGCTAGTTAGTGTAGGGCCGCTCTCGGTGGGGGCCACGACGAGGAAGCTGGCACGTGAGACACGAGGCGTTTGCGGTGTTTTCACCTCGGCGACTTCTCTGGTCGGGTGCCACAGTATGGGGCTTGGACGGCGATGGGAGATGTTGGTGGTCAGTTCAGTACACTATGGAAGCATCGCTCGTGGGGGTTGTTGGGTTCCTTTCCTGGCCCAACGTGACGCGCGGTTGGGCATGAGACGTGCTCATTTGCGCCTTTGGGGGAATCACCCGCTCAGGTCCAGGGTGAGCAAACGGGAGACGGCCGAAGCCGACGGGTGGCTGTTGGGCGATCGAGGGCTTTTTGGTTTGGTGATGAGCGGATTGTTGGTGTTGGGGTAGCTGTTGGCGGTGAAGTTGATTGCGCTGTTTCGAACTTCGTGGGGTTGGTTTGCTGGGCTGAGCTGAGCTGAACTGGGCTGGGCTGTGAAAGTCGCGATGCGAAACGGACGTTGAGGTTGGACCCCCAACGACAACATCCTTCTCATTCATCCCGCATTGTTGGCCGGCGCAGATGAAGCTTCCGTTTTGGCTTTCCCTCTTTCACACCCCCCTTCCCTAAATTGCCGCGATGAGGGTATTATCCGCCCGTTGACGAACACAGCAGAGCACATCTCGTGATTTGAGATTTCGACCAACCAACAATTCACCCCAACACGGCCTCATCCCAAACTTGTCATTTTTCATTGACGAGTTATGGGTTTTGCGGAGTGATGACTCCCCCAGCAGCACTGCCTCCTGAGAATCCGACATTGCAACCGCCAATGAATGCGTTGGTGTTGGCCTTTCTGGGCTGATTGAAGCAGAGCTGTCGTATCAGGCCAATCCCAAGGCGAGCACCCGTTCTTCCTTTAGCTCGGCAAGGCAGACGTAGCGAGACGGTGGACGACTGACGACTCACGACCGACGGCTGACGATAAAGTCAGCCAGCCAGCCAGCGAAGCGAAACGAGCCCCGTAGACCGTGCCTCGTGGACCGCCCGTGGACAAATGAACAATGACCCATGGTCCATGGACAGCACAACGTGTGAAAGTTGACGCGCATCATCCATCCGTGGACCGGCCGGACAACATCAAATCGCCAAGCTTTGTGGCAGCTGAGGGTCGGGCGGCCTGCAGCAGAGGCCGCAGAAGCAAAACTACCCGAAGAAAAGATTGGGGGTTTTGTTGGCTGATGATTTGACTCGCTTGAACTGTCTGTCCTGCAGAATCGCGGGGCTGATAACAGAGGTGTGGTGCAGAATCGGGGCCGGAATAGGAGTGGGGCCCGAGAATCGGACGACACAACAGCAAAAATGGGTGGAGTTGTGAGTGGAGTTTTGCCCTGGCGATTCATCATTCAACACCCGGAAAGTGGAGTTCCCGTCCTTCCCCGTCCCCGGGCCGTTGAACGATGTGAGCGCCTCTAGGTCCACACGGGTTTGATATCCGACTCCACTAACACAGTAGAAACATTCTCGACGACACGCTACACGATGCAGGAACGCCATTTCAGCTTGGGGTTTATCTTCCATACGCCCCTATCACTTTTTTGATATGTGCTTTCTTGCTGGTTTGTTCGGCGCAAGTTCCTATTCAGCTCTGTTTCGAGTTGTACGCTCCGTTTCCTCCGTTCTTGAGTGCGAGTGGTGGTGGAGAGATGATGTGTGACCAATAGTGGATGGGAGAAAGAAACATCGCCTGACTGGTGTTTCTCTCTGTGAGTCACGAATTTCCTATCTCGAGGAAAAGATGGATGGATGAATAGAATGGCATTTCGAAAAGGGATGCTTCGCGGCAAGATGAGGACCTTCCCTTTTGGTAAAGGGGGGTGCGTGCGTATTCAGACAGTACCATATAAACTTCAAAGTTCAACAATACCTATTCTCGAGTCTGTGATGCCATCGTGATTGCCTGGCCCTGATTATCAGAAAGGGGGATTCTTGCGAAAAAGCTGCAAGTGATAGGTGCGACGCGAACCAATGGTACCATCGATGCGAGTGCAACCCCAAAGTGTGAAAGCAGAACCCAATCACAGATCGATCACGATCTAAATCTCGTCACAGGCTTGCGATTCATCCGTGTAAGCTACCGTAAGCAAACCTTGTGGACGGGGGGAGGGGGTAAGATAATTCGGCTTTCGGGATAATCATCGCACTGGCAGTCCATATCACACAAACCGAGGCCGAGATTGTTTAGCTACTCCTACACTAGTATCAAAAGGCATCAGAATAGGAACTTGGTCCGGTTCTAGATCTGTGCCTGTCACTTTTTTTCAGTCCGGATCGAGTACCCAACAGTAAAGCAGGCCACCAACAAGCAGACATATCACAATTCATCTCTTGGCATATCGGCAAATTCAAGAATCATGAACTTTTGGTTTTTTTTTTAGGTTTTGTTTGCTCCGGGTCTCGGATCAGATCGGGAAAAAAGCCGGTATGTGACTCGTTCTTTGTTTTCCCTTCCGACGTTCCGCTTTCCGCGACAACTGCTAAGCATGACAAGCGAGACAGGATTTACATGAATAACGGTTGGCAATCGATCAGCTCTGTTGGGAGTGTGCGTTGAGGACAGTGGGATTCAGTGAGAAGTGTGAGAATCCACACTTGCTTGAACGGTCAGATCTTGATGGCTGGGCTTTGACGAGTCAGTTGAGATTTGAGGTTGAATTAGTCGAGTTAAGTCATACCGACTTTAAACTTGAGGCGTATAAGCTTATGAGGTAGGTTATTAGATCAGTTTCGCCCTGCTTTGCATCACACACACAGGAGATCCTCGCAGTGGGCGTAATCGCGATGGTGACTGTGACCGTGACCGTGGCCCTGACTGGCGATACAGAGAATCAAGAGCACCGTTACGAAGCCTCTTTCGTATTGCTACGAATGATCTGCCTCGCCAACTCGAGAACCTCATCTCTCCGTTCATCAGGTAAGGCTAACTAGGCCCAGACTCGACAAAACGAGCTCGAGATGAGATACCCTGAGTGCCTCAAGAGTGCCTCGAAAGTGATGTGCGACAAGCATCTCTCCACATCGATCTCATCCCTGTTAGGTATCAAATCCCAGGGTGACTGACTTGACTGGCCAGCAAAACCGGGGGATCGCCAGCCGTTCTGCAAGTCTCCCAGTCGGGAAGGTCTAGCTCCGGCCGGTTTGATCTTGTTGTGCCTGTATTTGTGGAGGCGGGGAAGCGATGATGTGCAACAAGGGTCCGGGAATCGTACCCGTTGGTGAGCGACCCTTGTAACATGGATATGGCCTGGTGGCGAATGTGTCTGAGATGAGACCTCTGTGTGGGAACAATAACCGGTCAGCTGTGATGGGATGGCTACTGTTCAGCAAATTTGAGGTGGCGTGGATTTTCCGTGGATGGTCCGTGGATTTCTTGGATTGAGGGGAGTATTGGATCATCAGGTCAGATTGTGAGGATGTTGTTAGGTTATTGTGTGTGTGTCTCGATTGTTGAATGTGTCTCGAACGTTAGTAGTCGAAGTGGTCTTTGGACTTATTGAACGTGAAGTCCGTTGAGACTTAGAAACGGAGAGCAGTGATGAGGAGGAAAGCCTTGCGAAGTAGTGATATACAATGTATTTGGCAGGAGAGTTAGAACAATAACGTAAAAAATGCAATCAAGACTTTTACCGCCACGGAGTAATTATTTCCCAGCCCTCATAAGCGGTTACCGAGCCATCTCCCGTCCCATAGACACCGAAAACTCAACTGTCCCTACGAGATGGACCGGATCTCCCTTCGTAGGTATGACTGTGTAGTCACGTTGAGGATGTTGATCGATCAAGACCGTTCTTCCTTGGCTGCGACAACTAGATCGTTAACAAGCCGTATAATATGTAGAGCAAAAAATAGAGAATAATATAAAATTAACAATATAGAAAGCGGAAAACTCACCAAAATAGGATCATACCCGTCCACATGTCCCCCTCTGGCTTTGCCCCTAGCGTGTTGCCACTCGAGTCAGCATGCCTAGCATGCGCTCGACGTTGCCGAAGATGGCGCTGTTAGTGGGTACGGGGCGGACATACCCGGGGAGAGGTCGTTGTTATTCTTGTCATCGTCGTTGTCGTTTTCGACCTTGTTATCGTTGTTGTGGTTGAGCTGGGGCGGGAGAGGTGGGTGAGGAGAATACAGTGTCTGGGGCAGTTCGTGAGTCTGAAGGTAGATGAAGAAGGATTCTGAAGGAGAGTGCGTGGAGGGAGACGGGGTTGGAGGATAAAAATATCTGGGGTGATTTTAAACTCAAAGAACAAGATAAAAAAGGAGAACCGAAAAAGGGGGAATGGAGTAAACAACAACAACAAACATAAGATCACTAAAAATCTATATAAAAGCAAACTCACCCTCCTCATAATGCTCACACTGCTTGGGTATCTTCCACAAACTCGCCTTCAACAGTTCTGGGGTCATCACCTCCTGATACCCCGTCTTCCTAGACCTCTCATTCAGAAACTAGAGCATCGCATTATACATCCAAGTGCTGTGCGGCAGGGGAGAACACCGACCTAGACAATAGCAGGCAGAAGAATAACAGCTTTTGGCGGAAACGACCTGAGTTCTATAGCCAGAGAGAAAAGGCGCCATGCTGAAAAAAAAGGGGGAAAAGAAAAAAGGAACACCCACACCCAAAACAGAAAATGCCTTCACCGCATCCGTATGTCTCATACAGCCCACAACAGTTATTATCCAGTAGTCCATACCGGTCCATAGTACACCTCCCGCCATCGGGTACCCGCTTCTCAGTGATATATATATCTTGTATGGGCTGGGATGTACATGCGTAAACATACAAAGTAAATCGGCCTTAGCCACGACCGGCCGTTGGAGCAACTGTTTCTCCTTGATGATGGTAGTAAACTCCCGGCGGATCAGCCGTGGGCGGCCCGTCCCAGAGGTAGCGGCCGAAGCATTACTCTGCAGCCTCACAGAGGATGTGTGCCCTCAAGTGCTAGAAGACTCTCTTCCCTGCCGGATAGGTATATGTCAACAGCGACCTCCACATAAGCAGCAGCAGCAGCAGCGGGACGGAAAAATAGCAAAAAAGCCACAACACGCTCTTAGCATGCCCCGAACCCAATACCTTCATCGCACAACTCTCCTCTAACGTCCGGTCCAGATCTTACGGCTCCTCCCAGTCCACCTTCCTTGCTGCCATGGTATCATCCTCTGGCAAGAATGTGAAAGACTGACGTTGTAACAAGACTCGCCAGCGTGGTTAGTCTCACTTTGGACTTTTCATCGGGATTGTATTCGGGACTGGGGTCACTCTTGACGGTCTGGCATGATGGTTCGACTGGCCAGACCCTGAGGACGCTTTCACCCATGGTTCGCGGGGTGTGAAAAGTGGCTATTGGGAGATCGCTTGTCGAAGACGGGTTGATGAATTGGAATGGCTTGAAGAAGGATGGGACGTTTGCGTAATTGAAAAGTAACTCTTAGACAAGGTTGGTCTGTTGGTTCCTCGGAACTTGGAGAGACCGTACAAGGACTTTCTCAATTTGGACGGCGGTTGCGACTGGCCGTTTCTCGGATATGTTGTGAGATCGAAGATGGATGACTCGGTCCGGCGAAAGGTATCGTGGTGGCCATTCGATCAGTCGGAGTGATTCGCAATCCCCAGGCCGTGACTTACCCATTTGTTAGCTCTGTATTTGGAGACCCGATATCGTTAATACACTTGGATATTCACTGAAGATAGACCGTAGTTTCAGGAGCACACTCCAAATCTGTACGTTCCGATATGCCCAAGCTGTGAACACCAAAAGGGACTGTGTATGCGAGACGCTCGCCAACAAAAAAGTAAAACCTTTAAACCCAAACCACGCCAAACGCCTTCATGCCCTGATATCCCTTTCCAGCCCGGCTAGCTCAGCACAAGCCATCAGCGTCCCGTTATTACACCAGACTCACAGTCAAAATCTCAACTCCGCAGCGCCTCCAGCCGGTTCCGCATCTGGTCCATCATCGCCTCAGTATCCTCCTCCTCCTCCTCCTCCTCAACAGGCTGCTGCTGTTGTTTCTGTGCCACCGCCTGCTGCTGCTCTCCCTGCGCGGGCAACGGCACACTCGGCAACGGCCCCGCCGTCTCCATCCGATCCTTCAAAATCTCCCCCAGCACCTTATCCACCTCCCCCTCAGCTTCCTCCTCCTCCTCCCCGAGGGCATCCCCATCCACAGGCAACACCTCCCCCACCATCTCCTCCACAATCCCGGCCTTCATCAACTCCACGCTCAACTCCTGCATCGTCTGCGCAAACTGCGGCAGCCGCACGAGCGCATTCACATCCTTCATGATCCCCACGCCAGCACGGATACTGCCCTCGATGCGGCGCAGCGCAAACGCCTCGCTGACCTGCATCTGCACGCTGGCGAGCTGGGCGCGGCCGGTGACGAGGCGGTCGCCGGCTTTGCGCGTGCGGATGAGCTCGCGCGCGAAGTCGCGGACTTCGCGCTGGGCTTGTTTTTGTCGGGCTGGGTCGCCGCGTTGGGCGCGCTTGTTGGCGGCGATGATGAGGTTTTTGGTTTTGGTTTCGGTTTGTTTGATCGAGGCGATGTCGCGGTCGAGTTTGCGCATGTTGGCTCGGAGGAGGGCGTTGCATTTTCGGTACTGGGATGGCTCGGGTTAGCTTTGGGCTTAGGGACATTTTTGAGAAGAAGAAGAATAAGAGAAACATACCTGTGCCTGGGGGTCTGGTTTCGCAAACATGTTCCGGAGCGTCTCCATGGCTGCGGCGGCCGTCGTTGTCGGCTGATGGGTTGTGGCGTGGTGTTTCGTTCAATTGGTGGCTAGGTCGTCCACAGGGGAAGAGTATGGCCGTACGATGCCGTCCACCACTTCGGTCGGGGTCAATCGTAAGTTGCGGGATGCGGTTCCTGGGTGTATGGGAGACGGATGTCGGGGTAATTAGATGAGTTCAAGATGGGAGTTAGGGTTAAGTTGAGGAGTCTGGCGCTGACGTCGTTGGGACCCCTGGCCAAGCGTTTCCTGCTTGAGCCTTGCTGCGGAGCGCCGCGCCAGCACAAGGCGCTTGACAGGGGCTGCAGCCCTGTGGAGAAGGCCTGGCAGCCCCACAGCCTGCCGACTCCAACCCCGCCATTCTTTGAGAAGAGACGAGACACTTTAGTGTAGGGCAGATCAAAGCTTGGTATGAGTGGGATACCTAATATGCCATGAAATGTTCTGAGTGATGGGGAGAGACAGGACGACTTGAATTGCTCCAGACTGTCCGTGATTGTGGAAGTCATGGGCCTTGTTCTCGTCTCAACTACAATCCAGGCCTTTTAACTCTCCTGGGCTGCTTTCTTTTCTTCAAGACCGTGGATTCCAGGACTACCTCTTAACATTAAGTGTCTTGAGCACTTCCTTGTGAACGGCCTTGGGATGAGGCGAGTAAAAATACAAACCTCCACAACCTGGAAATAGGTACTTGTTGTTTCGTTCAGTGCTATCCCCCCATGACCCCCGCTCCTGCCTGCCCCTCAAATTGAACCCGGGGCGCCGGGCGAGGACAATATTTGAGTGCAGTCAGCACCGTGTACGTTTGGCCTTGGGCCAGAATTCCGGGATGTATACCTAATCTATGTCTTGAACCTCAAACACTCTCAATCTAAACGCCGTTTGCAAACCGAAACAAACCTCCCGCGCTTGCTCACGGCAGGAACGCATGTAAACAGAAGCTCTGAGTGGAGCCCCGGCTGGAGCTCCGAAAGCGTGTGGTCCAGAGCTCTTGTCTCCGTGCCGGTCTCCCTGGCTAGGCCCGAATTGGCCCGTGCTACTGCGTAATTGAGAATCTTTAGGCTTCTGACGAATTCCACCGTCACCCTGGCCGGCAAGGCAGTGCAAATCGTCGCAGCCTCACAACGGGGTTCGTTCTTTGCCCCTCCGACCTGAGTCTCGTGGAACCTGCAACTTGCACCTTTCAACCTTTTGACACCTTCCATTTCTAATTGACGAGCACACGCCTGGATTTCACACAAACGCTATCTTCTCGAACCCCGTTTTAACTCGAATCCTGTTAGTTTTCCCAATACACTGAGCTGTTGCAACTTGCCCCGCCTTCGCCCCTCCAGACTTGATCCCGATCCCCATCGCGAACCACGAGCTCACAATGATCCTTAAACAGATAGACACCATGACTGACGTCGCGACTCCCGAGGGTAAGTTCTATATTCTTTATCTATAGCTTTGGCCGGCCTTGCCATTAAATCAGTTGGCGTTGAACACTTCCGCCGTCCCGCCCTCGGCTACCCCGCCAACTTCTTTGCACGCGTTTCACATAGCTCACCATTATCCTCTCCCAGTCCTCTGGGCGCAGCGCTCGTCCGGCACCGACCCCGAAGCCAACTTCATCTACCTAACAATCAACGTGCCGGACGTGCCCAAGGGGCAGTTCGAGCTGGACCTGCAGCCGAGCGGGCTGAGCTTCAAGGGCACGTCCAACACGCTGAAGCGGACGTACCAGGTCAAGCTCGACTTCTATGCCGACATCGACCCGGCAGCCAGCCGCGTCAATCACTCGGAGCGCGACGTTGAGCTGAAGCTGCGCAAGAAGGACCTCAACGAGGAGTACTGGCCGCGCCTGCTCAAGGAGGCCAAGAAGCTGCACTTCCTCAAGACCGACTTTGATAAGTGGGTGGATGAGGACGAGCAGAACGAGGCGACCGAGGACGACTTTTCCAACTTTGGTGGTGCTGGCGGTCCGGGTATGGGTGAGTGATTTTGTTTATGTTTTTTCGATGTTTCACAATGGGTGTTTTATTACATTTCTTATCGAACACTCCCCGCCCCTCCTTGTCTACCGCTTGTTATATTTCCTTGGCTAAATGAGAAACCCACTTCAGCTGGGCTTCCGGGCATGGGCGGTACGTACAAAAGACAAAATTGGCAAGAAAAAGGAGGGACAAGGACGACAGTGGCACACAGGCTTCTTAGGGGGGGGCTTCACTTATAAGAGGACATGTACTAACGATGCATAGGCGGCGGCGACTTTGGCGGGATCGACTTCTCCAAGCTTGGTGGCGGTGGTGCCCCCGATTTCGGGGCAGGTGAGGAAGAGGACTCAGACGACGACGACCTGCCGGCACTGGAGGGTGAGGAGGAGGAGGCTGCGGCTGCGGCGGCTGTGGGCACGGAAGATGCCCCTGAGGCCGTCCCTGCGGCTGCAGAGGGCGAGAAGGCCGAGGAGGCAAAGGACGCGAAGGAGACTGCCAGCGCTTAGGGGACATGCATATCCTGCTAGATATTAGCGCTGGCCCGCCCTGCTGAATGCAATGCCCTGGCCGGCGGCCTCCTGTTGGGAGCAAGACGGTTGGTCGGGCCAAGCTGGGCTGGGATGGGTTGGGCGGACGAGATGACGGCGACCTGGGAAACAACGGGCGTTAGGAAGCCAAAAAAACACCCTGGGCTCGGGCGCGGGAGTCGAACGTATTGAGATAGGTTCTATTCATCTTGCCTTGGCGAATGGAGCCATTCGGTATTGATTTGGTATTCTTGCCGTCACTGTATGTGTCGTGATGTAAGATGTCTCTTCTAACGGCCGCAGGGGAGGTGACCACGAGTATTCCGTACACTACAGCGTGTACCTGACTGAGTGTGGGCGATCAGCCGAGAACTCAAGGCGGAAGCTAGTATTGGCGGAGAGAGGGCGGAGAGAGTGCAGAGGGTGCAGAGGGTGGAGTGCAGAAGGGCGGAGCTGCCCGAGAGGGTTGCAGGGAAATAGCCGCGCGGCTTTCGGCAATATGCATGCGGTTCTCTTTTTGGCGTGTGACGGATCGCCAGAGTGCCAGAATTTGTGTCCAGTTAACGTTGGTAACACCTACCCTACCCAAGCAGTGAGTGATAAATAAGGCTGGGTGGAGTTGTGCCATGTGAGTCTTAGCTGTATTGGAGACTGATGGGAGGGATTTATTGATACATTTTTGGAAGGTAATTAGGTCGTTCGGTATATTCCTTATGTCTACACGTGTGTGGATACATTGAATACCTAGGTACATACACCGACTTACATACCGAGTGGCTCTTTGGGTATAGTACAGTAAGTAAGGTACCTATGCATACCTGCAGGCGTCGACTCGGGCGAATTGTTCCTTGGTGATTACTGCAGAAGCAGTCACTTGAACACAAAGCCAAGACTTATTCCTCCCAGTCTTGTTACCCTGATTGCCTGCCGGGCCTGCATTCTGTGAACGTGACCTGTGGGAATATTTTGGCTCTTGCCTCACGCCCACAGAAGCCTGAACGGAATCGACACCTTCATACGCCGTATTCGTAGCACACATTACAGCAAAGCAACATACATGCTCCACAGTGTACCTACTGCCGCTGCCACTGGCACTGCTGTTGGCACGATCTGAACGATCTAGGACCAACTGCAGCGGGCACGGCCCGACAGGGCTCGGGACTGGGGAGTTGATGGGAAGAAATGCGGGATAAAGTGTTGTGGCGTTGATCCTAGGGATGGGGGTAGTGATGAAAAGGGAGAAAAGGGAGGGTATTCTTTTATGAGTGGGCTGGCGAGCCTGTTGGATTTCTCTTCTTTTTCGTCTTATTTTCTGTCTTGGAATTTTGCGTACGTTGGCAAGGATTCGAATACAGTATTTACGCGGTTCCTTCCGTTGATTATATTGGGAAGTCCGACTTATATTCAATAAACCCAATCACCGCCTTCACATCGATATATATTACCTATTACACATATTTCTCGACCCTGCGAACTCTTTCCCTCCTTAGCTTTCTCACTCTTCTGGACACAACTTCCAACCCATCCAAGTTCTACGTATCATATCGACCGCGACGACCACCACCATGTCCCGACCAACAACCCCATCAACAAGACCCTCGACCTCCTCCTCAAGCTGCTCTAGCCGCTCAACCCTCTCAACAACACCCTCAACAATAACCATAAACACACCACCACCATACACGGCCCTCGAAGCAGCGTCCTTTTCTCGCCAAGGTGCCTGCCTCACAGCTTGGCCATCCGACGAGATCTGGGTTGATCCGTTGCTCCTGTCTTCCTCTTCCCGATCTCGTTTTCTCGGCTGAAGCGAGAACGGGAAACGGGAGGAGAGAAGCTCATGAGTGAGGTGGGTCCGCTCTGCGGAACGGTTAGGAATTCGCTGCTTAGCTCGGGCGACCTTGGTATGGGACGGGATGGGAGAGGCGGTGTGATGGGATGTGGGAAGAGTATGTGATGTGCTCGAGTGGGTGGTATCTAGGTGGGTAAGCTGCAATCACGGGAGGTGATGGTCTAACGGGCGGTAAGTTTGGCGGGCGTTCAACGGCTTTTTGTGGGGGCTATAATATGTGTGTTATAGCGTAGATCGATCGGATCGGATCGGATTGGATCAGATTAGGGTTGGGGTGTATTGGTTGGTTACGGGAGCATACGGAGGGTCTGATTTGGGGAATAAGGGGGGTTGAGGGAAACAGGGGACGGTTTACATACGGCGGTTTATTTACTTCACCACCTATTTACACGATCACCTTCATACAACTTGGAAACACCAAACACCCTCCGTTACTCCGTCGCAAACCGCAACACATCTACGCTCCCCCCCAGCGCCTGGGTCGCATAGTTAACCAGCGCAAACCGATAGCCCAAGAAGAAAGCCCAGCCCGTGTACAGCTCATACTCCCCGCCCAGCGCCGTAAACTCCCCGCCCTCCTCCACACCAACCCGGTACCCAAATGTCGCCAGATGCGTCCCATCCGCCCGCGCATCCATGCCCACGCGGAACCACACACTCTCCGTGTCCACGGGAATCTCCACGCTGTCCGTCACGGCACCCAAATCCAGCGTCGCGCCGCCGTACTCGTCAATCGTCGCGTTGAACCACGTTACCACCTCCAGCCGGCTTTCCGTGTTGTTGCCATCCGCAGGTAACTTGTGCACGCCAATGTACGAGCTGCGGTCGCGGAACACAGCCAACCCGGCCCGGTCACCGTCGGCCAGCTGCGAGATGTTGAGCCAGGCCGTGGCAGCCGGGAACTCGCCATAGGCCCGGTGCGTGAGCGTGTTGCGGGCCGAGTACAAGTCATCCGTGACCGTAGCCGTTGAAAGTGTCAACCCTGCCTCAGCACTCAGCGCGTAGGAGGACTCGTCCGGGTTGTGGTTCCACTCAAACGCAGGCGGGAGCTCGCTCAGCGCGGTGAAGTCGTAACTGTTAGACGTCCAGGTATAGTTCAACGGCTGACTCGGCAGCGGAAGCGGGTAGCTCACTCCCCAACTACCCTCCCCCCCGGCAGAAGTATTCGTCACCAACGTTGGAAACCCATCCTCCCCCCACACCACGGGCGCCAACACCGGCAACCTCCCCCCCGGATACGCCCACGTAAACGACATGAAATACCACTCCCCCGGCGCCGCCTCCACCAAGCTCCCCTGATGCGGCACACCACCCCCCGGCACGGGGCCCGGCACCTGATCCGCCAACGCTTTCGCCTCATACGGACCCCAGGGAGAATCCGACTTCCACACATACGCCGTTGACCCGGGATGATCGTTCAGGATATAATACGTCCCGTTGATCTTGTACAACCTGTTCCCCTCCAACCCATCCACGCCCACATCTGCGGGTGTCAACACCGTCTCTGTCCGCACAATACTCTTCCCGTCTGCCGCGAGCTGCGTCACGTTCACCACGCTTTGTCCCGACCACGTATACACCACATACAACGTATCCTCTTCCCCCTCGGCCGCGGGCACATCATCAACCAACAACCCATTATCATAAAAACACTCCTCATTCCCCAACCACGCGACCTGTTCCCACGGGCCCTCGGGGGCCGGGGCCGTATAAACCCACGTATTCCAAAAATTCGTACACCCAATCCAATACCACAACCCATCACTAGGCCGGTACCTCATACTCGACGCCCACGTACCTCCCCTATACGCCCTCTCGCCCGGGGTTACAGTCCCATCATCGTTGACGGTGGGGGGCGGGAGGTCGTAGCCGTTGCCGAAGGTGAGGCGCGGGACGGTGTGGCCGACCCATTCCCAGTTGATGAGGTCGTGGGAACGGAGGAGGGGGGCGCCGGGGCTGTAGTGGAAGTTGGAAGACAAAAAATAGAAGGCGCCGTCGGGGCCGGGGGAGATGTCGTTGTCGGGGAAGTCGGAGTAGAGGATGGGGTTGGTGAATTTGTCTTGGGCCTGGGCGGAAACTTGGGTTTGGCTGGTGAGAAAGGTGGCGGCGAGCGCCGTGAGGAGGGTTGGTTTCATTCTGGATGGGTGCTCGAGGGGCGACCACGTCCTGTCCTCGAATGGGCGTGAATGAAGAAGTGAGTGAGTGAGTGAGAGAAACAGAAACGGACTTCAAGATGGCTCACCAAGCTTAAACATATTAAATCAAACCTCCCAGCCCAACCTAAGCTCATCATACCAACCATAAATTGCAAACCACGCAGAACCACCCAAAAACACACAAACGAATGCAACCCCGTCCCTGAAAGAGATAAAATAACCCGGGTCGACGGTAGCCAAGATCCGCGATCTTCCCGTAGCTTATCCGGCACGGGAAGCCAACCTCCGGGATGTCGGAGTCCCGTCTACTTTGGGCCAACCTTTCAATTGATGGAAAATCTTGCTGTTCGCAGACTCGTCTCTACCTCCGACTGCGTAGTGTAGTAGTCGACATAAGGTACCATTTCTAAACATATAGTGAGCACGTATTCGTATATCATCAGCTTCACTTCCTTCACTCACATTTCAGAATACCCAACTCAAATTCCGATACCCCAATTCCCGGCATCACTCAGCCTCCGCTTGGCTATACCCGGGATTGGTGCGCTTGAGAGTCGGATAGTCGGGCCTGTTGTTAAAAGCGAAGAGTTGTTTTGAGAGAATACAATCGCACAAGCTCCGGAGGTTACCTACCAGTGTGACGGTCCTACGGGCAATTAGCCACAACCACCGAGTTGCAACACATCGGACAACTCTCAAACATACACAGCAAAGCATACAGCAGAATATCAGATAATGTAACGACCACTTGGGCCCAATTAACAGTGCACCCTCAAGCTACCGAGATGTGTCAATCTGTCCCTCAGAAAACGATGCGAAAACAGGATCCCATGTCAAAACCGCACGCCGTTGCCTCAACCCTAATGCTAACCCCCGGAAGACTCATTTCATACATCCATGCACCCCCAACCCTTACCGTGGACTAGCTACAGAGACTTAGCCCGTCGTTCTGACAGCCAGCTCCCCACCTAGAGGACATCCTCCTCCATCGCCGCATCGCCACCGGTGGCAGCCGCAGCGGGGGCAGTCGCCGTAGCCGCATTGTTCTCTGTGTTGGCAGTGTCAAAGTAGTCCGCCATCTCCGAGTCGAGCTCCTCCGCCGTCTTCTTCGCCGGTCGGTTGGGACGGGGACGACCAGCCTTCTTGGTGCCCTTGCCAGCGGCGCCCTTACCCGTCGCGTTGGCACCCTTCTTGACGTTGGCCGCCGACTTAGGTTGAGCCTTGGGCTGCGTCATACGCTGAGCCAGTGTTTTGGGCTGCGGGATAAGGTCGGCAGAAGCAACGACAACCTCAACCTAGTTGCTGTTAGAAACATGCTTGCCAAATATCCGGGTTTCCAAGAAAGAAGACCTACCTTGACAGGCTTGTTGTCGATGAGGAGACCGTTGAGGGAGGCAAAAGCCTTGCTGGCGCCGTCCGCATGTTGGAAGGTGACGTGCGCGTTGCCACGGCTCTGACCGCCCGGGCCGTACGCGATCTCGACCTTCTTGACTTGGCCGACAGACTGGCTGAAGTACTCCTATCGAGTGTGATCGTGGTTAGTGTCAATTAGAGACTTCGGTATTCCGAGCGTTCGTGTGCGGAAAGTGCGGAAAAGGTCGAATAATCCGTCCATCGCGATATGGCGTAGCGTCGGCGTCCTGATAACAAGGAACAAAAAGCAGCGAGCAGAGCAGCAAGCAGGGCAACGAGCATAACCCCCCGAAAAGCGTGACCGGCAACTGGCAGGCAAACCGCATCCGGGCTCGAATGAGACCCGTCAATCGAATGGCCCCGCGGTGTGTACCCCAACTCATGCCGAAGAGGAGGCAAAAACGTCCGGTGTGGCCTGCCGTTTGGAACTGATCTCAACGAAACGCATTGGCCCTCTCGAAGGTTCGAAGAAAGCCCTCAAAACGGACAGCATCGATTGGTAGCGATGACGCTCAACAACTCCCCTTGAACCTGCCACCCAACTAAGGGGGAAAGCATGGAGTAAGTTGTGTCGATTGCTTGCTGCAAAGCTCGCTGATTCACACAATCATCGACCTGGTGACCGGCCAAGGTGGAGATACGTGCAACGGAGTCCAGCTTGGCGTGCTGTCTGACATATTGCCGGCGCCTACATGGTCCGGGCAGAGCCTTCGAGTCATGGGTGCTTGCCAGGCTACCATATGACGAGGTTGCGCGCAGACATCGGCTTGCTCAACTTCTGTGGCCAGATGACCATGACTGATAGCGTAGCCGGCAGAGCCAACGTAACGCATCAAGAGTGAACTGAGGCATCAGGGCAGCCGCTTTCAAGCGCTGGTTGGAGGGGGTGACCGCCCTCATTGTCCATGGGGACATACGTCGATAGGATAGGTCGCAAAAACGGGCGTCGACAAGAATTTCGAAGGCTGAATGGCCTCAGCGGCAATAACATACCTTGATCTGGGCTTCGGAAACATCCCTGGGCTGTGACAGTGTTAGTCAATGCACTTTTCAAGAAAGTATCCATGGGGGGTTTGTTCAACTCACCAAGTTGCTGACCATGATCTTGCTCTCGCCAGTCTGACCAGCGCCCTTAGCAGGGGTCGGCTTGTTGGCGCCACGAGTAGCCTTGGTGCTTTTTTGAACGCCACCAGCCGGAGCAGTCGGGGCGGCGCGAGTGGTGCTACCAGCAGTGCGCCGGGTGGAACGACGACGGCCCTGCTGGTTGCGTCGCTGGGTGGTGAGGATCTCGTCGAGAGTCTGGTCGAGCTTGCCGGACATGATTGCGACGGTGAGCACGAAGCTGATGGAATGTGGTGTGTGGGATAGGCAGGTGAGTGCGCGCGACTCGTTGAGTAGAGATGCACGGTGCGAAAAGCTGGTTGAGCTTCGCTGGAAAATGGCAGGTGCGAAAAGGTGGTCGGCTGATCGCAAGGAGTTACCGCGTTTTTCTCTGCAATTGCACGTCGCGCCGGGTCGCGTTGAGTGCGGTCGGTGGCAGGCGAAAAAAAAAGGCGGTTGATGTGTTTTAAATCGTTCGGCGGATCAAATGTTTTCCGGCGAGCGATGAGCGAGGCAAATCCGCACAGTAGTCAGGATAATGCGTAGGTTGAGATAGTTGGTGGTGGTTGGAAGAGAAAGGGAGAGCAGAAGCAAGGAGGAGAATGAGTCGCGCGAGAATTTGAGGAAGCGTTCGCTGGGCCTGCTAGGCGGCCACTGGACCAGGCGGAAAGAGCGAACCGGTCAGCCCCAGCGGTTCTGGGGTGGCGCGGGGCTGCAGGGGAATGCGCTTGGCCCAATAGAGTTTGGTGACTGTTCCAGCCACAGCGTTGCTGCATGTACCGATACTTCTGGTAGTTAAAGTGGGTCAAGCCAATCGTGTTTGATAGCATCCAAGATCGCGCTCGGGCGACTTTTGTAATTGTTTGATATAGTTCTCAAGATGCCGGTGGTTTTAAGGGGAGACAATAATTTTGGGGTAGCGGAACTAGAAGGACCTGGCACGGCAGCGAACAATGCCGGTGGAACGACCTTGGAAAAGGCTCCTCATCTCTAATATTCGGTTCAATAGATACCACCTCCACCAAAGAAATGCTTCATAAAGGATCGCGTCGCTATTGTCTCCCACCCGGTTCGCCGTTCTTCCGGAACCACCTGCCGCAAAAGACGTCCATCAGAATGAACTGGAATACCGTTCCGGTCTCTGTCCGCCGATATACCACCTTCCAACCACCGACAGACCGCCGACACCTGACTTGTTCCCTTTCGACCATTCATTCTTCCTGTTCTCCATCACGCAGCGCAGACCCCTTGCGCAGAATCCCACGGCCTCCAATGTCCATATGCTCAAATTATAGATCCATTGCTTGGCGGCGATGGCCGCCGGCAATCCTATCATATACCTCGTCCCGCCGAGTAATTCATTTTGCCTTGGCCACAGCCGGTGTCGCCTGCGTTGTCGTCTTGCCCTTGAGTTCTTGGCTCTCCTTCTCGCCGGAATTGACGTCGAAAAAGGCGTGGAGAATGATCAACGCCGCAGCGGCTGACCCGAGGACGATGGCCAAACGGTAGAGTTCGTTGTCGGAGATCATGGTGAAAGAAGACTGGGGTCCGCAACTGTCGCGAGGGGTGTTTCGAGATTGAGGATTGAAGATTGGACTGGCTTCGGGGGCTTCGATTGACCTAGAATATTGGTCGCAGTGTTTGTAGCGTGCGGGTGTTGATTGCGCCTTTCCGTTTGCGAGTTTGTGGATGATTGTCGTGGTGGCAGCTGTCGTGCAGGCGCGGGATCTGGACAGCTTTCCAGAGTCGCGGCTTGCGACATGCCAGCTCGCAAACGGCCATGTACTGATACCACAGGCTGCATCCCAACAGGTCCAGGTCACGTGCGTCGCGCCTTGGCTCAACACGTCAGGGCTGTGCGGCAGGGTGGGGCACAAATTGAGACCATTCAGAACTCACCAGCGAAACCCGGCTTTGGCCAGGGTCCCCGCCTGGAATCTGCAACTTTGCCTTCGACACAAAACCTCGACAACCTACCGCACGCCCGGCCGTCTCCGCCCCCCTCGAGGTTCACGAGCCGGCCCCTATAGTCACCCCGGGATTGTATCGCGCATTCAGAATCACACACTCGCCCAACATGGCACCAAAAAAGAATGAAAAAGGCCCCGCCAAAAAGGTGGATGTCAAAAAGGCTGTCGAGGACAAGACCTTTGGCATGAAGAACAAGAAGGGTGCCGTCGCCAAGAAAACAATTGCCCAGCTTGAAGCCAGCTCGAGTTCACAGCAGAAACGCAAAGACGCCGAGAAGGCCGCCCGTGAGCGCGAGAAGAAGGCCGCCGAAGATGCGAAGCGAGAGAACGAGTCGCTGCTCAACAAACCCGCTCAGATACAAAAAGTGCCGTTCGGTGTTGACCCCAAGACGGTTGTCTGCATCTTCTACAAGAAAGGGAATTGCGAGAAGGGCAAGAAGTGCAAATTTTCCCACAACTCGGACATGGATCGCAAGACCGAAAAGATCAACCTGTACCAGGATACACGGGCGGATGAGGAAGAGAAGAAGAAGCAGGAGACATCGGCCGACTGGGACGAGGAGAAGCTCCGGACGGTCGTGCTCTCCAAGAAGGGGAACCAGCGTACATCGACCGACAAGGTGTGCAAGTTCTTCATCCAAGCCATCGAGGAGGGCAAATACGGCTGGTTTTGGATCTGCCCGAACGGCGGCGACAAGTGCATGTACAAGCACGCACTTCCACCTGGGTACGTGTGGCAAACACTCTTGCGACTCTCAACAAACAATTTAACTGACCATTTCCCAGGTTCGTGCTCAAGACGAAAGAACAGAGGGCGGCAGAG
Source organism: Dichotomopilus funicola (assembly GCF_033296635.1). NCBI lineage: Eukaryota > Fungi > Ascomycota > Sordariomycetes > Sordariales > Chaetomiaceae > Dichotomopilus > Dichotomopilus funicola. Next base: position 154,143 of record NW_026944059.1, read on the forward strand.
AAGGCTCTCATGGACAAGTCGCCACTCAAGACCCTCACCATCGAAGAGTTTCTCGAGTCCGAGCGGCACAAGCTCACCGGAACGCTCACACCCGTCACCCCCGAGTCATTCGCCAAGTGGAAGAAAGAGCGTCTCGACAAGAAAGCGGCCGAGGAGGCGCTACGGAAGGCCAAAGAGGCGACCGGCCGTGCGTTGTTCGAAAGCGGCAACTGGCGCGGAGACGACGAATCCGAAGAGGAAGAGGAAGAAGAAGACGACTCGGCCTGGAATCTCGAGAAGCTACGGCGAGAAACGGAGGCCCTTCGGACAAAGAGGGAGGAGGAGCGGCTGGCGGCCTTGCACGGAGTACCGTTGCCGAGTAGTGTGCCCAACGGGGAGGAGCCAGGGGAAGAAGAGACGGAGCCAGAGGCTGTACCGAACACTTGAGATGAGCTTTCTCATTTACAACTACACTACGACGCCGCGCGGCTGAGAGAGGACAGTGAGCCCACTGAGCGCTCCTCCTTTCCCGGCACACAGCGTCACCCACGCTTCTCGGGAGGCTTCCGAGCCCGCAGGGACAGCGTGTCAGGATTCAGTGGGATCAGAACAGGTTGGACTGTTGGAAGATCACAGGCGCGGAGTTGACTATATAGGGCTATCGCCAAATATATCCACCTTGGGGCTGACCACCTCCGCGCTTTACGCGACTCCCTGTCTTTCGACCCAACATAGCCGAGTTCAATGTGCAGACACTGACTGATCGTAGCCCCTACCCTCGCCTACCAATACCTTAGAACTTCTCAACATACGGCCGCAGGTCCAACTCCTGCGTAAAGCTCGACCGATGCTGTGAGTGCAAGTGCCAGTAGCTATCGGCGATCTATTCCCCCGTCAGCATCTTATACAACTGCTGCGAGGGAAAAACAAGAATAGAAATTACTCACCGCATCGGGATCAATCTTCCCATCCGGCTTGCCGTCATTCACAATACGCGACTTCGTCCGCGGGATATCAATGGTGCCGTCTACGATGATATGCGCCACATGCACCCCGCGCGGGCCAAATTCGCGTGACAGGCTCTGCGTCAACGCCCGCACGGCAAACTTACCCGCCGCGAAGGCGGCAAAGCGTGACGAGCCGCGCACTGAGGCCGTCGCGCCCGTCACGAGCAGCGTTGGCGGGTGGAGAGGCGCTGGCGATGTGGCGTCGACGGAGTCCAGGAGTTGCGGGAGAGAAGCATGGGCGAAGTTGTAAAGGCCACCACTGTAGAATGTTAGCTAAGGAGTGAATGCTGGGTGATCTGGGGGAAGGTGGAACTTACGCGTTGCCGCTGAGGCTCTGGTTGAACTCGTCGGCGGTGGTCTCAAGGAAGGGCTTGATGCCGAAGCCAGCGCCGGCATTAACTTTTGTCCCCAGTTAACACATGTCGTCACAACTCCTTGGCACGACATCCAACCAAGTACTTACAAATAGCAGCCGCCAACTTCTTGTCCCCGAACTCCTTCTTGATCTGCTCAAACGCGGAGGCAACCGACGCCGCGTCGGATGCATCGGTGCTGATGCCCAGCGCCTCGCCGCCCTGCTGCTTGATCTCGGCCACGATATCGGTGTAGTTAGACGGGTTGCGGGCGAGGAGCACGACCGGGTAGGCCTTGGCGAAACGCAGGGCTACGGACCGGCCGGTACCGGCGCCGACGCCGGCTACGATGGCATAGAAAGACTTGGAGACGGTGGACATGGTTATTTCTGGTGTTGTCGTGTGTTGTGGGGTGTTATGGAGTAGTGAGGATGGGCTACAAGTTAGTGTGTGGGAGTGATGTTGAAGGTGAAGCTTGGTGTTGAGTCGAAGTATGAAGTCGAAGGAAGTGTGAGAGCATTGTGGCCATACACCGGAAAGTCCGGCATCTTATACACAAAACGGAGTCGGTCCATGAGGTGCTTCGTCCGTACAATGAGATGATGTCCAGCCTTGGAAGGGACGATTCGCATAATCAAGCAACCCCGCCCTCATTGCGTGGTGCAAGACTGATTAATAATGCCGGGCATCCTTTTGGTCCGGGGCGCCCAGACATGATGGAATATCTAATGCAGATTGGTGATGCTGGTTGGTCCTACCCATCTTTACTCCGACTGGTGATTAGTTATTTCCGAGAGCGCATGTAACTACGTGTAGTCGGGAGTTGAGGTTTGGTTTGAGTTCTCGAGGTGCCAATGGACAACATACAATCATGAGGGTTAGGGTTGATTTGCCGCAATATTACCGTATTAGATACCCTTTAGTTACCAAACACGACCTTGGAACACGCCAGCCCATCTAAGCCCTTGCCAATTCATTTCATCAATTGACTGACTGGCAACACCATTGACTCAAACTTATCTTACATCTAGGATAGCCTTCTATTATTTCTCTACCTCCCCAAATTCTCGCGTTGGGGATGCATGGGGGTTTTTACCAACGCGCCAATTTGATACACCGATTTTACGCGTCCGGCGAGTTTTTGGGGTTCGGCCAAAGGGGCCCTTGAACACAATGCCCTACGATCCAGATTGGGACCCGGACGCTATAATTGGCAGCGATCTCGTTAACGATCCTGCTGGGGGCTTTGTAAGCCCCTCGCCAGAACATGATGCAAACGGGTATGAAAACGAAGACGGGCAGGAGGATCGCAAGCTTGACGTCGATAGTCGGAATGGGAACGGCGCTGTGAAAAGGCCCTTGATATCCACCTCGAGGATCGATCCGCCACGTATCCCGCATTTTCCGAGCTTCAAGAAAGAAGAGTCAGTAGCAACACCTCCGAGCCGACTGCCCTTTCCTGGAGCCTCTGCCATCCGATCAACGCCTCAGCTGGAAGTAGTCCTTCACTCTAGTCCCCGGCGAAGGTCTTTCACCTCGGTAGACCGGCCAACTCAAGATGCAAACCCAGAAACAAGCCTTGTCACGTCCGACATTATCCCAAAACCAAGCATCAAGCGCGAAAAGCCCCCAATAAAAGCTCAGGTAGCCTCAAAGAAGCCACCACCTCCCGCTGCTTCAGTACCCAAGACACCAGGATCATCCACAACCTCTCCTCAGCCCCGGAAGCGTGGCCGCCCATTTGGTTGGAAGCCTGGTCATGGCTCATACGCTGCATTGAGAGAGGGATTCCCCCCGGGGATGGTGCCATCCATGATCAAACCGAAAAAGCTCACCGGCGAGCAGAAAGTGCGCCGTAAACCAGGGCGGAAGCCAGTTCCCACGGCCCGCCAGCTCTACCTCCGGCTTAACCCGCAGTTTGTTGTCTTCACTTGCGAGTGGAAGGACTGTCCAGCGAGACTGCAGAATATGGAGACACTCCGGAAGCACCTATTCATCGTCCACGGCAGGCCATCGCCATCAACCGGGGAAAGCCAGTCCACCAGCTTTCCCTGTGAATGGGCATCCTGTACCGTTTCACCCTTCCCAACTCTCGATACCTTTAAATCCCACGTCGAAACCGCCCACCTCCTTCCTTACCTCTGGCACGTCGGCGACGGACCGCAGAACAGCACGCCTTCGCCCTCACTCTCCCTCCCATCTCGCCAACCCACTCCCCCCCACTCAACAAACAACGCCACCGCCATCGCCAACAACAACCCCCCACATCCCCTCCCCCACTACCTCTTCAACGCCCACGGCGAGCAAGTCACACCCTCAATCCACGACCAACAACGCGAAACAGACGACGACCGGCGCAAGCGACAGGCGCGCATCAACCGCGTGGTGCAGCAGCGCGACCGCAACGCGCCGGAGGAACCCGACTACACGGCGCACGAGCTGGAGATCATTGGCGAGGTGGCGCGGGCGAAGCGGGCAAGGCAGAAGATGCTGGGGGAGTACGCGGATGCGGTGCTTGAGGGGGGTGTTGGGGGGGAAGGGTGGAAGCCTTATTAGGTTGTTGATTACCTACCTACCAAGGCATGTGTTGGGAGTCTGTTAAAGAGGCGGCCTGTTTTGGTGATTATGAGGTGTGGATGGGGGGGTATAGATAGGTTTTGGGGATGGGAGCAAGACCCGGCGATGTTGTTGTACAATACGGGATATGGGACATGTGATAATACTTGGGCGACAGTACGCCAAGAACACATGGGACAGATGGTTTAGTTGAGCATGGCGTTGATATTCATTGATACCTGTTGATTGGGAAGTAACTTACAAAAACCACCATCTTTACCGTGCTAGCCCGTCCTGCCAGTTTTATTCCCGCAAATTGTATGGCTCCACGTCTCATACCACGTACGGATCCGTAATCATGCGTTCCAAGGCGCGGGTTCAAACATGAGACACGAATCTGACTCGCGTCTTTTGCAGAGCCACGCGTCGAAATACGTCTCACTCGTATTGAATCCGATCAAGTCCGGCAGTGCCGGCACTCCCTCACTCAAATGGCTGGGCTTCATTCCAGACACAGGAATGGAAACCCCAGCAAATACATTGAGTTATGCAGTGGTGCTAGATGAATACTAGTATTGCCGGCCCGGGTTGTTTTCCGTTAACTTTCTTTGCTCTCATTTCTCAAAAGAAACAAAAGGCCCATGCCCCGCACGGGCGGACTTTCCTTTTTCTCCTCCTCAGTGGTGCTTTGGTGCTTTGGTGCCGTGGACCAACAAAAAGCCGGATTCCCAACACGGGAGGTGCGTGGGTTTGTAAGCCAACCAACCTGTTCTAGACGCCTAGCTGCCCGCGTTAGGACACAATTCTTCGGGCGAGCGACAAAAAAAAGGGGCCGTGTCGCCCCCAGAATTGGTGGGGAAGGCGTCTGATACATCATACAAGTGAGCGGCGACGAGAATCAACTCCTCCACTTGTCAATCAACCTGAGAGACCGAGAAGTTCGCCTCCCCCTCTTTGGGAATCCGGGCCGCAGTGGATATCAACCGCCCGTTTAGGGGGCCGTAGTTCTCAGCAGGATCACTGTGGCACAGGCTTTTCCACCGTGAACCTGTGAACCACCCGAACGACCCCTGAGGTGAGGTGGCTGGCACTGGCCGGAAAGCTTCCTCTGCTCATCAGCCTCCCAACTTGCTTGCCGCGATGCTTGCTTTGTTTGCTGCGCCTTGGCGAGCTACCTATCCTAACGGGGTATTAGCGGCGTGCCTGGGCTGACCGTTCCGTCCCGTCGGGGCGGAGAGGTCGTGTTGATGGTGGAAATGGATATCCATGAAAGAGACGACGGAAACCTGCTGTGTACTAAAGTTAATCCAGAATATTCAATAATTACATTCCTGCGTCAAATAGGTGCGGTATTTCAGTGCAACAGGACGTTGTGAATGCAGCTTCCGGGGCAAGAACGAGGATGGGGAAGGTGCCGCCTGCCCTGGTCTGTCCTGGCCGGGCGGCAGGTCCCGTGACTCCCCGCTGTTGAGGCTGCAATTGGAGCCCCAGACCCCTGTAAACGGCCGCCGGGGCCTTGTTTTCACTGGCCCGGGCAGTTCCCTTGAGGGGCCCCAGGGTTCAGAGGCCTGGAGCAGCCGCTCGATTGCGCCCCCCGGCCAGCGTTCCATCAGCCGCTGCTTGTTCTTCTGGGCGGTCGCCCGCTCACGAAACTTGTATCGCAGAGCGCCCAGCCAGCCGTTTCCATTTGCTGGAGCCACAGCAGCCCGCCGCCCATATCCATTCTGTTCCCGCATTGACTTGCCCGTGCACAACCGCCAACTTTCGCACACCATCCGGCCACAACCAGCCATCGCTCATCGGCCATCGACTGTTGACCATCGATCATCGGCCATCGACCGCCGGCCCATCCATCGTTCAGGACCTTTCTCTATCCCGTCCCGCTCGAACCACCATGGTCGGCTTCCCATGATCATCTCGAAAACGACCAGCTCCAGAATGCCATCCACCAAGAACACGAATGGCGACACGCACTTTCACCAAAAGGTGAAGGGGTGGTTCTCGCGCAACTCGGCCAATCGCGACCGCGACGCCACAACAACGGGCGAAAGCAATACCCATCCTGCCAACAGCCCCAATACCACCGGCGGCCATGACCAGAAGAACAACAGCAACACGCCGCGGTCCGACACCAAGAGCGCCTTCCGGCAGACCAAGTTCTGGACTGTCGGCCGCCTCCGCAGCGCTACCACCGCCAGCGAAGGCAACCCGCTCGAGAACGAGGCCCTGAGCCCGACCGCCCACGCGAACCCCTACTTTGCCCACCAGGGCCAGCCCGGCCTGCGCCACCACAACGAGGGCTCCGTCCCGCCTAGCCCGCCCGACACCCCCTCGGTGCACGTCAGCACGGTCGACGGGACCGGCAGCAGTGTCGGCGGCGGTGTTGGCGCAGATGGCACCGAGATTGTCGGCGAGGGCGATGCAGCCGCGAATGCTATAGAGACGGCCCGCAAGGAGGAACTGGCGCGGAAATTGCGCAGGGTCGCCAGCGCGCCAAATGCGCAGGGCTTGTTCTCCAAGGGCGCCAAGGCGGCGAATGGTGGCAACGCTAGTAGCAGCGAGGAGGACAACGGCAGCCGGCCGGGGACGGGCAAAGGGAGCGGCCCGTTACCGGGGAACCAGGGCCAAGGGAAAGGCCAGAAGGGCGTCGCTGGTGCGGGTGCCGCTGCGGTTGGGGCGTCGGTGTCGGACAGTGGGCTGGGGACGGCTACTGACTCGGATGTGCTGGGATCGCTGCCGCCGCCGAACCAGTCGGCGCTGCAGTTTAGGCGGACGTACAGTTCGAACTCGATTAAGGTGCGGAATGTGGAGGTCGGGCCGCAGAGTTTTGACAAGATCAAGTTGATTGGTAAGGGGGATGTGGGCAAGGTGTATCTGGTGCGGGAGAAGAAGAGCAGTCGGTTGTATGCGATGAAGGGTAAGCCAGCCTCTATCTTGTGTCACTACCTACCTATGGGCGCTGTGCTGTGTATGGGCCGACCCGTTAACTGACACAACGCAGTGCTGAGCAAGAAGGAGATGATCAAGCGGAACAAGATTAAGAGGGCGCTCGCGGAGCAGGAAATCCTGGCGACGAGCAATCACCCGTTCATCGTGACGCTGTACCACTCGTTCCAGTCTGAGGACTACCTCTACCTCTGCATGGAATACTGCAGCGGCGGCGAGTTCTTTAGAGCGCTGCAGACGAGGCCCGGGAAGTGCATCTCGGAAGAGGATGCGCGGTTCTACGCGGCCGAGGTGACGGCAGCGCTGGAGTATCTGCATCTGATGGGCTTTATCTACCGGGATCTGAAGCCAGAAAGTGAGTGAACCGCGACAGATTTATCTTTTGATCGATCCCCGCTGACCCAGCCCAGACATTCTGCTCCACCAGTCCGGGCACATCATGCTGTCGGACTTTGATCTCTCGAAACAGTCAGACCCAGGTGGCAAGCCGACCATGATTCTGGGCAAGAACGGGACCAGCTCGACGTCGCTGCCGACCATCGACACCAAGTCATGCATTGCCAATTTCCGGACCAATTCGTTCGTCGGCACGGAGGAGTACATTGCGCCCGAGGTGATTAAGGGCAGTGGGCACACCAGCGCCGTCGACTGGTGGACATTGGGCATCTTGATCTACGAGATGTTGTATGGCACGACGCCCTTCAAGGGCAAGAACCGCAACGCGACGTTTGCCAACATCTTGCGCGAGGACATTCCCTTCCCCGACCACGCCGGCGCTCCGCAAATATCAAAGTCAGTTTACCTTTCCTCCTACCCTTCCCCCTCACCTACTACCTTTCGTTCTTTCGTTCACATGGTTACTAACACACGGCAACAGTCTCTGTAAATCCCTCATCCGTAAATTGCTCATCAAAGACGAGAACCGCCGTCTCGGCGCCCGCGCCGGCGCCTCCGACATCAAGACACACCCCTTCTTCCGCACCACCCAGTGGGCCCTAATCCGCCACATGAAACCGCCCATCATCCCCCACCAGGGCCGCGGCATCGACACGGTCAACTTCCGCAACGTCAAGGAAAGCGAGAGCGTCGACATCAGCGGGTCGCGGCCCATGAAGGGCAGCGGTAGTCCCGGTGTGGGCGGGTCGGGAGGTGCTGGCGGCGCCGGTAGCAGCAGTAGTGCGGGCGGGACGCCTGCGGGTGTGCCGTTGGATAGTGGGCTGGCTACGCCGGGCGGGGAGACGCCGGATCCGTTTGAGGAGTTTAACAGTGTCACGCTGCATCATGATGGGGAGGATTGGAATGGTGGGAAGGGGTAGTTCGTTGGTGCGGGGTGTATATGGTGAAGGTGAGGGGTAGTAGTAGGGTGCGGGCGGAGAGGAATTCTGTAGGGGAAGAACTACAGCGAAAGAAGCAGGCGATGGGTGGCTTGTCCCCTGTTTTCTTATTTTTTCTTTACTATTTTCTTTTTGACTCGGTTTTGTGTCAGTCAGCTTATGGTCCACTCACTCCTTTGATTAGACAGAAAGAGGAAGAGAGATGAGGCAGAAGAGGTGCCACGGCCGCCGACAGCGAATAGTGAGGGACGGGCAAGCACGGGATGGACTAGGACGCTTGCACGCCGGGTCGGGTCGGAGAATGCCCCATGCTCATGTCCCTCATGCACACACGCACGCACACACATACGCTTCATCTGGTGGAGTTTTATGGCGTTTTTCAAGTTTACCTACTCTTCGATGAAGGAGATGTTTATTTTCTCCTCTTTCTTCCTTTGAGGATGGGTGGGTGGATAGGGTTGGTGGTGTTGGGAGGAGTTTGTTGGACGGGTATGGTATGGGATGGTATCGGAAGAATGAATGGGTGATGAGTGATTTGTGTAGGGCAAGGGGAGAAGGGGGTGAATGAGGGGGGGTGAGATGAAATGATATGGGGTGTTAGGTTTGTCTCATGGAAGGGGTGGAGGATACGGACAGAAGGAATAGTAACAGAAACTGAATATATAAAGCGTCTGTGGATTTTTAGGTATGGGCCATCAGGCGGTTGAGTGTTGCTGGAAACTTGTGGGAACTCGTAAAGGAGTTGCATCTGATATCTTGAATTTCGATGTCTCAAATGTTTCGCTCCTGATGGTGCTGGTGAGACTTCGAGAGTCGAGACCAAGAAAATAAGTTGCATCCTGGCGCGAACAGACTAGCGCATGATCTCCCGCTTATCGAGGGGGAGAAACTTTATTTGGAGTAATTCACACCCGTGACTTGTTCCGTCGTCCATTATTCGGCCGACAAGTACCGGACACACCAACTTACGAGTAGGTGCCGAGACAATCTCGACCAGATGGCGTGGGCACGGGGCTTCCGGAATGCCTTCCCATCCCGTGGAAGGTGCGACCGGACTGATCTTGTCTTGGGTTACACGGCGGTCGATCCGCTAGCGATCCCCGGTGGTGGTTTCCCGTCCTTGTTCTTCCCCTGGCTGCTGCTGAAAATGGCGCTAAATAATTGGGCGTGGCGGGTCGAGCAAGTGGGAATTTGCAGATTCTGCATGTACAAATTGGGGAAGGCTCGACTTAACAATTGAGGTGACTGGGGAGTTTTCCATTGCATCGCGCCTGCTTACTCGAATACTTGTTGAAAAGAGTTGAGTAAGTGGCTCGGTGGGTGAACGAGGGGCTGGGAAGGATCAGCAGCGCGAATGCGAGAGATGAAGTCACAGCAGGACTGATTGACCGGCATTCACACCACCAAGGAAGGCTGGTTGGTTACCCGTTCGCTTGTTTGCTGCGATTATCTGCAGTTGGATTCCGTCATATTGGTGTCTTTCCTCTGTCTCAAGGCTTATCTTGTTTTACCTTTTCTCCCACAAGGATTATTCGGTCTTATTCCAGTACATCTTCAGTTTTGCACTTTGGGCAAAAGTATTGTTTACACTCCATGCGAGGATCACTACGTCGCGAAAACACCACCCCCTTATATTCAATGCTGAATTAGTTTCCGACCTCCCTCGCGGCTTTCGCGAGACAGATGGCGGCAAGATGAGTGAAACGGATGCTCATCAGCCGGCCACTTTGGCCGGTCATCCGTCGTCTCCATCACCTTCCCCGACTCTCTCTCCCGGTCCTGAACAAGGAGAACAGCCCCAACAGCACGAAATGCACCAAGTGCAACTCGAAGATTCTGGGATCAACCCATTCCTCGCCACGGTAGACCCCTATCTCGATAACGGCGGCAATGGTAACCACGACGATAAGGACGACGATAATGACGACGGTAAGGACGATGATAACGACGACACCAGCGGCGATTTACGCACAGCTACCATCCTCAACACGCCGACCTCCCTCCTCTTCTGGTCCGATCCGCATCCCATTACCACTCTCCCACGTCATATTCACCGCATTCCGTTGTACACGCCGCGCTGGCTGGTTGATGCATTGCATCGAGATCCGAGGTCAACGTCAGCGTCAGCAGACAGTGATGATAAACTCGAGGCAGTCCCTGGCGCGGGTTCTGCGAGAAACGAGGGCAAGGGGAACCGAGATGAGCCGGGCGGGAGCGAGGAATCCGACGACACGCTGGATCCGGCCCGGCGTATCGTGTTGATGCGTGGACTGCAGCGCGGCATGGTGAAGGTGCTCCTGAAAGAGTTAGGGCGTGTCCGACACGGGGAAGACAGCGGCGGGCTGGACCAGGGCCTGGATCGTGAGTTCGTGGATTGTTTTGCATCTCGGCGGCCCTACCGCTCGCCTAGGAAGCTGCAGCACCGCGCCTGTGTGCGGCAGATGATGTACTCGCCGCGTGTCAGGGCCGAAGTGAGCAGGTATGCGATGCCGGGCGGGTTTGTGTGGGAGTATCCCGAGGTTGTGGAGTTGGTGGATGAAGAGTCGGCGGCTTCTGACCAGGGGAAAGGGGGCAGCGGTGAGAACGGGGGTGAAACCAAGGGTGACAAATATGACGATAGGGACGTGGAGCTAGCATCGAGACCGCTGATTTTGCCGCTATCCAGCAAAGAGGTATGGGAAACGAGGCACGCCGTATTGTTTTGCCGGGTCGGGTTGTGGATGACAAAGCAAGGGAGTGTGCTGTTCCTCGAGAGGGAGTTGTGGAATAAACCCGGGCAAGGGTACCGCAAGGCCAAACGGCAGTCGACAAGCACTGGAGCTGCGTTTGGTGTCGGCGAGACCGGAGTCACAGAGAGCCTGGAGGAGGTAATCGTGGCCTCACTCAGGCAGGGTTGGGGTTATCCGGTGGACCAGCTTGCCGCTGTCGTCGCGGAAGCCGTCTACAGCCAATGGCTAACCTTCTTCGACTTCTTGGAGCCGGAGCCGGAGCCCCTGGGACCTGAGAAGGTGATGTGCTTCCGGCAGATTGTGCGATCGCTGGAGCTCAATGATGAAGGGGAAGACGACGTGCCCTGGAAGTCCCTCATCGACCGTATCCACCGCCGCCTTCAACTATCCCCGTCGACGACCCCACCAACGCAGAACATCACCGTCTATCAAAATCCTGGTGCGACTGAGCAGCCCGACGGGGACCGTCCCAGAGAACCAGACGACGGCGATTTCAACGCCGCAGGTATCAACATCCCCCAGAGCCTACGCCGCAACCAAAACCGACAGGGCCCAGGCGGAGGACGAAAGCCCCCTGATGAGAACCAGCGTGCCCTCGACCGCATCAGCTACCTCGGCGGTATTCTCATCCCGCTCCCCATCATCTCAGGCATCCTGTCAATGGGCGAGGTCTACGGTCCCGACGGCAGCAAGTTCTACGTCTTCTGGGCCGTCGGCGTGCCCCTGGCCGTGATCACGCTCATAATCATTTACGCCGATACCATTCGCAAGGCCGAGGTGTGGGTTGAGATTGGCGCGGACCATGTTGTGCCGACGATTGCCGGAACGGAAGACAAAAATGCGACGATGGTGGCGGAGGAGCGTATCCAACTGACACCACAGGGCAGGACCGCACCATCCCAAAGGTTTACCAGGATGAGCCCTCGGACAGCGTCGGCGCCAGCCGGCCCAGCCGGCCCAGGCAGCGTACCGTATGCCGGAGACATCGAAGTCGAGGAGAGAATCATCGATATGCCGACGACACAGACGGAAACTGCCCCCATGTCATTCACCCAGCCACCATTGCAGCAGCCGCCTGGTGATTACGACGAGGATATCGACGTGGACACGGTGGACTTGCCATCTCGACGCCGGAGGTGGGCGGCGCAGTTGAGCCAGGCCATCCCGAGTATGATTCTGGAGCGGCCCGGGGACGGGGCCAAGGCAAAGGCGTGGAGGAGGGAGGAGCTGGGTTGGGTCGGGGCTATGCAGAAGATTCTGTACAAAAAGTTCCGCGACGGGGCGGACGTGCCAGTGGGCGTGGAGGCGTGTGAGAGGCCGGGGAAGAGGAAGACGAAGTCGTATTGAAGTGATTCATGGGGAGGTTTGCTCTTTATAAAGCGGTCTAATGGTTAGGCGAATATGATACCAGGGAGCATTGTTTGTTTACTTCGTCATTTCTCTGCTATCTTGGTTGTGTGTCTGATAAATCGTGTGGAGGAGGATGAGAAGTCGGTGATGTACACCGGATGGACGCATCATACAAACTCCGGCTCGACAAACGAAGCCCGTGTAAAACCTACCATGGAACCTCGACGTCAAACTTGATATCGGACGACAACGACGATTGTTACAAAATCTCGTAATTACAGGAACCATTCAAAGCTCCTGTCCTTACGTAACCCCGCATTACCCCACATCCCATTAATTCACGACCGCCCAAAGCGCGTCACCCGCGTCTGTCCTCCATAGCACAAGCAGCACTCTCACGCTAATTAATCTCAAGCTCGTCTCACTGAACGTCTTTTTACGAATCGGCGGTACACCCACCCGAATATAAGACTCATTTTTCTTGAGGCTGTCTTCTCCAAAAACAATACAGAATAGCGGCACACACATACACGCATACGATGGACCCCCCACCACGCCCGCAAAGTTCCCTGCTCACATCACCACCTGAGCTCAGCCCGCTGGAGCAGGAGGTGTTGGAGGAATATGAGCGGTTGGCGGAGAATATGAAGAATGTTAGTCGATTTTTTATTTTATTTTTGGTTTTTTTACCCCCTTCTCATCCCTCCTTGAAGCTCCCGTTCCCCTCACATAAACAAGCAAATAAGGAATCACACATACACAAGGAGTGATATAAAGACGCAGCTGTGGAACGGGGAATAAGCCAAACGAAGTATACTTACATCACCGGTAAACAACAGCTCGCCACAATGCTCGATAACCTCGCCAGCGCACCAGCCTCTGACATCCTCGACGGCCTGCGCGAGCTCGAGCGCAAGACTAGTCTGGCATTTACGCTGCTGAAGGCGAGTGTGTATAGTATTGTGCTGCAGCAGGAGATTGATTGGGGTGGTGGTGGTGGTGCTGGGGGTGGGGGTGATGGTAGTGAAGGTGTTGGGGGGCATGGGCATGGGGATGAGGAGGAGGAGGATGGGGAGGATGAGGATGAGGGGTATCGGGGGGGTTGAGGTGGTGGGTGTTATTGAGGTGTTATATTCTTGAGAGGCGAACGCCTGTTTGAGTGTGGGGGGATGCATGCTCGGGGGACTGGGTCTGCAGTGACGAGAGGCATTGAACGGCTTGATGGGATGGTGATCACGGCCTGATTCGAGGTATACATACACCCGATACCAGTCCAGAAGCAGATGAGAATCCTGCTAGGACGGCGAGAAGGGGCTTGGAAGAGATCAACCGAGAATTCCTCCTTCTCGGCCGGTACCTTGCTCGCAACACCCACAAACCAAGAACACACTAACGAGAGCAAGCCGGATGCAGCATATACTTGGTACGCAACCGGCACCACGCTGTTTATACAAAGATTCTACAGTGTACAGTGGAGGTCTATCATCATCTCTCCTGCAACTTTCATGGCTCATTTCCCCAGTTCCCCTAGCCTCCAACACCAAATTCCTTTTGTAGCCCCGTTATGAACCCGCCGGCCCCCCAAGGTTTAATCCCTGAACACACAAGCAACCCTACCGCCTGCCTCCCAGATTAGTACACAGCACCGCCATAGTACACCTTGCGCGCGTCGACCAGCTTCTTGCCGCGGCCGATGGCAATCTGCTCCGGGTCCGGCTGGTTCGTGAGCGCCCAGTAGGCGGCCTTGACCTGGTTCATGGGGTTGCGCGAGCGTGGGATGTTGGCGGATAGGTCGGTGATGCCGGCCGCACGGCACATCTCGAAGATGCGGTGCGGCACGCGGAGACCGAAGCCTGTTGGGGGAGTGTTAGTTGATTTGTGGTTTGGTTTCGTTTCCAAATACAAAATCGAATACAAAGGGAAGAAGGGGGGAAGGATAAATGAGGGATATGTACCTGGCGGACGGGCTTCAATGTTGACAATGGTGCCCGAGACCTTGGCGGAAACCGTACCGTAGATGGTCCGGTTCTCGTACCGACGGATCGGCTTCATGTTGAGGATGGCCAATTGGCGGGCCTTAATCGAGGCGTCGACCAGCTCAGCCGCCTTGGCCTGACCCAAGCCGAGCCAGCCGTTGCCGTTACCCGAGATGCACATGATGCTGAACTTGCGGATCTTGCCCAGACGCGTCTGGTTCGACACGATGCGCACCACGAGCTGCTTGGTCTTGAGATCCATGATATCCCGCATCTTCAGCCCCGTGCGCTTCTTCAGCTCCTGGTACAGACCCGTGTCGTCCAGCCCTTCGTCCGCCGGGTCGATCGCTTTGATGTACTTGCCCGACACGCCGGGAATCTTGCGCGGCAGGCCCCGCGCCATCGACGTATCGGTCTTGCGGTTGCCGTCCGTCATCGCTGACCGCTCCAGGATGTACTTCAGGACGTCAGTGCTCGTGATGCTGCCTTCATTCTTCTCCAACCCCGCGTTGGCTTCATTCTTCTTCGCTTCCTTGTTGGTTTGGTCCGTTAGGTACGCCTGGTAGTCCTTGTGCACCTTCTCGCGCAGCTCGCGCGGCCATTGTATCTCGGGCAGGTGCTTCGACTCCTCCGGCAAAAAGTCCTCCAGCTTCTTGAGCGTCCCCGTTTCCTCGCCGTCCGGGAACTCGTCCACCCAGTTGATCAAGTCCTTGGTAAATTCGTCCAGGTCCATGAACCTCGCGTTCGGGTCCGGCGGCAGTTCCTTCCTCGGCGGCTTGTCAATGACGGCCTGCGACTCGGCAAAGTCGTCGATGTACGGCAGCCGGTAAGGGTCGAACCGCAGGCGGCCCTGCACCGTCAAATCGCGCGGGTCGACGGCCGCCTCACCGGCCTCGATGGCCGCATACTGTTCCGGCGAGTATCTCTCCCGCAGCACCTCCAACTCCTCCTCGCGGTATTTGGGGAATTTTTTCTTTGTGAACTTGTCGACTTGCTCCTCGTTCATCAGACCCATGTCCGACGCCCGCACATTCGCAAACCGTGGCCGCCGTCTCGCCGACAGCTGTGGTGAGCTATGGAACCGGTGGACGAAGGAGAGTTGGTGACATGCTGTCGTTGGTATCGTTCCTGCTCTTGGTGTGCCTATTGGAGATGTTGTCGTCGGTGTCGTCGTCGTTGTCGAAGCTACCGCCGCCAAAGGACCAGCGCACGCAGCACGTGGTGCCGCAGCGAGGGACCCGGAAACGAGCCTCCTGGCGGCCGGACGTGCTACGCTCATCGCTTTGGCGCTCAATTGACTCAACCGCGCCCCGCTCGCTGGTGGTTGGTGGTCGACAAAGGTCGGGGCGGCCGCGCGGGGGATTCTGGTTCGATCAGTCGGCACGTCGAATATCCCGTGGGCTGCGGCTCACACCTTCAGACGGCCCAGCAATTTTTTTGGGCCCATGTTCACTTGGGGGGGTAAAATTAGTGTGGCCTCATTCTTCGGGCGCTCAATTGGCCTGCCCCACGCAATGCGACCCCACCTTCTACTTAATCACGTGTAGTATCATGTGATCCCAAGGGAACTCTAAGCTTCTCTCTGCAACGGGTGTTTTTTGGGAGAGCAACCTGCATTTGTTCAGATTTGAGTCGGCATCTAACGTTATGTCGACATCGGAATGATGAGCACCAAGTGACAGAACAGAACCATTTGCGCTGGGCTTACATAAACACCTCACCTTGCTCGACTCTGGGGCATGTCTGAAACACCTCCCGAGTCCTTTGGCGCCGACGCAGACCCAATACGACCCCAGATCTGACCCGCATTTCGAGATCTGCTCCGTGACTGGTGGGCGTTGACAGGGGTAGGAGCTCGTTGCTTGTTGTTGAAGTCAACGACATTTGTGACGCCCCCAGTTTCATCTGACCACTTCAAGCAGCCAGCCATTTCTCACATTTCTTTTGCGCCCTCACTCCCATTTCCTTTTCCCGTCCTTTTCCATTCCGACAGCATATTGTAATAGTACCAAATTTCCTCTTTTCGACCTCTAATCGACCTCGATTACATTTCCCGGGCTGGCCGCGGGCGACTGTCTTAAGTTAATACCCCCACTGGCGGACATTTCGACCAACTAAATAATTTTCACCCTCAAGTCCTTTCACCCTCGCCGTCCGGTCGCATCAGCAACACCACCATCGCCGAGAAGATGGGTCAGTTTGACTTTTTTGCCAAAATCGGCGCCACACCGCAGGCTGTCGCAACCCTTAACGACCAACCCATCCTATTTACTATCCTCATCGTCGCCCTTATCGCCATCATCCTTCAGTGTGTCTTTATATGGTACATCCACTTTGCGACATTGAAACCAGAGCAGAAGAAGAAGAAGGAGAAGAAGAAACCGGCAGGGAAGAAGTAAAGGCGAAGCCCAATTCCTCGGTACAATCTTGAATCGAATTGGTATCTTCTTTGGGTCGGCATCCGTCTGCTTAAGCGGAAGTTAATTGAAGGGCTTTCGATGGTGCAGCGAGTTAGAGTATGGCGAATTTAAAGGCGGGCCGGAGCGGTGGGATATCACTGATTGGACATCCACAAACCTTTGATCGATATTTTCGACAGGATGAGTGGGTCGGGGAGGTCAACAAGCGTGTTCTTTTATTTCGTTGGAATACCGATCGGGTCTGCGTCTAGTAACGCTGTTTTGGAACGAGGCGTTGGGTTGATTGTGCTGGCCGGTGGTTTCATTCGTGAGGGTACATTGGTGGGTCGAAGGCCCAGTCTTCGTCGTACATATGATATCCGTTTTCTTCAACCTCATCCACATCCTCCTCTATTTCTTCTTCCCAGTCTTCGCTAAAATCATCACATTCTTCCAGTTTGTGAGGAGATACCCACTCATCTGGTTGGTATTCTGAGACATCCTGTTTCTCAACGGGAATGACGTTTCCTTGCCCATCGGTGTAGAAGTAGTCACCTTCGGAGCTTTGCAAGACGCCGTTTGATGATGGTGCCTCGATATCCGATGTATAAAATTCATCTGATTCAACGTTTGCCCACTCGTCGACCCCGGTTTCGAAGTCTTCGTAGAAAACCTCATACTGGTCATCGTACTCCGCCGGGTCCAACTCGCTAGGGTCCAACTCGCTAGGGTCGGAATCGTCTAAGCCGGTGAGTGGAATACTATCACAATCTTCCATGTACAACGATGGTTCCCCCAGCAACATCTCAGCGCAAGCTTCTAGACCTGGTATTGTTTTGATGGTATTTTTGTTCGTTTGGATCGCCCATGAAAATTTCTTGATCGGTTCTGGTTGTATTCGGTTCTGGCACAACAACCATAAGCGATTCTCAACCGTGGCTTCCCCGTCCGCTTCTACTCCCCGGCGGACTAAGATGCTCAGTTTTCTTCTAAGGCTCGCCGACCGAGCCCCTTTCAACCGAACAAGCCCGGAAGCAATAGATGGAATTACTTGTGCGTGTGTGGACATCGTCTTATCTACGGTCAGTAATAAACATCAAAGCGTCATCGGATAAGCTCACCCGGAGATATTTTAGGTCCCAGACAGCCGGCGCGATATCGATCAAGGAGGGAGATATTGAGTTTCTCAAGGTCCGCATTCCAGGTGACGCCCCCCTGATACCTAGAAGTTTCCGAAAAGCAAAATCCAGCAGGCGGCCCATTTCAGAAATGGCATCCGCTACGAGTGATTCGATATCCTTTTGCTCCTGCTCAGGAGTCTTGGGGGTTGGCAAGGGCTTGCTTGGGGTATCAGCTGCTTCATGGGCAATCTTCGCCCTTGTACTTCGCTTGGGGTTCCTTCGAAGGCTATGAGTGTGCATTGGAGCGGCTTCTGGACTATCGGCTGGGCTTCGCGTTTTCAGGACGGCGATTTTTTTGGGCGACGCAAAACAGTAGTTGATTTCGCATCTTAAGCTTTGGAACTGGCCTTGTGGGACACTTGAAGGAGCTATCATTTCGGACGATAGGTCGGGGTGACCCAGAAAATATGAAGCCTCAGAATGGCATCGGTCTGGCTGGTCTTGGGCAGCATGGTTTGTTCGGAGTTTGATTCCTAGGAGCGTCCAAACCTACCCACTTCGATTAATACTGTCATGAGGCTTCCGAGGTTGACAAGGGACGACATACCGGGCAATCTGCCGAGAAGCTACTGACAGCCATTATGATGCTGGGGTCGAACTGCTCGCTCGTTGGCACTTCCCCGTTGATGCGCGTCGACACCTCGATACGGCAAGAACCGGCCTTTGAGATCCAAAGCTCTCCGGTGGATGTTGCTTGATCGAGGCCCGTTGCCGAGGCACTATGAGTAAACGACGAGGGAAGGGCGACTGTACAGGAGCTCGAAAGCGCGAGTGACAGGTTTGGCGTTTTTCCGGCAACCTTGATGCATCCAAGGTCAATAGAGACAGCGTGCATTGCAGTTGAGAGCAACATTAAACTCAGACATCAGGTGCTGGTGTATTGGACCATATGGCCATGCTTGGTTCAGGTGTTTACTCAACACCGATCCAATTAACAGAGGCGGCGTGGAGGACTTGAGCTATACCCAAATGCGGTGCAAAGAGGTGAAATTAATTGTGCACTGGGACTATTTCTATTGGTTGAAAGTTGCTTCTAGATTCAGCGTGTTTAGACAAAGGGCAGGAACCCCTCAACTTCGATGGCTTGCATTCAAGGAAGGTGCCCCCTGAGGTGCGGGCTCCGCCTTAAGACACCCCCATTGCGCATCAAGGGGTTCATGCGTTATGGAGTCCTTGAAATCTTAATCTGGTCATTCGAGTTTGTTGGGGGCCCGTCAATTGATCCCATGTATCCCACGGCATCCTCGCGCCAGCTCCGAACCGAGTTGAGCTAGGGTAGGCAGCTCAACATGTAAGTAACTCAACTCTTGTCCCATCCCCCTCCAGTCTAGGTAGTAAGCTTGGCATCGTTCACCTAGAGCCTAAACGCCACATGAAACCCGGTCCAGTACTCAAGGCTAACATTGCCGTTAGAACAAGATAATGGCCGGAACGATCTTCATACCAAGGAGCCAACCACGCGATCCAACACAACGGCGATTGTTGATCATGGATGTTGACTCAAGGACAACCTCCAACAAATAGTTCATTAAAGGCCGTGCCATGTTTCCTGCCCCAAATGTACGAACTGATGGATGGAGAGGGTTGATCAGCTAATCAAAGTGACACGAGAGGACCTGCCCGGTGATTCCTTCCACTTGATGAGGGTTTGAAGTTGTATATAAGAGGAACTAGCGAAGGAGCGACTCTCCCTAGTTCTTCTTCTCACATGATATCTTCCAAGGACGAAACCAAGCCGAACTAACTTGAACCAGACCAAGCACCACAGCAACCCACCGTCTCATCTACCATCGTTCACAGTCTGAGTCAATCACCGTCATCCCAAAAGCCGCCGGGCAGCAAGGTAAGAGTGATTCCTGTGTTTCATTGTCTATGTTCCATATATTATTGTCTGAACTCAATTAACTCTTTGTCTCCCTCCAGATGGATACCCTACCTTCCGGCAAAAACACTGACCTTCGGAAGGCCCAACTCGAGCGGCTTATAAAAAAAGCGGATAACTTGAAGAAGAGACTAGAGAAGAAAAGGGATGCCATAGGAGGATATAAGAAAGTGATAGAAGAGGGAAATACCGAGAACCTTATCCTCTCTACCGTTCGCGCCATTAAACACAGACGGAGAATAGACCCCTCGTCAGATGACAACGAGACTGTGCTTAAGGATATCAAGACGCGTGCTGCTCATCGGGACCGTCCTATGGGTTGAGCGTAAAGTGGCGGACGCAATACGCCTGCTCGTCCCGGTCCCAGATCACCTGTGCCCGCGGTGTAACGAGATCGGTATACTCCAGGATCCGGAGCCGCGGGACTTCCAAACCCTCCTTGGGAGATATGAGATGGTTACCTAGGAGCTGAAAGACTTAGAGGAGTTGGAGGGTTAGGAGAAAACGGGCATTGAGGGCAAGACGGACACCACGGATAAAACGGACATTAAGAATACGACGGAGGCCAAGGATAAACCAGACAGTGACGATGAGATGGAGAGTGAGCTAGGAGGAAACAAGCAAGCTTGAGAGGGGGTTGGTTAATTACATGGCAATAATAGCCCTAAAGTTACCGATTTCATGAACCTCTGTTTTAGGGACAACACCCAATGCGTCTGGTTACCACCACATAGCTCGCATGTGTTGCAGTGTTCTCGCCGCTTAAGCACGCCTACCGGAACCTATTCAACGGAAACGCCACCCTAGCCGACAACTCGGTCGCGAACAAACAGAAGATGTTACTATGCCTAGTCAAGGCTCGCAAGGCGGCTCTGACCGTACGGAACATCACATCTGGGTGGCGTGGGACTGGATTATGGCACATCAACATCCAGAAGCCCCTGAACAACCATCTCGTATTCGAGAACTCCAACAAGTCAGCCAATACTAGCAATCCGGCGATAGATAACCCTAATTCAGGGCCCTCCAATACTATCCAACCGTCAAACGGGCCGCCTAACGTGGTAGTTTCAACACCGCATTCAGGCAAGGATGCTAAAAGGTTGCGGGATCTTGTAGGCCAACATGATCACGATAGTTCAGTCTCGCGCCTAATATGGCGTAAGCTAGAAAAGGCTGTAGAGACCTACCAAGTCAACGAGATCGCCTTGCAATAAACAAACCAGGCGCACAAGGCCTAGATCGAGGCGTCGAAGCCGTCACGAAGGAGGCGTGTTGAACCAGATCCAAACGACCGGTTTGTAAGGGTTCAACAGATCCACCGCGCGCAAATCTCGGCTGGGCGCATTGAAGGTACAACTGTCGAACAGGGCAATTGCGAGCTTGTATATTCAAAGGGCTTGTGCATTCATTGCGCATAGAAAAGTAGCCAATATATCGTGTTGAATCGATGGTGTTGTCCGGGCCATGCGGGTCAAAAAAGCGGTCCAACCCACATGTGATCAGTTTCCGCGGTAGGCTACTTACCATGTGTGTTAAACACCTGTGTGGCCGTCATGTAAGAGGATCTGTGTCAGGGCTCAACCCATGATTAGGCAAAGCAGAGGCGAAGCGGGTGGTTTCGTGCCTGAGTTCAAGATGGGACGTCCATCTGGGGAAGCCCAACCTCTTGCTGCATATTCGGGACTCACAGTGGCAAGATGAAGCCAAAAGCTCTGCCGTCTTGTAGACCCCCCACGATTTCGGCATCCCCCAAGACCGAGTTGCCGTCCCAGCCCAAACCTTCTCTCTCCCGGAGCCCAACCACCCAAATCCTTCTTTGCCACCACTCCCCGTGTCTCAGTCTCACGCGCACACACGAAGGAAGAGAGAGAAAAAAAAGCCTCAAATTAATTAAACCACAACCCAACAGCACCCAACGACATATCAAAACCGCAAAAGGTACGCAATCGCCCTCTCACTCTGACTCCCCTCTTGCATATGGAAGGATCACCAAGTTGCAGCGAAACTGAGACCTGCTCGTCAGCCCCAACCCACCATGTCAGGATTCTCGGCGTTGAGTTTCTAGAGTCACACGACAAGAAGCCCCTTTTGGCAAAGTAAACAACACCAAAATCGACCCCCACGTGGCTTGGACCAACCGCTTGTCTGACCGAGCCAACAAGGGGGAGTGGAGAGGAGCCAGCAGGCGTCCCAAGGAGGCAATAGGACATTACCATCACTTTCCCGATCTGTCGACCGAGGTTGCTGTCGTCGATTTTTCTTCTTGTCTTTCGCTTCATATTTTTTTCGCTGTTCTCCCTATCCTGACTTGATATCGCGTGCTTGTTATCCACTTTACCAATCACTAACGTTAACCATATTCCAGCCACCAAGTTTTCAAACCTGCTCTCCCTGCTTACCGCCTTAGCCGCTGAAGAAGTTGCCAGGCCGCATGGGAGAAACACGCGAGATCGCCCGGTCTCACCCGGTCCGCCCATACTCCTCCCACCCGTGGCGAGTTCGCTAAGTTAACTTCACACCCTCTTTCCTCCCGAAACAAGCCCCGTGATATCAATACCTAAACCACCGTAGATCCACCCCTAGCCAGCCTTTTATCTACGTTCGTGAATGTACTGCGTATGTACACTGGTACCTTCTCCCCCATGCAACAACTACCTGGGAGCAGTCACTCAACACCACCGTCACCCAGAAGCTCCTAGGAAGACCTCTTCCGAAAGTCGATACAGATCTCTTGGCGTAGGTCAGGCCCAACGGCTGCGACCAGCTCGGCGATGCGGGACTTAAGCGAGCCAAACTGCGCCACGTTTTCCGTGTCCCAGATGACGAGATGCGAAGCGATGATGAGGTTGTCCGAGAAGTCGGATCGTATCACCATATTGTCCATGTTGACCTGTTGAATATCCGCAAGGGATGGAATCCCCGGCATGTTGGAGAGTAAAAGGAAGGCCTCGTCGTCTTCCTCTTTCTCTCCAGCCCCTTCTCCATCCTTATCGGCGCTTTCTTCTGTTGCCTGCGTGTCCTCATCACCGTCTTCTTCCTCCGCGGGTGCTACGGTTGGTGAGTAGGCAGTGCTATCTTGGGCTGACACGGTCGCGTCGACGACGGAGGATTCAGGCGGGTGCTGGCTGTCGGTCTGGTGTGTGCCTTGTCCGACGCCATCCCCTTTACTAATATCGTCCTGGACTTTTGGTTGGCCCTCCTTCTCCTCCTCCTCCTTGGATGAGAAGCAGACATAGTGGCTCTTATCAAACCGCTCAAGGGCGTTTTTGTCGAGTAGATACCATTGTAGATCTTCCGGGTCCAGAACATACTGCGGCTTGTACTCAATCTTGTACCGCATCTTGGCACAGTTATGTACATAATACCCGGGGTACCACCAACGGTAACCTGCTTCACGGGCCAGGGCAATCTCTCGGAGTGCGCCTAGCTTGCCAGGATTCAGCCAGTGGATCGACTCGTGGTAAAGGAAGTACACCGCGCTAACACAGTCCGGTAAGAGGTCGAGAACGCCGATAGCGACCAACTCCCCGTCGATCCGGTAGCACTGATGAAAAGACCCTAGCGGCCGCTCCTTCCCGTCCGGGCCGACCATGGACCCCCGACTTAAGGGCGAGTTGCATAAAAATCGCTTGAACCCTTGTTGGGAGATATTGTCAGGGGGTTCGTGGTGGACGATACGTTGGTAGTTTTCGAAGATGGCGTATTTCTCCTCGGTGAACGTATCGGGCTCCAATGTGACTGTGAGACGGTGATCCGGGGATGGAGGGGATTTGAGGGCCTCGGCTTCGGGTTCGTGAATCCTTTCGACAAGATCGAAGATATTATGCCGTTTCCGTTTCTCCGCTCGGCTTCGTGGGTGTACTCGAGCGGCTTCCCTGGCATAAGTATCCCCGATGATGTGATGGTTGAATCGGTTGACGGCCTGGCGCTGATCCTTGGTGGGCTTGAACTCGGTCGAGTCCAGACGCAGCGTATAATGTGGGCAACACGAATGTTTCTGATTCGGCCGGTACAAGAGGGTACCAGAGCGTCTCCAGCACCGGTCGACAAGTTTTTGGTAGAAGGCCGGTGTCAGGGATGTTGCTATGGCATAGTATGAATAACCTGGGAGATGCGATGGGTTAGACACTCACTCCCTTGGAGGCATACGTGGCTGGTGTTGACAAGGGAACCTCTCATCCAAAGACATCCACCTCAAGTTGGGATCAACAAGTGGGGGATGTTTCGAAGACTAGCCAGATTCGTGGAAAAAAAAAGGCAGTCTCGGAGATTTTACATGGGGGAGATACATCAACGTTTGTGTTGCGTTCATGAGGATGGCTGGGACGGGGAACATTCACGCTTTGTGGACTGACCACTGCGAGTGCTGCGGCAGTACCCGCACTCAGAAGAGTTGCTGTATCCTAATTATTGCGTTACGGGTCAGTATGGGCGGTGTGGTTTCTTCTGAGAAGCCATAGAAAAAAAAAGTAAAAGAGTGTACAGAGCCGATGTGTCTTTGGATGCTCGCTAGAAAAGGGGGATGGGGATGATGCACGGCATGCAAACAAACACACCCCCTTTTCCAGCCGTTACACAGAGGCATCACTATCTGGCTCAAGAAAAAGAACATGTGACAGAAAAGGAACCATTGGGGAGTGAGACGGCATTTCCTCAAAACGTAATACCCCTTGTCTTGGACGCACGGGATTGTGGTGTTTTGGGCCGCTGTCGCTGCGGCAGCTGAAACTCTGACTGATGAAAAAGGGACAGCGTTGGTTCAGCGTGGGATATCGCCTTGGATGGATCTCAGGTGGACTCCTCAACCCCAGAACGGGTGACATGCGATCGGGGGCAGCACGGCATCCCACTGGGTGCAGAATGCGGGAGGAGATCGCGTGGCCGCTAGGCCAAACTGGCCAACGAAAACGTGCCGTTGACGCACATGGCCCGAATGGTTGGGTGAGATGGTTTGAAATGTCGGGACTCACCGATTGGAAAAAGGAATGAGTACGGCGCTGCAACCCCGCCAGGGGTCCGCATATTTGTGCCTGCCGTTTCCATACCGCCCGAGCTGGTGGAACCTCAAACCGGGGCGGGGGATATATGGGGTCAGCCCGATCTTCTCCGGAGCCGGGACGAGGCGTAAGGGACACGGCAGCCGTTCGGGCGCGGGCGTCAAAAGGGCGGGTCGAAATCCGGACAGCCAGACACCGGAACCCGGACAGACGAAGTTGAGTGTCGAAGATGCAGCCACCGGTTAGTCTCGATGTTCAGGGAAGGTAGTTCGTGGATGTTGGTGGGGATGAACACGGGACTAGGCCCAACGGTCGGCCAGCAGGGGCTGATCCGGTCCGAAGGCAGCAGACGCCGGCTCGGGAACACAAACAAGTGTCCTCTCGCGCTCCCTAGCAAGGCTGCAGGAATGAGTCGGCCTTGCGCGGCGTGATTTCCGGGGTCTGTGGTTACTGGTATTCAAGGCTGCCCAGCTCTGTCAAGTTAGCTAGTTCTAGGCTCGGATCCCGGCCGCAGAGAAAAGAAGGCACCGGGCCCGGTTTGCCTTGCAGAACCACAGAGCAGTGAAACCTGAGGGGTTGAAAGCTGGAGAAGCGACACGGGAGTTTGGAATCGGTGTTGGTGCTGGTGCCGAGTTGCCGCGTTGAGATCACCCGACCTCGCCGAGTTCGTCCAACACCCCGTGCGTGAGGTTCGAGTCAAGTAGAGTCAGCGCGGGGTGGGGGGGTCCGGAGCGAGAGCGCGCGAGAAAGTGCAGGAAAGCGAGGATGTCGAGGGCAATGCCGGTGGTCTGACGAGAGAAGCCACGGCAGGGTGGTGACGAAAACAAGCCGCAAGCGTGTGGGAGTGTGAGCGGGTAGCTGTGATACTTTCGGGCATTGGCCGTTGGTTGGAATCAGATGCCCAGGCAGGTGAACAGCTCAGCGGCTGACCCCCACTGTCCGGTTGCTTTCCTACAGAGGTGGGAGTCATTGCCCCGCATTTCGTGCAGCACCACGGTCAGAGCGTGACTTGAGCGGGAGCTGCAAACAAGAGCAACGTCACGGAGAAGTGCCTCAAATTAAACATAGATGCATGACCGGAGGAAACTAATTCTTTTTGGGGGCATCTTGTTTAAACCCCGGAACGGCGGACGGCGTGGTCGCCGTAGGTGGTCTTGCCAGTTTTCGTTGTGTGGAGGCAAGAGCCAGTTTCGTCAGTGCAGCGGGAGTGCCCATCAACATGTCGATTGGCCTGTGCACTCTCGGCTACGTGACTGCAGGGACATGACATGGAAGTGGCGATGGCTGGACTCATCCATGGGAAAAGGGGAAAGGAGAACTGGACGGTAAGAACACCAAAGATTGGCACCATTCTCGCGGGCACCGGGTATTTTCAAGGGAACACTCTTAAGATGCTTCTGGGATGCAAACGACCTCGAATCTCATGTACCTGTGACTTTGTGTTGGTCAATATCAAACAGGAATTTTGATGTGGCACCCGTGGACCTCCGGCGTCATCGACCAGCCGCATCTCGGGTTTAACTGCTTAAATACTTAGTGCCTTTCTTCAAGTTTTTTCCCGACTCGGTCAACCCCTCCTGCACACGCAAGATGCAAAGCAGCTGCACCCGCTCTCTCAAAAGAAAGACAGGATGAAGGAGGAGGAGGAAAATGCACTTTGGACGACCAATTAGCCGTCTAGGCCCTGGTCTCTCACCCGCTTTCCCTGGATCTGGACTCCAACTCTTGCTTGTTGATGGTTTCAACGGACTGGTTGCAACTGCCAATCCGGGTCCAGTTTCCAGGTCGTGGTCATGGAAGGAACGAACCCCGTCAGTGCTCATGCAACCTGCGTTGCTGCATCGGTCGCGGAAGGCGGAAGCCCCAGTGTCAACCCCCGGTCACCGATCTCTGGAAGAACGAGTGAAGAGCCCAAAGTGGTACCACTGGGCACGTCCCTTCGTACCCCACGCAAATCACCCCATGCCCCTCCCCACTGCCCGCCTGGAATTGGCAAAAATTTTAGCTCTCATTGATGGAGCTTGCCTTTTGCACGCCTTGCGCTCTTCCCATCCACCCTTTGGCTGCCCACGTTTCCAAGTCTCCGTCATGGCCACCATCTCGCCGCCGGCCGCGTGTGGGGTGCCCACGAGAAGAAGATTCTCTGGCCAGAAGCTACCCCTGCTTGCCCGCCCGCACACCAGACGCGCAGATGGAAGCAGACAAGTCAGCCTGCAGGGTGTTGCTTGCTAACCCTCTTTGCCTCTCTTGTCCGGCCCCGAGCAGAGACTTCGCTCGCATTTTTTCCCTGTCGTTTACCTTACTCTCCTCCCTGACATGTACCTAAAGTATAAAGACCAACTCCAATTTCCCCGAGGACCCGGACCTGCCCCTCCTTCCCGAGCTGATGGACCCAACAGCCTAGCCTGCCCCAGCAGCGCGCCTTGACCCTTGGTACCATCATTCATCCTTCATCCCACCCCTCAAATCTCCAGGAAAGCGCAGACTCCCTGCCTTGCATAGGTTACCCGGCACATCCCCCAGCCTTGCATCGGTTTCTGTCCCCCTTTTTTAGCTTCTTTATTTTCTTTTCCATCTGGGCTACTTTCCGTAGTTCAACGGTTTTTTAGATACCTTGCTGGAGCTGTTGCATGTGGCCTTCCGCCAACAAGTTCCCTCCGGCAGTGACTTCTTGGCAAGCGCGTTCGCGTTGAGAGCCAGAAACTTTTGTTTCAACGCAACATTCATTTTGCGCCTTTCCGCCGCATCCGTGCGAATTGGGATTCACCACCCTCCGAGTGACTCGATCTCGTCTCTCGAACCACGTCACCCCGGGTTGGACCTCTCCTTAGCCTTTTCCACAACTTCTAAGCGACCGCGACCGCATCGCACCCTGCACAAGACCCTTGCGCCGCAACAAAGCCTCCCCTACGGTCACTCGTTCAACTCCAACAGACAAAAGCCTTGCCAGCCTTTATTGAACCCCTCGACCCTTTCCGATACTTCAATACCCGCTGGCTTGCACTCGCGTTCCGCCCCGATTCCGAACGAACCCCCTAAACTATATATCCCCGCCACGGACCCCTACCGGTGAATTGCGGCGACAGCCACCCCGGTCTTCCGGAAAACACACCGCTTACCCCTGACGCCAAACTCAAGCCATGACCATGCTGTCTTCCGCTTGTTAAAGGACAACTCGCATTCCCTCCTGTTCTACAGCTGGTACCCTTCGACTACCGAGCCGTTTGGAACTTCACGACCCAATTCAAACCATCTTTGTCAAGACCTGTCCTCTCGGACACATCACAGCCCCGCTGCCAGTCGCCAAGCAACAACCTTGAATCAGAGAAAGATGGCGACAAATGGGAATGGCCGTTCAATGGAGTCGCGGACTGGGAGGAATAATCAGAGTGAGTCGAACCCTCACCTGTGAAGAGGAGAGGAGATAGGGCGAGAGAAACAAAGGAGGCGAGCAGAAGAAAACAGATGAGTGGTGAAGCTTGGGGAAAGTTACGCACCGCGCAACTCAAAAACTGACTTCTGCCCCTTCCCTTTCCCTCTCGCAGGATACAATACGAAAGGCGAACGCCTGGTCGCCGGCGTAGTACCGTTAACGGCAGACAAATCGTTTGTAATGCTCATCCAGTCAACACGGCGTAAGGGTTGGGTATTACCCAAAGGCGGTTGGGAGTTGGACGAAGAATGCCACGAGGCCGCGATTCGTGAAGCCTGGGAAGAGGCCGGCATTTGCATCCAGATCGACTACGACCTCGGCGACATTCACGACACACGGCCACGGAAGAAAGCGTCGTCGTCCTCTTCCTCGTCTTCATCTAAGAGCAAAGATGGGAAAGGCGGCAAAGATTCCACCAAAGAGAAGGCCGCCTCTCTCTACCGTTTCTACGAAGCGACCGTCACGAGTGAAGAGGTTGATTGGCCTGAGAGGGACAAGCGTGAGCGCAAATGGTTTACCTTTGCTGATGCCAGTGAGCTGCTCAAGGAGCGGCCCGAGCTATTGACAGCGCTGGACCGCTCGACCATGAAGAGGTAGTCTTGAGGCCCGTCATGCCGAGCAGTGTGCCAGCCTGGTGTGTCTAAGCTGGCACTTACCTCACGGATCTTGTTGGACTCCTCCCACCTTGAACGGCCTTGTGTTTTGACCCGCGCCCTCCGAATTTGGTTCCAGAAAACATGCGGTCAGCTGTTATTTCACCAGCCGGATAGCGCTGCTCCCGGCCAACCCGTACAAGGATTAGGATCTTGGAGAACGGAATTGTCCGTCGAGGTCCTCGAGCTTACTTTCCCCAGCTCGGGGATTGTGCTTGGTATGGCGCAGGATGCTTTCTTGGACCTGCCAGGATGGAGCATTGTTTCTTCCCATCTGTTTTCTGCGATAACTTTGCCATGATTTCTACTTTTGGGCGGCCTTCTTGTCACTGGCCTTTACAGCATTGTGTACTTGGGTTTCAAGGGGGCAGACACCAAGAAGTACATAGGATCGGCTCTTGTTGGTCTGTGGGATCACTTAAACGTGCCTTTTCTCAGGCACACACCCTTTCCCTTTTTCTCCCTCATCTTTATAACCACACACAATCATGGTTCAGGCTGGGCTTTTCTATTTCCTTTGCGAAATCTGGACCTTTACTCGGGGGATATAACAGGAGACAACCGGCCACCCGACTCCAGGGATTTGGCTGCAGCTAATTGTGCATGGTTTATCTCTGGGAGTTTTGTTGTGTGCGAGGGTGGGCCGTCATAGATCTGTTTTCCATGTTTTTTCTTGTTTGTTTGCCAGCTTTGGCTTGGCCACCTTTGATACCCGCCCCCTTTTTCCTCTATCTCTCTAGCCTGAGAAATATGCGTCGGGGCGGACGGGGAAATTCATGGGTAGGCTGACTCCTTTTTTTCCACCTGCATGTTTTTGGTTCAAAGGGTGCATACGAGAAAACGTAAAAAAGAACGAGACGGGGTAAGGCATTACATACTGCATAACCGGGTTGGGCGGGACTTGTGATTGAATTGACATTTTGCATTGCTGAGGGTGGGTTTGCGTTTTGAATCCTTTACAACTTGGAGTCGTTTTGATATCTATATACATACATAAAGAGAGGATGATACTGATGTCGGCGAGGTGGAGCGAGTCGCGGAAACTTATGTTTTGCCGTTGGACTGGAGTGTTTTCGTGTAGAACAACATCCCGAGTAACATCAAACGCAGTTATCTGATATTTGAGGCTCTTTCGGTGGCTTGCATGGTGCTTTGTGATGATTGGGCTTCTTGAGCCTGCATGTGCATGTGAAGAAAGAACGCCAGTGTGCTCAGACATGCAGCCAGAGCACATCTCGCACATAAACGCAGCACACAAAATCCACAAAGCATGAGCATTAAACATAAAACATGTTGACGACACACTCATAGAAATGCCATTTCTACTGTACACGAAAAATGTACCCAAGCACCCCGAGAAGCCCGTTCGTTCACATTCCCATTACCGACCACACTATCAAAGCCCAAATCTAAGCAGAAGCGGGAGTAAACCGGGGATGTGAAGTCAAAATAGGATCCCCAAAGCAAGATAAAAGATAAAACACGCCCGGCAACGGTACCCGATCACACCATCTTCCTTTCACGTCATCCCGCATCACCGTTTGATCTCGTGACGTGACAGAGACTAACTGATAAGTTATCACTGTCTTTTTACACACCTCCTCCATGTTGTTGGCCGGCCGGGGGGTCTGCGGGAATTAACGAGATGGTTGGCTGACCGCCCTGCTTTGTGGTTTTGGGGAGAGGGATTAGGGTCGTGGGAAAGTGTGAAAGGTTATGAACTGTTGAGATGGGGATGATTCCGCAGCTGGGCTTGTATGGGCATCTTTTTTCTTTGGAACACAGCGGAAAGCGGTGCATTTACATATGTACCACCTATTCAAGCAGGGTTGCTACAACGCTATTGCGCCCAAGAGCCTGTTACATACCTCACCGGCATACATACCCATACAGAACTTGTTGTGCCAGGCGCCCGCCCAACCTCACAGCCCATTCCGCAGCTTCTGCAACTGACTGATCAACCCATACGCCCCCGCATACCCCTTCGCCTCAGCCTGCCCAGCTCCATCCGCATCACCACCACCATTCACTCTCCCAGCCCCATTGCTACCGTCATTCTTCCCACCCGATCCTGCCCTTCCACCACCATCCCGCCGCCCCCCAGCCTGCTGCTGCTGCTGCTGTTGCTCATTCGCCTCCCTCAACAACTCCCGATGCCGATCCTCCACCATCCTTGCCAAACTCTCGATAAACTTCGCCCGCCCCTTTTCCTCCGCCGTGCCCTTCCACACCAGAGCCAGATCTTTCAGCTCCTCTACCCGCCGTGCAGCGTCTTCGATGCCCTTGATGGGGTCCCCATCACCAGGTCCGTCCCCGCCCCCGTCACTACTACCAAGACCGAGAAGTAAACCCGCAACCTCATCCCGCAGTTTCTGCAGGACCTGCTGGCCCTTTTCTTCCGTGCTGTGGTTGTTGCCACCGGCGTCGGGGGCGGAGACGGACAGGAAGGAGGAGCTGACGGAGAGGGCGGAAGGGGGGAAGACGAATTCCATGGCGTCGCCGAAGGTTTTGATGACGGATTCAAGGCGGGCGCGGACGAGGGTCAGGGTGCGGAGTTGGGTTATGTAGGGGGGCTCGTTGGGTGCGGTGGGAGGGGTGGTGGTGGTGGTGGTTGTTGTTGGGTCTGCTGTTGCGGTATCCGTCGTTGTGCTGGGTTCTGTTGATCCTGAGGTTGTTGTTGTTGCTGCTGCGATTGCTGGTGGTTGCGGTGGAATAGATAGGATGGACGCACGCCGTTGATGCGTAGATGTGCCGTGGCTGTGGCCATCCGTTGCCGTTCTAGGCTCGGCAAAGGAGTCCTTGATACCGCCCGGGACAAACTTGGCGATGTCGTCTTCCAGTCCCTCCGTCAGAGTCTCAGCCAACCCGAGCGTCTCGCCTCGCAACAGCTCAACCTCGTAGGCTAACCGGCCGCCGCTCCGGAGGATCTCGTTGGTGAGTTCGGTCAGGGTGTTGGTCAACCGTGTGGTGTGGGCGTTGAGCTGGGAGAGCACGGTTTGGGTCTGGATAGAGAGCTCCGAGAGCGGAACCGGGGCTTGGCTGGAAGCCTGGCTTGCGGGCGTGCGGGATGAGGTTTGTAATGGCGGCAAAGTGGCGTTGAGATAGGAGGCGGGATCAAAGGAGGGGTTGAGGAAGTCCTGCAGGAAGGGGTCGGCGACGTGCTGTGACTGGGGCTGTATGGATCGTTTGGCCTGCTGTCGGGCATGTATGGCGATGTTCCTCGTTCCCGACGCGGCACTGCTTTGCCTACGCCGGGCCACTTTTGAGTCCCAAGACATGTCGGCGTGATGCCACTAGTTGGGTAGTGCGGAGTTTTGTTTTTACCGTGGTCCGGTGTTTGGGTCTGGAGAAGAGCTGAGACTCCGCAAATCACTTCTCTATGAGATGAACCCAAGATAGGAATTTGGATATCAATTTGAGGGGTGGTGCATCCCCAAATCTTTAAAACTGTTTCGATGTGGTGAGGTTGTTTTTGAGCCAAGTTGTGAGAGGTGTGGCACCATTGGTCTCTAACCGTGCCAGGTGCCCAAATCTTGGCCAGCTGTGGGCACTTGGTAGGCAGCGCGCCTGTTCCTATATCTAAATTAGGTAATTGAGGACGGACCCACTCAAGTCAACAACATCTCGTTCACAAAGCAACAAAGTTGCCCAAATGAAACATCCAACGGTTTCTCTGTTTCAATTTCCTCTTTGTATTGTGATGTAGAGGACCTGCGTTACTCAGTTGATTTACAATGCGTATGGATGGTTCTTTCCAGCTGCACCAAATGATAGGTAATTTACATTCTTTCGGTTTATGTGTAGGCATTGTTTGTCTTGTGCATGTTTGCATTATGTTCTGCCATTCGATGACGCTTGAACCGCAGATCAAAAGACAAAAGCCTACAGCATTAATTGGGGCCAAAAAATGCAGCTTCAAATGTAAAGGCCCAAGCCCCGGGCTTCTTTATTTTTGCACTGTGCTTTTGCCCGGGCTGAGAGAGGTCGAAGCACATGCATGTCAGTCGACTCAACCCCGCCATTGCTGCCTACTTTTCCTACAGTCACGGTGAGGAAGGTCCGCGCAATGCGTCAGTCAGAACGCACACACATTTTCCCCAGCTCGATCGGGCGGCGCTAAGGCTCTCTCTGGTTCTCGGTTTCCCCGGTCGATTAAAACCTACCAGCCTTATTGACTAGAGGGAGCCTTCCGATACTGAGCCTTGCCATTTCTACTTCTATCCTCAGCCCCGATTAGTCGGCTTTTTGTGAGGGCTGGCTTCCAACAAACCCCAGTCCCTCTTTATTTAGCGCCTGGCCAGCGCGGTTGTGTCAAGGTCTTCATATTCATGCCTTATTCTTTCACTTCTTGATGTGTAACTGGCGATGAACTCGGTTTCAATCCAAACACAAACAGGTCGATCACCTTGACAGCAGCGCATCGCCGCACCCTGTGAAGCCGGTCAGTTGGTTTCGTTTGTTAGGTAACCGACCACCTAATAACAAGCCCTCCAAAATAGCGACTACCTATTTTCCAATCGTCCGACTTTGCCAGAAAAGGTCCCCAAAACATTTTCAACAACTCCTACCTTAGTCGGCACATCCTTGCGGCAACAAGTTCACGGACGGATTTTCTCTTTCGATTTTCCGGGCCAAACGACCGTTACTTCAACACACCACGGCCATGGGGAAGAAGAAGTTTCTAGCCGATATTTCGGCTGCCTCGCAGAAAGTGGCGAGCGGCGCGATCGCAGGGGTGCGATCTATCACCAAAGGCGAATCGGATGATGAGATCGTGATTCAGTACCACCATGACGGCCTGCCACAAGACGTGCACATTCGAGTCTCGGCAGATGATCCCGGCGAGTACCCCGACGGGAACATGTTCAACGCCTCAACCGTCGATCCCGACGCGCCCAAGCCTGTGATCACCGGCATCAAGGCTACGGAGGGCTTCCTCTTTGGCAAGAGTGTCTACGAGGTTGTGATGGATCTAGCCGGTCGTCTGAACGAAGAGGTCGGGGATGTGACCGTGGATGACGATTTCGTCGAGGGAAACTCCGACGAGGACGATGACGATGTTTTCTCTGAGAGGGACAGCAAACAACGGGCGCCAAGACCGACCAAACAACTTGTCAACAAGTCGGCGGCCAGCCGGGGGGAGTTGCTGCAACGTATCCGACGCGATCTTCGTGCAGTCAAGGAAGCAGGTTACAAGGTGGGGTTTCTTGATGGCTTTGGCAAGGACAGTACTAAGGGAATCGTCTCCATCTCCATCCGTATGGACAAGCTTTGCCTGTCGGACGCCACCGTGGAGGCTTGGGACATCCAGCCCACCGACTATGCGGTTCTCCTGATCCGGTTTCCGACCTCGTACACCCCGCTAGACCAAGTTTTGGAACAACACGCCGCTCTCACGGAGGTGGAGTTCCGCATCGGCAAGTGCAAGAGGTACAAGCCGTCTCCAGGACAGGCTCTCCGGGCTTTTCTGGGGGTTAAGCAGCGCCCAGACGACGTAGACACTGGTCTAGCACCCGAAGATGCGGCTGATAGCGGCCCCGAGTTTGAGAAGCTGATTGTTTCTGCGTCGCTGGACTCGTTCATGTGCGAGAGCTTCGTAAACCTCTTAAAGACGCGACACAATTCGAAGGTCAGCTGGGAGACAGCGAACGAGATCGTCCTAGAAAGATTCGAGGGTGTCTTAGAAGCCGACTCTCGTTTGAATCTAGGAAAAGACAAGAATCAGTCCGATGACGAAGCTCAAGATCCCGCCTGCGCTACGGCGAGCCCCTACGCAGACGCCATGCGCCCAGGAAGCGACCCGGCCCAGGGCAGTCTCCCGCTCATTGCGATGCAGTTCGCGATGCAGTACTTTGTGAAATGCACCGACTACTGCCTGCGGTGCCACCGTCGGACCGAGGAGGACTTTGGGGCGCTGCGCCCTTACGTCTGCTCCAGCCCGCTATGTCTGTTTCAGTACATGACCATGGGGTTTGGTCCCTCGATCGAGCACGAGATCCTGACCGAGCCATACGTGGTCGATCTCTTGGTCAGCCTCTGCTACGCAGCGGCTCAGCCCGGCAAGCACATGTACAGGGCCAGCGCGTCCCTGACCGGCCAGGATATCAAACTCAGTCTCCGCACCCTCCCCGTCGGGCTTCACTTCAAGGTCCCGGACCTCGCCAACCACGCCGTCGTACCTCTCACAGCAAGACTCTCGCAGGACCAGGGGATGATCGTGTTCGAACCCGGCTGTGAGCAGAATCTCAAGCAGTTGGCGGCATCGAAATCGGCCTGGGTCGCCTTTCGAAAGGCGGGGACCGGGTGGACCAGCCATGCGGTTGTGCGCCAGGTCAACCTCGATGTGAGGTCGGTCACGGTGCAAGTGATGGCGGAGACCTCGTCGCACTGGAGCATCGGCTCGTGGGTGCGCGACCAAAGCACAATCTACGACCAATCCCTCGACGTGGTGGACGACAACGTGCAGGTCCTCGTCTACGATGTCGACTTCGATTCCCTCGAAGAAGGGATGAAGGGCATGGCGATACGTCACGTCCTCGACACACTTCCGCCTATTCTCACGCTCGCGCAGTGGCTGACCGACCACCCGCACCACACCCTCCGCTCCCTAGAGAACATCTCGCCAGCTGCGCTGTCGCTGCTTCGGTGGATCGTCTCGTCGAACCGGTCTTGTATTCTGCAAGTTGACCGCGGGCTGGAGCTTGCGAGCGCCAAAGCGGAAAGAAGCGCTTGGTCCCCTCCAGGCAGTGCCGCCGCGTTTCCCGGTCTTACCAGCCCCATCCCCAGTCAAACCAAGAACAATACTGGGGTTGTGGTGGACATGAAGGGAAATACCCACCTGGCAGGGCAGACAAATACGGAACAGACAGAAAAGAAAGACCAGACAACCAAACCAGGCCAGGAAGTAGGAGGAACTCTCAAGATGGCCGGCCGGGGCAGAAACCGGGAGCATGAACGTGTTCAAGGTATGGAGGGCTGGGCCCAGTTCAGGTTCGCGCAGGGCTCGCCCGACAAGGAGCAGCGCTTCAATCGGGAGCTGCAGGCGGTCGCCGCACGCAAGGGGACCCAGGAGAACCCGACCATCTTTGCGTGGCACGGCAGCAGCCTCAGCAATTGGCACAGCATTGTGCGGACCGGCCTGGACTATCAAGATACCGTGAACGGCCGCTCGTTTGGCAACGGCGTCTATTTCAGCTCCGCGTACGAGACTAGCCTAGGATACTGCTCCGGGGTCGGGCTCCCGTGGCCGAATTCCAACCTCGACATCACTACCTGCCTCGGCCTTAACGAGATCATTAACGCGCCCGAGGAGTTTGAATGTTCCTCCCCGCACTACGTGGTCGCGCAGCCCGACTGGCACCAGTGCCGGTACCTATTTGTACAAACTACCGCGGGGTGGCTCGCGTCGAACAAGAGCGCGATGATCGGGAAAACAACGCTGCGAAGCAAATCAGCAGCCGCTACTGCGGGCCAGACGCAGGCTCCAGTGACCGAGACAGGGACCGAGTACTATCCACAGGCGTCGGGGCGCGGTATTTTTGGCCCATCGCGCACCCCTCTACAGATCCCGTTGTCTTCGATTCCGCTCCGGACGGTCGGCCCCACGGCCGCGCTGACAGCCACGATGCCGTCGAAACTGCCTAAGCGGTCCGTGGATGATCTGGAGTCCAGCGACATCGAGTACGAAGAGGATGTGTCCCGTCTGCGGCCAGACCAAGAGCGTGACGATGAGCTCGCAAGTCCCCCTTCGAAGAAGGTATCCCGGGCCTCGACCTCAGACCCTATGGATGTGGAGGTCGCGGGCCAGGAATATGGGTATGTCGCTATAGATGATCACAACGGCCGGAAGACTGCTAACAACAAACCCACTCCCAGCGTCATAGGCAACGGCCCCCCCACGCCCTCAAGCATCGCACCCAACCGCGGCCTCACCGACTTCGAGCCCGGCACACTCAATCTCTCCACCATCACCCGCCTCCCCCCTCCAGCCTTCGCCAACGAGGCCGCCGCCATGGCCCTCAGCCGCGAACTCAGAACCCTCCAAAAGCTCCAACTCAAAACCCCGCTCCACGAGCTCGGCTGGTACATCGACTTCGACGAAATCACCAACCTCTTCCAATGGCTCGTCCAACTCCACAGCTTCGACCCCACCTTACCCCTCGCGCAGGACATGCGCGCCGCGGGCGTCACCTCTGTCGTGCTCGAGATCCGGTTCGGCCCGGATTTCCCCATCAGCCCTCCCTTTGTAAGGGTTGTTCGGCCGCGTTTCTTGCCGTTCATGAATGGTGGTGGGGGCCATGTCACGGCTGGCGGGGCCATGTGCATGGAATTGTTGACGGCGACGGGTTGGTCGGCTGTGAATACCATGGAGAGTGTCCTGTTGCAGGTGCGCATGGCGATGTGTGCTTTGGAGCCTAGGCCGGCGAGGTTGTTGGGGAGGTTTGCGGATCGGAATGGGACGGGTGGTGCTGTTAGTGCTTTTGCTTCGAGGATCCCTACTAGTCATGGTATGGGTGGTGGTGGTGGTGGTAGCTGGGGCGTTAGGGAGGGTCTGGGAGGGGATTATGGAGTGGGAGAGGCCATTGAGGCTTTTGAGAGAGCGGCGGCTACGCATGGGTGGACTGTGCCGGAGGGGTTTCGGAGGGTTGCGAATGGGTATTAGTTGGGGTTGCGGACTTGAGGTTGGCTCTATGCCCGTTTGTAGGTTAATCAAAACTCGGTTTTACTGACAAGGGCGGTACAGTGGGTCAGGGAAGGAAAAGGGAAGGAAGTCATGAACTTGACATGAATGGCCATGGACTGCGTAGCATCGCACTTGGGTTTGTCTGGACAGGACAAATGGACATGGGAATGAGCGACAAGTGGGCGGATCTTACCATAGCTTGTCCTTAGCCATGAACGAGAATGGGAAAGGGGTATGGACGGAAACGGGAACGGGGAAGGGAACAGGAATGGGCACAGATACCAATACCATACGGACAGATCATCACATGATAGCGGCGTTTGGGCTTGGGGATAGTTAGTGTACGGCGAAATTGAGGACTTGCTTGTTTGGTTTTTTACTTTCTTGTTCTGCTTTGCTTTGCCTCTCTAGTTTATGAGGGCGGAAGTGGTTCTTGAAACTGATAATGTGAGAGTGTTTATGAGCATGGGTGTGACTAACTCACTAGCAAGGTTGCTTGTTTTTTTTAAGTTCAGTGTCCGTCTTATCATGGCCGTCCAGCTATGAATTCGAGTAAAAATATGTGATACGTGGTAGGAAAGGTCAAGGGAAACCTGCTGGAACCAGTAATGGAAAAGGTCCTCCAACCATGATTGGAGAAAAAAAGAGGAAATAAGGAAAGAAGGAATGGAAACAGAAATATATTGTAGTAGGAATTGTACGGTCGTTCTGTGTGTATCCGGAACTTAGACTGGTCGTTTCGGCTAACGTTTTCCACCACTCTCATACTCTCAATAGTTGTAGGATTTAGCTTGCTCCTCTAGCCTGCGCACGCTCGAGATTGAATGGGGTTTTGAGTGTTTGAGATATGTATCATGGAGATTTGGTATAAACAGTAGGTAGTTAAGAGATTGGGAACTGATGAAGACACACTGAAATATACTCCTCCGTGAATGAGGATAGATAAATCCAATGAACATTCAAAAGTTTTGATAAGGTCTATGTGTACAATAGCCGTCTTCGAGATGTTGTGTACAGAGCTCAACGAGAATATGCTAGCCACTTAACAAGGCCAACCTCCAACAGACGAGCTATCAAGAGGCCATACCACGTTTCCTGCCCCAAAGGTACGAATCGATGGATGGATCAGGTTGAGGTGATCTCCTAACTAGGGAGATCTCAGAGGCCCTACTCGGTGATTCCTTCCCCTTGGCTAGGCTTTGAGTTTGAAGTTGTGCATCAGAGGAAGGAGCGAAGGAGCGAGCCTCACTGGTTCTTTTCATCCATATTATATCTACCTCAGACCAAACCGAGCCGAACCAACCTGAATCAAACCGAACCAAACCAGCCTGAACTATCCCGAGCCGGAACCATCTGAAATCAAAACAAGCATCACAACAACCCACCATCACATCTACCATCCCATCCACCATCGCCATTAGATTCAAACCCCGTCCTTCTCAAAATCAACCACAATCATCCCAAGACTAGACAATCCCAAGATATATCTAGCAGCAAGGTAGAGTCATCCCTACATCTCATCACTTATATTGTTGTCTGAACTTAATTAACCCTTTATCTCCCTTCAGATGAATGCCCCTTCCCGCCGAATTACCGACCTCCGGAAGGAGCAGCTGAGGAAGCAGCTGAAAAGAAGGGATGAGTTGCTGGAGAGATTGGAGAAGAAAAAAGATGTGATAAAAGGATACCGAGAAGGGGTGGAGGAGGGAAACACCGAGGGTATCATTCTCTCCACGGCTCAAGCCGTTCAAGAGAGCCGGGGGGTAGAAGCCCCGGCAAATGATAACAGCACTACGCTTGAGGATGTTGAGATGGCCATCCAACTCCTCTTCTGGAGATGTGAGAGGTTTGAGCAAGAGCTCCGAGATTTGGAGGAGTTTGCGCCTGGGGATGGGACGGAAACTGGTGGTAGGACGGAAGTAGTGGATGGGACGGAAGCTGAAGCCGGGCTAGAGATAGAGACGGGAGAAGGCGAGCAAGCTTGAGAGGGAGTTGGTTGATTACATCCATAATTGCTCGTAAACATTCTCACATTATCAATTTCGAACGACTTGCTTGGTTTTCTAAAAACAAAAACGTGGGTTATGACTTTTTCCACCACTACTTCTAGATGGCTGCCCCTTACATTTACTACTTCCTCATACTTTTTCTCCTCCTGTTTCTCTTTTATCGTTTTTCGTTTTGGAATTCATCGTTACCTTTGCGGTTTACTCCCATATATTTTCAGTTGAATTCGTAGTTGGAGGGCTGGCTGTGTCAACTGGCCATAATATATTATCCTTCAAACACAGAACCTTATTCAAGCTGGAACGTTTGTGGGCCGGAGGAGTAAGCCAGATACTACAATCAGTGAGAGGATGTGAAAGGCGGAAGGTACTGCGCAAAACGACCAGTCTAAGCTCCGGGTAACTATATCTAGAACGACCCTACAATTACGGTTTAACAGGGCTTGTTTCCATTCAATTTTGTTCGGGTTGTGGAGTAACCTCAACTTTGCCTTCAACTGTGTTTGCTGAAGCATTCTATGACATCCCCTCCTTCTCGAGCTCGGCCTGGTAGGCCTTCACGTCCACAGCCTTTGTAACCGGCTCTTTCCGCGCTGGGTCCTCCTGGATAAAAGCGTCGACTCGCCCCCGCAGACCTCGTAACCTCCCTGGAGCCTTGATTCCAATACACCGGTACGCGAACCAGTCCATAGCGGTCCAGTATTCCATGGCCTGGGCGACAATGAACCCGCTGTCCTTTTTTCGCTCGGTCCACTCGTCAGCCAGAAGTTCGTTTCCAAATTTCTCCTTTTCCTGAGTCCGGAGGATGGCTAGGAACTCGTCGAAAACTTGGATGTATTCGTAGTACTGAGATCCTAAGCACAGAGTCTTGAAGTGCATGGTGTTGAGCCACAAAGGCGGATAAACTAGCTGGACGGGGACAACACGGCTCCATTCCCAATCCAGAACCGACACAACATTCATGTCGTCGTCGAGAACCAGGTTGAAGATCTCTAAATCGCCGTGGATGAGCACGAAAGGTCCTTGGTCTAGGCTGCGGTCGAGCCAGCCATGGGCGTGCTCACGGAACACGTGCAGGTGGTAGAGAAACTCCTCGGCTTGCGCTTCGGTCTCTATCGCGCTACGGCTTTTGAGGAACCCGTTGTGGGCTAGATCGAGCAGGAGCTCGGCGTACTCGTTGGCTGAGTAAAGTGGTGGGTTACCCGGACCGGAGTGGGATTGGATGACATCGAAAGGGGCTGAGTTCTCTAGATGCTGTATGTTGATGTCGGTGGTGAAGATCCCCTTGCCAACCTTTGTGGTCTCCCCGTCTTTGACGAGCCTGCCAATGGCAGGGAACTCGAGGCGCCGCAGCTGGATGTAAATATCGGCTAGGGAGGCAAAGAGACGATTGCGCTACTCGACGGCGAGGCCCCTGAACTGCTTGTAGTCCAGCTTTTGGCCGTCAATGTACTCTAAGATGAGAAAAGAAGGAAACGGCGCGGGGCCGTCTCCCAAAGCGGCGAAGTGAACCTTGGGAATCGGAATGGTGGCCTTTGCTGCTAAGAGCCGCATCACAGCAACCTCAGTCTCCAGCTTGTCCGCTGGGTCTATGGCCAGGATTGGGCGTAATGGCACGCGCACAACCCATCGGTCCCCATTGGCAAACTCGACAAAGTAACAGACGTTGAAGCTGCCGCGGATCAAAGGCTTGAAGAGCACACAGCTGTCGTTGCCGTGGTAGGAGGACGCAAGACGGCGGATGTCTTCCTCCTTGATCGATTCGACAATCACATCGCGCTCCCGGTGTATGCGGGCCCGGACAACAACATCGCGGTAGCCGTGCTGTTTCTTCGCTGGAGCGGCTGCCTTGGCGGCTTGGGCCTTTTCCAGGTCGGCAACGGCATCCCGCCACCACTCAGAGGATGTTTTGCCTCCATATAGGGCCTCTAGGGAACTGATATACTCTCGCTCTGGTGGGCTGGACATGATCAGTCAATCAGAGAGGTTGGCGGCTGCCCTGGAGAAACCCTCCGAAGATTTCTTTGGGCAGGTGGGGTGGGGGAACCATTTTGATACCTGAGAATAGCACGGACTCATGCTGTCAGTTGATCTGTTAATCGCACACTGTACGGAGGTCGTTCTCGTCATGTTTACATAATTACCTATTTGGGGCCGTTGCCGAGCGCGCGCGGCTGCCGGCGCTTATTACCCCACATCATCCTCGCGCTAATGCTTAACTAGCCGCGCCCCGCCAAAATTTTAGCATGCTGCTGAAAACGGGCAAGTCTTGAACTGTAAACAAAACTCCCGAGCAACAGGATCTCGTCGTGGCTTTCCGTCCCGCAAACCGAGCAATTGGCGGGGTTTGAGATCATTCGACAAACAAAATCCTTGACTCAAAAAGGGGAAGGACACGGAACAAACGCGCAAATAAAAAAACACCAACACATTCACCATGGCGTCGAGCCAACACGTCCTCCTCTCCCCCGCCGAGCTGGCCTACCTGCACGCCTCACTCTCACTAATCCCGCCCATCCGCCCCGACGGCCGCTCACCGACCCAATTCCGCCCGCTCGTCGCCGAAACCGGCATCCTCCCGGGCACCAACGGCAGCGCCCGGATCTGCTTCGCCGACGGCACCGAGGCCATCGTCGGCGTCAAGGCTGAGGTGGAAAGGACGGCGCTGCGGCCTGGGGAGGATACGATTTATCTTGAGGAGGGGGGTCTTGAAGGGGGGGATGATGGAGAGGAGGGGAGCTCAGAGGATAAGCGGAAAGGGGATGCGTCGTGGGTTGAGATGACAGTTGAGATACCCGGGTTAAGGGACGACGACTCCGGGACGGCGTTCTTGTCGGCTATGCTGAGTGAGGCGTTACTTGCGGATGGGGAGTTTGCTAGGCGGTTGTGGATTAACAGGCGGTTTCACTGGAAGTTGTATCTCGACGTATGTTCTCTTCCCAGTCTTGATGTTTCTTGCCAGACAAATACTAACCCAACCAAACCCAGATCATCCTCATCTCCCCACCACTCTCTTACCCTCTCCCCTTACTCTCCCTCACCACCCATCTCGCCCTCCTCTCCACCCGCCTCCCACGCCTCAAATCCGAAGGCGACGAGGACCCTTTCTTCGACGACGACTGGGCCGCCGCACCCTACCTCTTCCCGCGCAGCAG
The DNA here is from genome assembly GCF_033296635.1 of Dichotomopilus funicola. Taxonomy (NCBI): domain Eukaryota; kingdom Fungi; phylum Ascomycota; class Sordariomycetes; order Sordariales; family Chaetomiaceae; genus Dichotomopilus; species Dichotomopilus funicola. The sequence goes on from NW_026944059.1 coordinate 196,765, forward strand.
CGAGACCTCCGCCCACACCACGACTAGCACTACCAGTACCAGCACCCGCCCACCAATAACCCTCCTCGTCATGGCCGTCGCAAACAACATCATCTTCGACCCATCCAAAGAAGAACTCGCCGTCGCCGACGCCGCCCTGGCCGTGTCCGTGACCAGCACGTCGAGTCACACTACTACCGCGGACGCCGACCCAATAAGACAAGCACAAGCACAAGAACAAGAAGAAAAAGAAGGACGTAACCTCCGCCTACTATCCATCCGCACCATCGATCCCCCTTCACGGCTGACCCCGCCTGGCGTGGCGAATGCTGCTAATGCGGCGTATGGTGCGAGTCTTGGGGCGTCGGGACAGCAGCCGCAGCAGCAGCAGCAAAAGTCGACAGCGGTGGTGCCAGTGATGGCTAGTGAGACGGAGGCGGTGGAGGGCGTGTGGAGGCCGCCGCGGGGCGGGGCTAAGAGGGCGGTGTTGGGGGCGTTGGTGCAGAAGGTGTTGGAAGGGGGTGGGGTTGTGGATGAGGTGCTGGATGCTTTGGAGGGGGTTGATTTGGGGTAGGGTGTTACTGTCATGGTGTATGGGAGGTGGAAGGAGCGAAGGAAGGTCTTTGAAGAGGTGTTGGATGTGAGGGGACTTGGAATTTTGTTGTTTTTTACTTCAGGCCGGGATTGGAACTAAGTCCTGACATCCTACACCTCTGTACACACTCAGCCATTTACTATACAACCCGGAATACAACCCGGAGTCCTGTACATGCACCTCACCCCCAACCAAGCTATCAACCCCCAATTCAAAAGATACCCAACCACTTCCTCCTCGTCTCCTTCCCCCCTTCTTGCACCACCATATCCCCTTCCCCCTGCCCCTGCACAGGTTCCCCATCCCTCCGAATCTTCGCCATCGGCTGATTAAACAGCCCCATCTCCTCCGGCAACCCATGCGCACGCCGATACGCCGCCCGCTTGCCCACATCATCCACGCTGCGCTGGCGCTTCTCATAGATCCGCTCGGCTTTATGGCCCTCGTGTAGCCGTGTCACCTCGGCTAGCATCTGGATTGAGGAGATTGGGTGCCAAATGTAGTCGGTTGCTGCGGGGAGCATGTGGGCGAAGGGGGAGGAGCGCTGGAAGTTGATTGCGAAGGTGTAGATTGACAGGCCGGTGAGGGTGCCCTAAGGATATGAATTAGCCAAAAAGTACAGTGGTGTGTATTGGTGGTAAAGGGTGTGTGGGACATACGACGGTGATAACAACATGGATCCAGCGGTTGTTCAAGAACCAGTGGGCAATCGAGTTGCGAGGCGGGGGCAGGCCTGGGTAGTCGCGGCTGGCTTGGGCCTTGGCCTCCTGGTAGTTGAGCTCGCCGCCGTAGTGTCGTGGGGGTGTCCCCCTGGGTAGCCGGGAGCCGTGCGAGGGCGGGTTGAAGCGTTCCGGCTTCGCTAGTGTGTTGGCCTTGTCGTTGCTGCTGCTATCGCTGCTGCTGCTGCTAGCTAGGCGGAGGAAGATGCGGTTCGGAGTGGGAGAGGACGACGGGGTGCGTGACCGGACCCGGGCCGGGAGCGGGACCCGGACTGCCCGCCGCCAGATCAGGCCGGACTGGGGGAGCAGGAAGCGGGGGATTGAGGTTGTTGTTGAGGCCATGGCTGCGGGGAAAGACAGGGCCGAGGGGATTCGGATGAGCGGGAGAAACGCCGGTGAAGAAGACTGGTTGACTTTGCTGGGTTATGGTGGGTTAATGCAGCTGCAGAAGGAATAGAACCAAAGTTCTTGACATCAAAGTCGCAAAAAACGGACCAGACGACGTTGGGTGCGGCTCAATTGGCTCGATGCATGGCGATTCGAGAAATTCACCAGTTGCAACGAGTTTCTTCCTGCTATCCTAATCCGGCTAGCGCTGTCTCGGTCCTTGCTTCGAAGCGAGACGGGGTGTTTAACTTTTCTTTTTCATTTTTGCCCGGAAAAAACTCCCCCAACGTTGGATGGTTGGCTCGTGCGCCTGCCAGGTCAGGAACAAGGAACGGCTGGGTTTGCGCTGGGAGGGCGCCGGTAGCTCCCGACTTTGCCCGTGACAACTGACAAACTCTCGGGTCCTGATTGGCACGCCGGGCTGGGAATGTGGGCAAATTCTGCCAGGCCCGCTGTGGGTGGGTGGCTCTGTGGCTCTTCAGTGGGCGATGGTGCTTGTCTTGGCAGCGGTCATTGAAAGAAATCCCGGCTTGCCGCCCCCCATGGCGCAGCCAGCGAAAGGCAGCCAGCCAACTAACACCTCATCCCAGAATTTTTTCAAGGACCTCTTTTTCCTCCGTCTTGCTTCCTTTCACATCCCAACTTTGTAACCTCAAGACACAGTCTTTGCGTTTAGCACCACCTTCATTTTTCAAACACATTTAACTCCTAATACCACACCAATCCGTCAAGATGGGCGTCGCTCCTGGTAGGTTTTCCCACTCGCTTCCGCTCTTCCGCGCTTCGGATCTCGATCGCGGCCGCACCTCGCTGCCCTTACCGCTCTGCCGTTCCCAGCCATTGGCCGTCTACACACCCTTCCCTAGGTCCGGGGATATGGGACTTTGCGATATTTGTCCTTGATTCCTCGGGATCTTGGGTCTCGTCGCTATTGCGGCGTTGCAAACGTTCCCCCTCACCCACCCCCGATCACAACCTTGCGTCAATTTCCAAAGACGTCCGGGGGAGCGGGACCACGGATACTTATAGACGAGCCACGGGAAGGACAGCGTTTTGCAGCAGGCCGAGCCGCTCGAGCATCACCAACGACAACCCCCGCCATAACACAACTCCAAGAACGATCCCCTGACCAGGCCCGCTAACAACCAACCCACAGGAGATGCTAAGAAGGGTGCCAACCTCTTCAAGACCCGCTGCGCGCAGTGCCACACCGTCGAGGCTGACGGCGGCAACAAGATCGGCCCCGCGCTCCACGGCCTGTTCGGCCGCAAGACCGGCTCCGTCGAGGGCTACGCCTACACCGACGCCAACAAGCAGAAGGGCATCACCTGGGACGACGACACTCTGGTGCGTTTGAATCTGGGCGCTGGCAACCCTTTGTGTGTTGTGTTTATTGTGTGCTAACGAATCCCTAGTTCGCGTACCTCGAGAACCCCAAGAAGTACATCCCCGGCACCAAGATGGCCTTCGGTGGTCTCAAGAAGGAGAAGGAGAGGAACGACCTGATCACGTATGCCCCCACCCCCCTTATCCTCCCCTTCTGTTACGATTTTACCGACATGGAGACGCTAACAATTTTCCCACAGCTTCCTCAAGGAGTCGACCAAATAGATCTCCGCCTAATAACCGGGGTTGAAAGCGTCGCATTGTAATACTATCCATTTTTTCACCATCAGGAAAGAAAGCGGGAAGAAAAGCCGGCCTGTTCCATTATTAGACCGGGGTTTCTTTCCTACGTGTTATGGTGTTGCGAGGGAAAAATATGGGAGTTGGTCCGTTTTTTTGCTACCACCTCTTTTTGCATTAGACGGGGCGGCTCTTGTAACGGCACTCACAACTACTACTTACTACTGTTACGATTTTTGTACCATAGAAGAGATGAAGGAAAGGAGACAGACGAAAGACGACGGAGGTGCCGGGGTGCACAATGACGACGACATACCAGATGGACTTTAGACGAGAGAGAGGCGCGAGGCAAGCCTGACTGATGAACAATGATTCCCTGCTCTTCATAACAGATGACGAAACGCGAGTATGCGTTGTCCTTGATGCGGTGTGAAATGGGTGGCTGTGATTCGGTGTTTTGGGTCTTGTGAAATATTCGATTCGAAAAGTTCCTGATTTGCCGAGATCCCGAACGCCGAGATCGGCCGTCTCCGTCTCTAGAATATGTCTAAGTGGTATTAAGGAAGCCAAACAATCATTTTAGGAATATCTCATTTTCTACCTGTATAATTATTGGTGGTGACTAGCTGAGGTATCATGCTAAAAAATGGGAAACAAAGAAAGTCACTGGAAGGGTCCTGTGAGGAAATATCCCAAGTCTTGGGAAGACAACTCACACAACCCGTCTCATCTGCTACACTGCACCATAGTCAATCTATCAAGAACACCAGACGGCAGCGCACACTCTCTTTAGATCCAACACCACATCTACAACCGTTGTGTATTATACGCCACCCCCCTCTACTTATCTAACGCATACATCTCTGGATCCTTCACACTCGGCTTCACCTCACTCAACGCCCGTTCCCAATCCTCCGGCAAGATCGCCGGTTCCACCACTCCCGCTCCCGTGCCTGTCCCTCCCCCAACATTACTGGGAGTATCAGAATCAGAAGTAGAAGTAGAAGTAGAAGTAGAAGAAAACGCCCCCTGGAGATAAGCCCGCTCGAGACACGCCTGCGCAGCAGCTTGCATCAGACTGCCGAGGTCGGCGCCGGAAAAGCCGGTGCACCGGGGGTCGCGGGCGACACGTTCCAGGTCGGCTTCGGTGGTGCCGGGGGGTGATGATGTCTTGTTCGTGATGGTGTTGGTAGATGTGGCGTCGAGCATGTCGATGTCCATCCCACCACCGTTGGTATTGGTATGAGTATTCGGCAGCGACCGCCCCCGACGCGCCTTGGCAACAGTGTTGCGATACAGCGTTTTAAGAATCTCAACGCGGTCAGGGGCCGAGGGCAAGCCGACATAGATACTGGTACCCAACCGGCCGGGGCGACGGATAGCCTCGTCGATGATATCCGGGCGGTTGGTAGCGCCAACGACGTAGATTCCCGACCGGTCGCCGACGCCGTCGAGTTCGGTAAGCAAAGTATTGACGACGCGGGCGCTGGCGTCGGAGAGCGAGTCGTCGCGCTTGGGGACGAGTGCGTCCATCTCGTCGAAGAAGAGGATGCAAGGGGCGGATGACTTGGCGCGCGCGAAGAGCTGGCGTACCGCGCGCTCGGATTCGCCGACGTATTTGTTGAGGAGCTCTGGGCCTTTGATGGAGATGAAGTTGGCTTTGGACTCGTTGGCGACGGCTTTCGCGACGAGGGTTTTGCCGCAACCCGGCGGGCCCCAGAGGAGGATGCCGGCTGCGGGTTTGATGCCGACGCGGGCGAAGAGGTCAGGGTTTTTAATAGGGCCGACGATGGACATCTCGAGCTTTTTGCGGACGGGGCCGAGGGCGCCGACGTGTGCCCAGGTGGTGTCGGGGATGGTGCTGAAGCCTTCGCGCTTGGAGGCGGGTTGGACGCGGGAGACGGCCGCTTGGAATTGGGACATGGTGATGCGGCTTTCGTCCCAGGGGGCTCGTCGGTGGTCTTCTAGGAGGACCCAGTCGCGCTGCTTTTGGGAGGCGGCCGTGAGACGGTTTCGTTCTTCGTTTGGTTCTTCTTCTTCTCCACCTTCAGCTTCTGATTCTCTTCCTGGTCTCCCTAGTTCCCCCTCAGTTGGCCGCTGCTGAGCGCGAGCTTTCCGCAAGAGATCATCAAGTTTCCCACGACAGCTCCCCGACACAGCCGCCTTAACAACATACTGCAAATCACTCCCGACATACCCCGGCGTCATCTTGGCCAACAACCGGAAATCCACATCCTCATCCACACTCAGATCGCGCGTCAACGACCGCAGGATATGCTCCCGAGCCACCTCGCTCGGCATGCCCATATCAATCTCCGAGCTAAACCGGCGACGAATAGCCGGGTCCAAAAAATCCGGCCTATTCGTCGCCGCCAGCACAACCACATTTTTCCCCAGCGGCGTCTGCTGCCGAATCCGGTCCATCCCATTCATAATCTCCGCCACAATCCGGCTCTCCATCCCCTTATTCGCACTCTCCCGGCGCCCCGCAATTGAATCAATCTCATCAAAAAACACCAGACACGGCGCCAGCCGAATGGCCTCATCAAACACATCCCGGATATTCTTCTCCGACTCCCCGGACGTGCCCCCCACCACAGACGGCGCCGAAACGGGAATAAACGCAGCGCCTACGCTGCCGGCCACGGCGTGTGCCAGGGTGGTCTTGCCGCACCCGGACGGGCCGTGGAGTAGCACGCCGTTGTCGTATCGGTAACCCATCTTCTCACAGGCTTCGCCCGCGCATAGCGGGAACCAGACTTCGTCGAGGAGTCGGTCTAGGGTGTCGTCTACACCGGCGATGTCGAGGATGGAGACGCCGGTTGGTGGGCTGCGGTCGATTTCTTTGGGGAGTTTGCGCTTTTTGGGGCGTGGCTCGCCGTTGGGTTGTCTGTCTGCGGCCGCAGCAGCTGCAGCGGGAGCGCCGGATGTGTTGTCCATGGCGGTTGGGGTTGATGAGGGGATGTTTTCTGGTGGTGGTTGTGCGCCCGGTGTTGTCGCAGGCGTGACAGTAGCAACAGATGAATCAGTCGTCCCAGCAGTACCAGCAGCAGCACTCCTATCCACCACACCCCCCCCAAACCCCCAAGACTTTGCAATCTGCCGATTCAACAAATTCTGATCCCGCTCCGCCTTAGCCGCCTTAATCCGTTCCTGCTCCTGCACCTCCAACAAATCGTCCGAGTCCTCTTGCTCGTCAGCCCTGGCCTGGTCTCTGCGTGCAGCCAGCACGCGCTCGATGGATTCCTCCAGGGGCCGCTTCTTGGAACGCGCGAGACTCGAATTGGACCGTTTGATGCTGTCGTATACCGAGCCTACGGTGAGTCGGCGGGTTCGTGCGGAAGCAGTGCCTTCCTCGCTGCCTTCGGCTTCGAGCTTGAGGACGATTTGGTAGACGTCGCGGTCTAACCCGAGTCGGGGGTTGATGCCGCCGTGTCGTCGTGACATTGTAAAGGTGGGTTCGAGAGCAGGAAAAATTAATTAGACGAAAAACAAAGGGAAGATTAAACAGCCAAAAAATGGGGGCTGCAACAACCTTGTCTAAATAGTAGCGCGATTACTGGCCGACTCAATGCTGCTCACCACCAGTTGTCAAGCCCACAGGCAGTCAAGATGAGTTTTATCATGTTTCGATGGATGAGCTATGGTGTCTGTGAGATGAAGAAAAATTAAGGTTGTGAGCCAGCAGCTCCACACAGTGCTACGAATACTGACAACACGGTATCACCATGAGCGTTGCTCTCGCCATTGACCTAGATTCACAATCCTTTTCCCTTAAAAAAGTGAATTAATGAACCAGCTGAAGGTTTTGATATAATAATAGAAATAGTACCCCCAAGTCGCCTCCCAGTGCTGTCGAAAGATGCATGTGAACGGACGGGCTACGCTTGATGATACACTTTGCACTTCGCACGGTGTACCGAATACTATGCACCTCCTAATATCGAGACTGGGTCAACGAACATCATTTGAGACTCCCTTCCTTTGCTTTCTCTTGATGATTCAGATGAGTACAACTCCCATTGCACCTTATGCTGCTTTCAAAGGTACTACATTTGGACAACAGCCCGAGTGACATGTATCGTTCCTCTTCGATGATGTAAGGGTTAGGGTCAGCGGTGAACTGTTGACTCCCTTTGAGATACTACATCTCTACACTAGTAGAGGTAGTTATCGTCCTTGCTCAACCACGTGTGTGATCATTGCCCAAGCACATTGATGACACTTGAACACCACAAAATCGAATTAGCTACAACTAAGCTAGCTGTATTCCGATTCCGCTCGCTACCGGGCGTCTCGCCCAGGTTCGCTGATACAATACATACATACATTCATCCATCACTCCGCTTTCCCGGATTTCCTTTCCTTGTCCCAGCCCCCGTTCCCCATAGAAACGATTGACGCCCCGTCCCTGAGCCTGAAGACGAAGTCCAGTAAAGTACCGTTACCGAGTAAGGACCTAGAAACAAGCAAGCAAGCAAACAAACAAACGCCCCATTTCTCCGTTTCCCCGATTCCCCAATTCCCTGCCCTTTGAAGTGCCCACCCACTCCTAACAAAGGAAGATTGATGTTGGATGATGGTAGAAAAGACATGGAGAAATGAAGAAAAAAAAGAGGAGCAAAACCCATGATACTCTGACAGATACAACAATCCCATAATACACGTCGCCCCGTGGTGATGCACCAGTCCTTTCCGTACCCTCTTCGGCCCTAGTACCAGGTCCAAAGCCCGCTAGGGTGGAAGACAAAGATTTTTGTATCCATGTGTCCGTTATGTCCTTCTCTGGTCCACCAACATCGCCTAAAAGGCTGATATCAGAAGAAAGAGAAAAGAACAAGAAGACGAGACGAAAAGGTAGACGAAAGAAGATTCAGGCAATAGGAGAAGACCTATCACCTGAAGTAGACAACAAGGGAAGAAAGAAATCAAGACCCGATGAAAGCAAGACACAGAAAAAAAAGTAACGCGGGGCACAGCTGTGCAACACCCAGCCGTTCACGGATCCCAATTCTTGATGCGCTTCTTGAGAAACTCAAAAGCCGAGAAGAACACGGCATTGACCGCACACGATCGTCCCATAGACACACCGAGGCCGCGGTACATGTTGCGTTGGAAGAACTCGATTTTCACCGGCTCTACCTTCTCGCCCTTGGAGTACAACAGCGAGTTGCGCTGGTAGATCGATTTCGCCGAGTCAACCGGGTCTAGAGGGAAGTAGTTGGGTTAGAAGGAGGTCCTATTTGATATCACGTGCCAGGCGACAAGGCATGAAACGACTTACAGATCAATGCCCAGGACACTATCCCGCACAATCCACCGGCAACCAGGACCGCAAGTGGGTTAGAGTGCGTGCCGTCACCGCCAAACGTGGTTAGGAGCTGCTTGCTACTCTCATATGTCATGAAGTAGGTTCCCGTGCCAAGTGTATCGCGCACTAGACCCCGAGGGCGTTGTTAGTTGAGGTTGATTTAGAGTTGAAAGCACCTTACGTAAGACAGGGGCTTTGTTGACATTGGTGTAAGTGGGAAAAGGGGGAAGGGGGGTGTGCTGGCTTACGCAGGTGTAACCGAAAGCCGGTGTACAAACCACCGAAGCCGCGATGTTTGACAATGTTGCCCAGCGTCTTGAGGGTTCCTTTATTCTGGTAGCTGGCGGCGATCTTCTGGGCTTCCGGCTTGGGGCAGTTCTTCTTATCCGCCAAAAGAACAGAGACTTGAGCGCTAAGTTTGGTTAACTCGAAGGGGCCTAAAACGTAGAAGATGAGAAGAGTCAGTCATCTGTCATCCCCGATTCTCGGAACCAACCCCTCAATCAAGTCAACTCACAGGCGATGACTGTAATACAGGACCCCGCGGTAGCACCAGCGGCACCAAACGTGGCTACAGACCACAAAGTCGGAAACGTGCCCGTCTTGCTGACGTGGGCCATGATATCCACGCCAAAGTTGCGCTTGACCCAGTCGCAGTACGAATACTTGGAGCGTTGGTAGATTGAAAACGAAACCGTCCGGACCAACGTGATACTCGCCATGGGCGCCGTGACGCCGCGAAAGAAGCCGTGGAATTTCTCAGTCTGGTAGGTCTGCCTGACGCAGTCGAGGAAACCATCGTATCGGTAGGTTTGCATGCGCGTCTTGACGCTGTCGAGCGGGAAGGTCGATAGTGTGGAAAGCACGCTAGAGGCCGAGGCCGCTACTTCGACGCGATAGCGCTTGATCAAGCGCTGGTAGTTGGAGACCGCGTCGTTGCTCATGGCAGGGGAGCTTTTCGAGATGGCCGTCGAGGACGACTTATGGTGCATAGCGGCGGCCGCAGCGGCGGCAGTTCCCAATCGCGGGTCGGGGCAGATGTCCTCATTGAAACTACCATCGTCCACGCTTCGTCCGTTCACGCTTTGATGTTTTGGCTGCTGCAATTTCTGCGCCTGCTGTTGCTGACGCTCTGGCTGCTGCGGCTTGTCATCGTTCTGACGGGGAGATTCTGAAGACGAAGGCATGATGAGAAATGGAGAGCTGCGCTCGTGGGCTGTACCATCTTGGTGGAACGGGGAGGTTTGATGGTGGTTGTCGAGGCAAGTAGCGGGCCGGAACTCAGTAGGCATACTACGGGGCACTTCCTTTCTTCCGCTGCTCTTTTTGTTTGATTATCGCCGCGGTGGCTGTGTGTTTATTTTGTGCGCCTTCCTTCTAACAATATTTCTCTTATCCTCTCGGCGTGCACCCCCGCTTATTCCGGTCGGATCCCGGCGCGAGGCACCTCTCACGGAACGCCGCCGGCCGACGGACGGTGGTCTCGGGGGCACCGGCCGAGACCAGAGTCCTCAGCAGAACGGTCGCGAAAGGACCTAGGCCAGCGGGTGAGGGTCCATAAAGAACCCCCGCCGGTCTGGTAGGAGGAGAACAGTCCCTGTTCTTGTTGTTGGTTCACCGTACTCAGGGGCGGCTCGATACAATCGTGGATGGGGATTCGAAAAGGGGAGGAAAAGGAGGATCGGGAGCGCGATGTGGACGGAAAGGAAGCTAAAGACAAAGTGTTTCCGAGGGAGAGATAGGATGGCACTGGACGATGGCCAAGGATGGACAGGCGTCGATATGGATGCCCTGCCCGCAAGGACGGACGTCAATTGGTTGGTGGGCAGGCGGGGTGGCTTGGTCGAGAAGCTCGTTAGCTTGTACAACGGGGATTGAAGCTTCTGGACCGACCAAAGAACGTGGATGGAGTGACGCTGTGGGCAATTCCCAATTGCGGGGTTGATAGAGAGGTACTACCTACACACAAAGTGGAAGCTTCGTTCTGGTGGTTCGACGTAGCTCGGCGTCGCAAGAGTGAGTGGCCAAGTCGGCCCAAGCTTCAGCGCTGCCGGACCGGGAAGCTGCCAAGTAGTGAAATTTCCGGGATCGTTTTCAGCACGGGACAACTCCCTGTCTCCAATTCCAATGTCACCCTTTTCCCTCCCAAAAAGAAGAGCTCGGGGACGGCCAACACAGGACACGCGACTCAATAACTATGCTGGAGCCCGGGTGGGCAACGGCAAAATGCCGTTTGCCGCAAACAGTTGCCTCTGCAAATGGCGGGGAAGGAGATTATGGATGTGTCGAGAGCGGGACATGGTGATGGGGAAATGGAATGGCGGACGTGAGGAGGTCATCCCCGATGAACGCTTGACAAGGGGTCACGTCATTGCTGCAACATGCCTTGCCGAATTGAGGACAGCGTCCTGCGGAGGCAGGCCGGCAGAAGCACCGCAGCCGCCCCAGCGCAGCTCTCGCCTCGGCCTATGATTCTTATATTGCGCCAGCTTGTGAACTGACGATGCGATGGATAGGATCAAGGCGAGTTATTCGAAAAAGCCTCTTCTTCTCTTGCGTACGGAGGACTGGACAGTATGCCTCTGAATTCCTCCAGATTCTCATCAGTTTCGACCTCATTCCTTGACCCCAGATCCGTCCCAACCTCTTCACCGTCACACCGTCACGCCCTCTTGGGGTCCTCAGATAACAACCCTCCCCACATCTGTCGATCGTCCGCCGGCGATCTGCAAAAACGGCTCCCGCTCTCTGCAGATGTCTTCGCACGTTTGATTTGTTTCGTGGAGTTGGTTTCTCGGACTGGCCATGCCACAACCGACCACATTGAATCCAAAGCCCATGGCCCCCTTCATTCAACCACCGCTAGTGCCCATCACGGGCCGGCTCTAAACGGCATGAGCCGCAGTAAATGTCGAGGAGCACCGTGGTGCTGTGCTCAGCTCCGACCCGACGCTAGTTAGGCCCGGTCTCGCGGGGTCCAGAGTTGGGGTTGCCCGCCAGTCGACCCCATTAGTTGACAGCTGGCTGACAGCCGGCCCGACAAATGGTTGTCGAATTTGATAACAAGAGCATGCTTCGTTGATATCGACGACTTCAACGCAGACATAATCCCATAGAATCATTCAGCATGGCGATCGTCCGATCATAGTGCTCAAATTCGGTGCCCTTGATCGAATCTGCGGGCCTTTTTGTCCTGTGTGTTAGTCTCTGCCTTTGGAAGTGAGTGTGAAAAAACAGGTAGAAAAAACATAAAGCACAAAGAAAGTCGAGATAAAAGCGAAAGAGCAACCAATAAAAAAGTAACAAACAAATACTCACAAAGTCCACTTCCTCGCCTTATCATCCGTCATCTTAATAACCTTCATCCGCCACGGCACCGCATGCTCCACCTGCTTCCGTTCCCAATGCACCCTACACAAATTCTTCAAGATCTTGTGCTCCAGCCCACGCGACTGAGCCGCGGCGTTCAGGAACCAAACCGTGCGCCGTGCCTTTTCCGCTTCAAACACACCCCGGGGATCGCGGAACTCCTTGCGCAGCACGTCTCGGATGATGTACCGGGAGGGTTTGGAGAATTGGACGGCGCGGAGGCCGGCGCGGAGGAGGTGCCGGTAGGAGTGGACGAGGTTTGTGGTGGCTGGCATTGTGGGGTTGAGGGGCGTTCTTAAGTAGTGGGTTGTGTTGGGCCGGTTTGGGCTGGCTGTTTAAGATGTTGAAGGTGAGTCGATAAGTTTTTGAGATGGAATTGGTGCTATGAAGCTGGGTGTGCACGGGCCAATCGTGAAGTTGGTCAAGCTTCCTTTAGAGGGGACGGTGAGCTTCCCATAAAGGACTGGGAAAAATAAAAAAATTCATACTACGGAGGGAACACAAGGGATAGTTTCTTTCACAGACCCCAAAAAAGCCATCGTCACGAGGCTGATAGCAGCTCATGGGAAGAAATCAATCTATAAGCATTGCGTTCATCCTCGCCTCACGATGAACATCTATGCTCCACACCCGCTGTAGGTCCGCTGTAATGGCCCTCAACGAGCCGTTCTTCATCCTATGTAGCCGTAATTACGTCCTCAGATCAGAAAGGAAAGTCGAAAAGAGAAATGGAGACAAGATGTCGTCAGAGACAATCCGTTGAAGGAAAGAAACCGCAAGACAAAAAAAGGAAAAACATTCCCAAGCAACCTGGCGGCTGGCTAGCCAAGCCAAACCTTCGACAGCTCGCGCCATCTATATGCACCGCGTGATTACCTCCATACCCAAACCACCAACGACCATACCATATCCCACCGTCCGCTCACCAAATCCAACACCTAACAACCCCATAACAGCCTACCCTCCACCCACCGCTCCCGAACCGTCTATACCATAATCATTTATTCATCGCCCTGCCTGACCGGCGCATACGCCCCCCCACTATTCCCCTCTCCATTCCCACCGCGCCCAATAATCCTCGAAAACCACCCCCCAATCCCTCCCCGTCCCCCAGCACCACCATTCCCATTCCTCGGCTTACTCACAGCCTCCACATCCTCAGGCGGGTCAATATCCAAGCCCGGGATCGCAGCAGCCGCGGCAGCCCGGCGCTGCTCAGCAGGGCTGCCGGGAATGCCACCGATGCTGCTGCTGCCGTCGAGCGCAGGGATGGGCGAGCTGGGACGCAGCAGGGCGTCGGATTCGGCGTGGAGGGCTGGGGTGGTGCCTGAGGCTGGAGTGCCGAGGGCGCGGGTGGAGTCGCCGAAGAGGGCGTCCATGTCTTCGAGGCGGACGCCGCAGGTTTCGGGGTAGAGGAAGTAGACTGGAGAGGGTAAAAGCGTTAGTTATGGACTGGAGAAGCGGGGGAATGAGGGGGAAAGGAAGAAAGACGTACCGACGACAAAGCTGAGAGCGCAAAAGAAGGCGTGCACGAGATACAACCGCCAGTGGATAAGCTCCTGCAGAATCGGGGTCATCTCGCCCACCAACCAGTTGAAAGCCCAGTTGGTCGCGGTCGACAAACTGGCACCCTTGGAGCGGATCTTGAGCGGCAGGATCTCCGGGGGGTAGAGCCAGGGGATAGGGCCCCACGAGTACCCGAACGCAGCGTTGTAGATAACCACGAGGAGCACAACCAGCTTCGGGGTGGCGGGGATGTCGAGGTATTGGACATAGGCAATGAGCGAGAGCGACACAGTCATGGCGATGGCGCCCGACAGCAGGATCGGCCGGCGGCCCCATCGGTCGACGATGTACCACGGCGGGATGGTGGACAGGACATAGGTGAGACCGTTAATCCCAGCCATGAGCACGGCCGCCTGGCCGACCCAGCCTGCGCGTTCAAAGAGGTATGGGGCATAGTACGAGATGACGTTGATGCCGTTGAGCTGGGCCAATGCCTGGGCGGACATGGCGATGAAGACACGACGGCTGTAGCGCTTGAACATGTCGCTGTAGGTGCGCTCGCCTTCCTGGCGCTGCAGGAGGACGTTCATCTTGATGTCGCGGAATTCGTCGCGGGCGCGGGGGTTGTGGATGTCACCACCTCCGTAGAGGTTGGCAATGACCACAATGCCTTCCTCGTCGTGGTCGTTGTCCAGAAGCCACCTGGGGGATTCCACAATGATCAAGCTGCCCAGGCCAAGCAGGCCACCCATGACGCACTGCATCAGCAAAGGCAGACGCCAGGACAAGTCGCTCTTGATGAACATGCAAAAGTAGTCGACCCAGACCGAGGTCGCGTAGCCAATGATGTTGCCGGTGAACTCGATGCAGGCGAGCTGACCACGGTTGTGCGGCGGCGAGATCTCGGACTGGTAGACAGGCACGATGGTGGACAGCATACCAACGCCGAGACCGGCCAGGACACGGCCGACCATCATCATAGCCATGCCATTGGCGAAGCTCTGCAGGGCACCGCCGATGAAAAAGACGCAGGAACCGTAGAAGATAGTCTTGCGGCGGCCGATGATATCGCCGATCCGCCCGACCATTAGGGATGAGATGAAAGCGCCGACCTCGAGGATCGCGACCATGGTCGCGATCTCCACGGGGGACGGGTCATGGAAATATTTTCTGAAATAATCGCCACTATCAGAGGGTTAGTTGAATGCTTTGCTTGCTAGTATGCATCAATGGTCAGGACAAAAGCAGGCTTACATGATGATACCGGACATGACACCCTGGTCATATCCGAAAAGAAAAACGCCTAATGATACAAAAATCGACGTAAAGTACCTGGATTAGCCAATTGATGTCAGCATCGCCCGTAATTGCGAACTACGAATTATCTTCATCTTCTCTTAGCAGGGGGAAAGGGGGACGAACAGCAACGGCTTGCCCGTCAGGCCGTGGATGGAACCGGAACCGCCCGTCATGATGGTGGCTAGCAGGCGCTCAGCCCGCGATGCTCTGCGGTTTCCGATAGTCGGGACCTGGATGGCCTCCTTGTCGATGACGCCGGCGTGGCGTGATGTCGACCGGCTGCTTCCAGACGATGACACCGGCTCGCGGTAGCGGACCTTCTTGTTCTTTTTGTTACTGTTCTTCTTGAAAGCGCCCGCGAGGGAAGAGTCACCGTCGTCGTTCACTCGCTGGCGCAGCGGGTCTTCGTCGGCAAGCTGCTCGGCGATGTCCCCGGTGTCGGTCCACGAACTGGAGTAATCGTCGTCGTCGTCGTCGCCTTCGTGGTGGCCCTTGTCGTTATTATCGTCCGACTCGGATGAAGAGCCCGGTTCGTCAATGGGATGCCCCCGTCCGTGCTGCGAGGAGGGTAGAAGCCGGGATGCCTGCTCTCGGCGGTGGTGGTCGTCGTGGGCGGCGGGCAACGTGCGAAGGGGGATGTTGGAAGGAAGACGAGCAGAGTTGGAGGCGGGAATCTTGGAGGTGATGGGGCTGTTTGGCAGCAGCCCGCGTCCGCGTGGAGTGCCGCTGCACGATGATGGAGAGGGAAGAGAGGGACCTGGAGCCTAGTCCGAACGTGACGGGATCCGCTGGTGACGGACGCATCGGTCGGCAGGTTGGTCGGTCAGCTGTCACGAGGGAGAGGGATTGCCGGTTGGAATAACTCAGTCGGTCCTCCGGGTCTCGGGGTCACGGGCGACGGGTGTGCAGAAAGATGGAATGTCTTTCCACTTGGAGTTGGCCCGCGAGTGAGTTAGCTGCTTGTCGCAGATGGGGAACACCCGCGAAACCCACTCTGGGCGAGGCACACGCCCCCCCTGCAAGCCCCCGTGCCCCCCATGCCCCCCTGAAGGACAGCCAAAGCCAGGCTTGCCTTGGCTTGCCAAGCCGCTAACCCACCAATCCAGGGTCCTCGGGGCCCACAGCCAACTTTTCCGCCGCTTTCTCACGCTCCTGTCGCCTCCCACAGCCTGCCAAGTATGAACTGTCGAGCGCATATCACTGCAAATCACTACGTCTTTTCGGCAAGACGGCACCGTCAGCCCTCGGCCATTGCTTTTCCTTATCCGTGTTCACGGATAAACTACGGGGTTTTTTTGAGGGTTTCTTGTGAGAGGCGCACTCATGGGACACGGCTGAGGGCATCACGCGGGGGATTCTGGGTTTCGTCATCTGAACGAAAACCCTCAGCCTGGCAGCCTAGCCTGGCCACCAACAGCAAGCATCAGGCTGACAGACTTCAGATGATGCGGGTGCAATGGAGTCGGTGGGAGGAGAGATGAAACAAGTCGGCTCGAAGGAGCGGCGAATCGTTTTTCTAGAAGCGGGGCTTCAGGGAATTGACGAGATGAGGACCAGCGCTCCCGCATCTCGAACGCCACGAATGCGAATCTTTGCAGCCCTCTCAGCCTCTCAAGTGAGAATCATATCGTGGCGTTCGCCTTCGAGGCCAAACCCTCCAGCAACGAGTGGGTTCACGATACGCGAGATCTCCCTGGGATCAACCGTTCTTTTTAAGTTTTGGGGCCCCGAATAGTTAAAAATCTGGGGCTGCAAACATACCAGTGTCCGATCGGTTGAAAGACTACCTAGGCGGGCCCCGCCCGGCCGGCGGCCGTGCCACCATCAGATGGTCGAAGGCTTGTTCCAACCATCGCCGTCCCGAGAACCGGGCTTACTAGTAACTAGCGAATCTCGCAAGTTACTGATAATTACACACCGACGACATCGCATTCCCAACTGAGCGGACTAGATTACCAACTGCCCTCGAGCCATCTCGGGCTGTTTCATAGAGTCGACTCTTCCCCGCAGAAGTTCGGCTTCGTGACCCTCCGGAACGGAAAGTCGGGGCGGGGCCGGCCGCGGCCGGTTGGGCGCCTTGGCGCTGCGGGGTCGGCTTCGTTCGCAGAACCTCCGTACCGAGACCGGAACACCTCCCCCTATTTCCCGTCGAATTCTTAGTGGTGGCCTTCGTGATGCCGGAAATAGTGGGGCACGGCACGAGGAGAACGATGAACTAGGGAACGAGCTGTTGTGTAGATAATTGGGTGTATTCTGATGTTCCCTCTGCGCTCAATAATTAGGGCAGAGAGCAGGCACCGACCGTCTGGCGCTTCTCGCCAACGTTAACGATTAGCTAGAGCGGGCATAGTCAACATGGAGGACTAACCGCGTTCCTGTCAACGTTGATTGGGAGGAGCACTCCTGTGATGACTTCACTGCGAGCTCCCGTGACAACGTTGTTGCGTAACAGCGTAAGGGTATGTACATACATGTACATCTGTACGACACCACTTCGTGTAATATTTCCCTCGGTGAAGAAAGTGTGAGCCAAAGATCATGATTTCAAGATAACGAAATCAAGGTAGACACTGGGGCCAACTTTGAGAAACAAGAAACTGAATCCTGAGGCGAGTGTATTGCAATGGTGTAGACGGTATCTACTCCCGACTGACTCTCTCTCTCTCTCTCTCTCTCTCTCTCTCTCTCACACACACACACACACACACACACACACACAACGGTACAGTAGTGTCACCCCTCATGTAAACTCCAGAAACAGAGGGTGACTCCGCTCTTGTCGGCGATGCTCACAATTTCACGACAACCACATAACGCCAAGAATATTTTTAACAGGGTATTCCTTCAAAAGAAATAAAAAGAAAAAGAAAAAAAAAATGAGCAATCCCTTACACCCGTCGACCGGCTCAGAAGGGGGGAGAAAAGCGGAAGGCAATGTAGGGGTCCGTTCGGCCAGTTCGTATATAGGTCTGAGGTTGATGCTGATGGTAATTACTGTGTAGAAGACTAGGAGCTTAATTTTATAACACTCAGAGCTACGGAACTATAAAACATGTAACTTGAATGTTCCATTTCTGTGCTATTCTTGTAAGACGGTGAGTTATTCATGTGTCAAGGCGACCAGGGAATTCAATTTACATAATTACTACACGGAGTCGTAAGCACTGCTTATACCCAGGGTGTAGATAAAGGGGGCAACGAAACGCCTGACCGATTTACAGAAGACGTTCAAGAGGACTAAAGGGGGCCCAGCTATATCTGAAGTGGCACGGAGACTAAGCTGAACCACACGTTGGGCCGGCCTGACTGAGTTGGTGCAGTTCATGATTACCGAGAAGGGCGGGAGGGCATCTATACAGAGCTCGCCATCTAACAGTAAGACCATCCATAGCCGATAGCCCGGGATCACCCACGGTAATGAACGAATACCAGAGCGAGGGCTGGCTGGCTTGACGGAAGTACTGCAGTTATTCAGGAAACCAGAGCTCAAGAAAACCAGAAGTAAATTGCAACAACAACTTGTATATCCGCCCTCATCATGACCTCCATGATTTCAACCTCCTACATCCCCCTGCCCCCTCCCCCTCCTCCCCTACCTCCTCCCCCTCCTCCCCTACCTCCCCCCCTGCCTCGGCGTTGTCTCGGTGTAGTAAAGTTCCTGTACGGCGGGGCCACGCCAGCCCAGTTGAGGAGCTGCTTGCAGTTGAGGCAGGGTGAGTCGCACCACCCCGTGATCGCGCCATGATTGTACTGGGCTATGGAGGAGAAATTGCGGTGCAGGGCCCGGCCGCACATTCGAGCTCTTTCAGTGGCGTTGTAGTGCGGTCTGCGAGGTCTTGCGTTAGCATAACTGAGCAGCCAACAAGAAAAGAAAAGGGGAACAAAGAAGATAAAAACATACGCAAGCATCTCCAAAAACGGAAACGTCTCCGCACAGTTCCCAAACACCGTATCCCTCCCATCCCTATCATTCGTCGGACTCCGCGTCCACACCTGCCACTGCCCCGGAAAGCCATGAAACCCATTCAATAAATCATGCCTCGTCTCCCTCACGACCGGCTTCCACGTCCCCACACCATCCTCCACCTCCCACTTATACCCCGCCAACACCGCGCCCAAAAAAAACTGCCCCGACCACGGCTCCCACGTACACTGATAATACGTCGACGCATCCCCCGCGCCGCGCGTGCGCCTATTAGCCCGCGCGGGGTCCGTCGTCAGCGCGGGCCGCTTGTTGCCCGCGATCAGCATGCAGAACCGGGCGTAGACGGCGACGAGGGGGATGTAGAAGTTGTCTCGGTTGGCGGTACCGTGGTTCGGGGCGGGGCCCATTTTGGAAAGGAATAAGCCTAGGAGGTCGTAGGGGGACCAGTAGGGGAGTTCGTGGCCGTCGGGGCGTTGTTTGCGCCAGAAGTGGGCATCCTGGACGAGGAGGTCGAATTTGGAAGGGGCGGTGCGGGGCTGGGCGTTCCAGCCGGCGTTGAGGCTTCGGCGGAGGTGTTGGTTGGGTCTTAGGGTGGCGTTGCCGGAGTATTCGGCACCGTTTGGGAGGCTGGACCGGGGGCGAACGCATAATGGTGTTTGGGGTCAGCCGCTGTTCTCTGTTCTCTGGGAGATCTGGGCGGACACAAACAAGCCTGGGGTGTCTTTACCTGAGAAGTGCGATCTGGTCCCGGATGGTCTGGAGGTCAGCGCGCACGTTGTCCTGGATGGGGGGGTTGAAACCTCCGCCATTCGCGATGACCGAGTCGAGGTATGCAAAGACCTGTCATGTATATTATGTGCCCTGGTTAGCCGGAGCAAGTGAGGGTATCATAGGAAGGCAGGGCCGCCAACTCACATGGTCTCTGGTCATGACAGTCTCGTAGAGGTTGACCAGGTTCCGGCCACCAAAGTCGAAGATGGCAGCCATGATGTCCTCGAGTCTGAGTATCTTGTGGCGTGTTTACTATACTCTCTAAGGGTATAGGCACAGGGACATAGAAAGGATGATTTGGAGTTTTTCAGCGACGGACACACATCACCTAGCCAGGACTCTCCTGACTTGAACGGTTTTTAGTTGAGAGAGGCCTTGGTGTGAGAGAAGGGGCCGGCCATGGGACGGGTCGTGACTTGAGAGAGGTCCTGACCTGGGAGAAGGGGCTGGGTGAGCAAGGGGTCATGGATTGGGATGCCAGGGAGCAAGCAAGAAACCCCCGGCGTTCGAGGTACATGTCGACCATGTACCGGTCAGTCATACTTGGCGCGGGGGCCTGTTGATCGCCGTTCTCTGTCATTCCCCGTCTCCGCATGTTGGCGCCGTGGACATAGCTGGCATAGCTCGCATAGCTCGGTTGCCGAGGCAGTCGACCCCTCTGCCCGAAAAGCCATTGGCAAGCTACGATTCGCTCGCTGTATTTAGGGCGGCCGTCACTCCGCCCCACGGCATTCGCTGCACAACTCTCGCTAACCGCTGCCTTTTCTCGACTTGAGCACAACATCAACATCACACCTCACCACATTCTCAACATTTCCTCAACAGCGCTGATTGCTGATCCCAGCCCAGAAATGGCCCCCGACTTGACTCCCTCCAACGCTGGCACGGTGAGCAAAGCCGATGCAGTAAGTTATCCCTCACGTCCTTTCTTCCTGTTTTCGTCTCCTTCATTTCCGCACGAGCTAAAGTAAAAAAGACCTCCATGCCCCCCGGCTGGACAGACACCTACGCCGAAATGGGCGGCGACGAAGAATGGGGCAGCGTCAACGGCACCGGCGCACACACCTCCGTGGCGCTGGGCCTAGGCAAAGCTACCCCCCTCTTGGGCCGAAAACTAGGCGAGGGCGGGGTTCTCTACTTCTTTGCGGGTGATGCCAAACCCGGCAACATCTACTTCTGGGAACCCGACATGGGCGAGGTGTTCCGTGTCACCGAGCCGGGGGATGTGGATGGGATCAAGAAGCTGATTGCGGCGGGGAAATTTAAGGAGATTAAGCGCGAGGAGGTGGATGGGGCGTCGAGTGAGCAGAAGGAGGTGAGGTTGGAGGCGTTTTTTCGGGCTGAGGGTTTGCTTGAGTAGAGACCCGACGTAGGTAGCTGGGTAGGTAGGGAGGTACGCCCCTACGTCCAATACAGATGCAGATGCAGAAGTGCGCCTTGCCAGTGCTACACTACGCAGTCCCCAGTCGATAAGGCATCGTTCTCGACCCAATACCATGCACGGATTGTGCGACGGACGCTAAGGAGAAGCCGCGAAAGGGTAGCCGCAAACGGACAAGCCGCAAATTAACGTTAGCTTGGTACGGATCCGGGACGGGACGGGTGCTTCGAGACCCGAGACGAGACAGAACTCGGAAGCCCTGTCGTGCAACGTTCGCTGAGCTCCACCAATCGGGCGGTTGAACAGGGAGGAGTCTCAGGGGTGGGGGGTGCGAAGCCCTATGGATCCACTCTCGTTAGCGATATGCAGGTAAAGAGAAATGTGAATAACGTGTATATCAGTTACACCCCCCTTACCCTAACACCGATGCACGACATACAGCCCATTCGGCACCTCTTACCTCTAATAGCCTCATTCATTACGACTGGCTGGCTAGCTGACTGACTGACGCTAGAAGCGCCGAAGGATATGATTGGGGCGAGCTGAACGTCCGTTTTGAGCTTCCGGCCGAGTTCAGTTCGGACCGACGTCTTGTCGTGCCGGGTCTATCGTATTGTGTCGTGTCGTGCTGCGTCGTGCTGTGTTGTGTCGCAGTGACGGTGATTACAACAGTTGCAGTGAGTTGCAGCAACAATAACAGTGACAGCTGTATCATCGCTTTTCAGCTTCTTTCGAACGCTCCGGGAGACCTGTTTCGGAATGCCTCGATTGTCGGCAGTGCGTTTACTGGTTCTTACTGGTTGTTATGTCGTCCCCGAGTCCCCGACTGGAGTTGTACTCAACGCAGAAGCGTTGTGTTCGGCGGGGAGAGTTGTGCACGACACAAGAGAGTGATCGTCGGGGGAGGTGTGCTACTCGGAGGAGTGTCGTGATCTTCGGAGGAGTGAGGACGGGGTGTGGAGATGGATGCGTTCAAGGGCGTCTGGGATGGAAGTTGTGATGGAACTTGTGATAGAAGCTGTGAGTTGGGATGTGTGATAGGGGACCGGCGATGGAGACCGGTGATAGGGGTTGAGGGGGTTGGTGATGAGAGGAGAGAGTGGCCTCGTTCCTTTACCCCGCCTTGGGAGGTCTGGGATGGGTGGGTTCCCGTTTTGCCGGGCCATGTTCGGCCGGTTCATTTTCAGTCGGTGAATCCACGGTCGGTAGATGTCCGGCAACACGGCTAGACAAAGTGGTCTGACTGTTTTTGCGAATGTGTTTGGTTGGGGAAAGTCGCAGGATAGACTCCCAAGATGTGATGGGATGGTCGCGCTTGCCGTAGGCCCGTGCCGGCTCCTTCCGTGATATTGGGAACATGAGACGACTCCAGTCTCCTGAGGAAGGAGTGCCTCACCCTGACTGACTGGTGCTCATTGGAATCCCGTACTCATTGCGCGGCCCTTACAGTTCGCAGGACAAGGCCGCCCATACCACAGCCGTCACTGATACAGTCATTCACATCACATAGTTATCCGCATCATAGACCTAACGCCTTGGATGTTGCAATCTGGGTAATATGGTAGTCAAGCTCTCACGGTGCTCTGATCTGTTTTTGCTTTCTTTTTATGTGTATCATGATACCTAACTTGGTGCCGACGTAGAGTAAACGACGCTAGATATTGAAGAGCTACGGAGAACGAACGACCTAACCTGATAGAACTAGGTAACAGAAAAGACGAGAAACCCAGTAAATATCCACCAGAAATTAGAAACAGAATGACAACACAAGTCAATCCCAGTAATCCCAGTAACCTAAACATCCTCATTCTTCTTCAAAGCCACCACAAACTTCCCCTGCACCGGCGTCTTCTCCGCGACATACTTATAATACGCCGCCGTATACAGCGTAACCAACGTGCTCGCCCCCCCACCATACGTCCCGTTCGGCGTAGCCAAACACAACAAAAAGCTCAACTCCCTCACCGGCCTGACAGAAGTCCACCCACTCGCACTCCTGGGCAACAACCGAAACACCAAACACGGCACCCCCTGCATATCCGCCAACATCGGCAGGACGTTAAACCGTAGATTACTCAACATCCGCGCTCCCGGGCCGGAGTAACTGGGGAAGAGGCAATGGTTGTCTGGGTTGTCGACGGTGCCGAGGGGAACCCAGATTTGGAACTCGATGAGTTGGTAGTTGGAGGAGGCGGTGTTGGTGGCTTGGATGGAGAAGATCATGTCCTGCGGGAGGGGGTCGGCGTTGGTTTGGACGGAGCCGTAGCCCGAGGTGAAGGTGTAGCAGGAGAAGATGGGAGGACCGGCGGGGTCGGTTTTGTCGGCGGACACTCCTTTGTCTTTGGTGGTTAGGGCGGCTAGGGATACTGTGCTGGGGGGCTCATTGGGGGGAGTCCGGGTGGGTGGGAGACGGCCGTGCTCGGAGGGGTCGTAGAGGGGAATGGGGAGGTTGCGGACATGCGGAGAGCGGTTGAGGGCGAGGGTTGAGGGGTGCGGGCGGTAGGTTGGGTGGCGTTGGAAGAGGGCGTTGGGGGGAGTCACTTCCAGCTGGGGTTCTTCCTCGAGCTCACCACCACCATCACCAGTATCACCACGCTCGTTGTCCTCACCCTCGTCCCCATCTTTACCACTCAAAGATCGACGGATATACGGCACCCCCAACCTTCCCAGCGCCCTCACCTTCGGCGGACCATCCTCCCGAATCCTCTCAAACGCCTCCGCGGCCCTCTGCTCCGTGGCACTCACCACCAGGCGATAAAACGCATCATTCAGCTGCATCCCCAACAACGCCGCATTCGGCTGGTCATCATCAAAGTACTTCTTGTCCATCTTCTCCATCAAAATCCGTGTCTGCTCCTCGGCATAAAACGGCAGCCGCACGACCCGCAAGTCATTCTTTTTTGTCTCATCACTAGGATCCGAACTCCAAGTGAACCAGTTCTTGGTATCCGATGGCGTGGTGCTGAATTCGACCAGCGGTTTGTGCCGGGACTTGTCTGTTTCCCGCGTTTCTTGGTCAACCGTGTATTGATGCCGTAGATCAATACTAAGCTTCTCGGCAGACAGCTCATACCCGACCGCAAACCTTTGCTGATGCGGCGGTTGGGTAAAGCACAGCCCCTGGAAATCAGACGTCACGCTCGGATCGGGTAGCCGGTCAAGCAACCCGAGCATCACCCCATCAGCAACAATCTCATGCCGTAACAGCGGCGCTTTGTCAGGCAACACCCCCTTGGGCGGTTCTGGCTCGGTGGAGACTTTGAGGTCGGGAAACATCGTCACCAAATCCGACCGCAGATAAAACCCATACGTCGGTATCTGCGGCGCATGCGTCTGATGCTCCGGGACGTGATGTAGAAAGGTGTTGATAGCCTGCTTGATGGCCACCCGATCCCGGTCCTCACCCATATGGTTTCCCAAACTGAGGGCTCCATCGATGAGAGCGTCAACCCAGTTGGGGTCGATGTAGAAGAAACGAAGGCTCTCCGTGGGCAGATGGGAAGGGTCGGTAAGCAGGTAGTGGGAGGGGATGCCGGATAGGAACATGCGGTCGAGGATCCAGGCGAGGATTTGCATCCAGTCGGTGGAGACGGGGTCGTTGGTTTCGTCGTAGATGGTACCGGGGCCGGATTTGGACTGGGCGAGACGGTGGGCTATGTTGGTGGCGTGGTGGAGGTAGCGGGTTTTGATATCGGGGGCGTTGAAGTGGAGGGGGGGGTATTGGTGCTTGGGCAGACGCGGGCGATGCCATCTTTTCCGAGGGGATCCGGGGAGGAACCTGGGCGGGTCACCACCATCATCACCATCGTTATTGTCATCACCGTTGTCATCACCAAGATGAATCCTCCCCAAATGCCCCGCTGTCTCCTTCAAATCCGCAAGCAAATCCGTCCGGGTCCGGAAAGTCTTATCGGCCACCCCCCTCACAACATCAACCTTAGCCGCCTTCATCGCCCCCCCCTGAATAGCCACCCGATGCCTCACCAGCGCAGCCGCAAACCCCTGGTCCCCCAACGCCAACATCCTCCCGACCTGCCACGCCACCGAATAACTCACATCCATCAGCCCCACCTCCCGATCCAGCACCTGCAAATCCTGTCCCGAATTCGAACACCGCAGATTCACCTCCCTATCGTCTGCCGACCCCCCGCCCTGTGGAGCGACCACGGTGGGGGTGAACGGGCCCCGGTACAGCGCCATGGTTTTTTCCCCGGTTTGAACCCGGTATTTGACGAGGGAATAACCGTCTTGCAGACGCTGGGCGAGGCGCTGGCTGACTTTGTCGTTGGCACGTAACAGCGGGTTGATAATAGCGTCTGGTGCCCTCAGCAAATCGAGCGTCTCGCCGAGGTGGACGAACGCGTCGTGCACGTTGAGAGTACCCGGGGGGTTGACGGTGTAATTCCAGCTGTGCAGCGAGCAGAGCGCGATATATTTCTTGTCGTCTGCCCAGGAAGTCATCTCCTCGACCCCTTCGATGGATACGAGATGCACCGATACGGCCGTCGGCGCGGTGTTGGCTAGTACACCTGCGCGACTGCCGACGACGACGGAAAAGATCCCCACGTCTTCTTTTCCCGCCTCGGCCATACCCGTGGTGTTGATGTTACGGACGTGGGCGAGGTACTTGTACTTGGTCGTGTCTGGACTCGCGGGGACAACCCGGGTGTTGTTGTCGTCAAAAGTCGAGAACATGCTCTTGAACAGGTCGGGCTTCACAAAAATAAAATCACCCCGGGCGTCTTTGATATTCTCCGGCCCCAGTTCCTTCGTGATAGGAGTTGTCACGCCAGATGCTGCACTGCCAGTGATATCCCACAGATCACCAACGGTCATATTGACTGCCCCCGTGGGGGTCTGCTTGACCTCGGTACTCCCGCCGAACGCATCCGGCGCGAGCTTGAGTTCCTCCTGGGTAAAGCTAAACAGCATCAACCAAGGCACTTTATTCCGTTTATCCCCACGATGATCATCCTTCGGACTCCCCCGGCGCTCCCACGGCAAATGCGGATCGGAGAGCACAACATGCGGCAGGATATTCGCATCCTCGGGATACCCCGACGGCGGGAAAACCGAGTACACCGAGCCCTCAGGCAGGGAGAACTGCGGCGCGTCGACGTAAAAGTCCTGCTCGGACGTGAGCACTAAATCCGGCTGGTTGTTGGATTTGATAGTTTGCGTGGCGGAGATGATGTGCTTGGGTCCGGCTTCGAGGCCGGGGGCCCAGAAGGAGTTGAGCTTTTCTTCGCCGGGTTTGAGGACCGGTTGGTCGTCTTCGGCGGCGGAGAGCAGGCCGCGGGCGATTTTGGAGAGCCGGGTTTTGCGCCGGGCGTGCCGGAGGGTGAGGTGGCGGGGGGAGGAGATTGCTTTGCTTTTGCCGCCTGTGTAGATGGCCATTTTGATTGTGTACGTGGGTGTGGTAGAAGTGTGAATGTATGGGTGAGTAGGTATGAAGGTGAAGATGATGTGAGTATGGGTTGAGTGTGTGGATGTGAATGTGAGGTGAAGGTGAAGGTGATTGTAGGGAATGCCCCTGAAGCGAGTCTTGAAGTGTGAGTTTGCGCTTCAACCTCAGCCCCGGTCAGGAGGGACCATGAGAGGGAGACCTTGAGAGCGAGGGACTGCGAGTGAGGACGGCGAGAAAGACGAGACAGTTGGTTCGAGGGCAACCTCGGATGCTGTTCCCAAACTATCCCACAAATCAATCGAGTACCCCTCATGAATCCAAACCTAGAGCAAGTCAAACCGGACCAACATCTCGTTTCCGTCGTACTCCTCAATATGGCCGTCGGAATCGGGGTCGTTCTAACCTCCCGGATAAATGCATAATGACAGCTCCACTACACCCACACCCCTCCATCCAATGCAACGGTTCTCAGCCCCCCTTCTCCGTCTTGGCGTCCGAAGTCAGAACCCGACAAAAGTGCCTGATCCTCTCGTGTCAACCTCACTCGCAGGGTCGTAACGGGTATTTTTCAGGCAAGGTAGGTAGTTCCCCACTCGTCCGTCCTCACCTCGCGTAAAAATCTCTCGTCGTCGTCTCAGCCCGGCTATTGGCGATGTCATCACTACAGGCATCACCGTCGGCGTCCTCCTACTACCCCGACTTGTCACGTCACCAATCAATCCCACATCGTGATAGCTCGTTTGTAAACGTACACTCAACCCCGCGCTTGACTCCGCCGAGCCGGCCTGGCCGACGACCAATGGCGTAACTCTCAAGCGCTCATACCTCTAGCCGATACCCTCGAACCGAGCTCTCTACCCAGCTGAACTCATGGCTATGATGACTGGAATGTCGTCTTCTTTCCTCCCTGGACGGTAGCAAAGGGTCGTATTTCGTGAGGGTGAAAATGCAGTTGTGATGGATTGGGAAATCCCGCAATGTTGTGCTCGCCGCCAAGCAGCTGAATCGACGTCGGCGTCAACGCCATCACAACCACCTCGCACATACCTCGCGATTTGGCCAACCGCTAGGTCTCTTTCTCACGGAAGTGCGGAGCACGGTGTTTGTAGTCGCCGAGTGGAAGTGGCCGAGTCGTGATTGTGAGGTCAGTTGAGTTGCGAATGGCGGCTTGTGGAATGTCGTGGAAGATGAGCGACGACGGTGAGGGCTCCAAGGTTAGTCTCTCATCTCTCGCTTGATGGTGTCTGGCATCACTCACATTCCTTGCATCAGAGACGGCTCAGGTGTATATAAACACCATCTCTCTCCTCGATCAAGACATCTCAGCATCCACAACAACTTCTCAACCAGCACTCACAAGCACACCTTACTTTCTCCTCCTTCATACCAACTTCTTTCGAAGCAAACGTCACCATGTCTGGCGCCGCCGTCTTTCACAACACCGCCGCCCCGGCCAACAAGCAGCTGCACCTCTTCTACAACACCGACAAGCAGAACCTGGGCCTGCAGCTGCGCGATGAAGCCAAGACCTCAGACGAGACCGAGGCCTACGTCGCCACCGACGCCGACCAGACCGGCATCGTCATCAACCCGGCCCAGGTCACCACCACCAACCTGACCGGCATCGACCTCGTCGTCGGCTTCACCGCCAAGCCGCCCCCCAAGGTCGGCGATGCCACCCAGAACGACGTGTCCATCATCAGCCCGATTTATCAGCCCCTGGCTGCCACCGAGCTGGGCAACATCACCATTGCCAGCACCTCGTCGCCCCAGACCGCCTGGGTCTACTACCTGACGTACTCTCCCTCTTTCTTTTCACCTTCCCGTTCTTCTCTCTCCGGACAAAAAAACAGACAGAAACACAGAGACTAACACAGACAGCGGCACCGACTACAACACGACGGCGATCAACGAAATCTCCCTCGGCGAGGAGTCCCCCGGCAGCTTCGACAACACGGTCAAGATCCTGCCCGGCACCTCCCTGGCCGCGTACTACGTGCCCGGCGACAAGCCCGAGGACGACGGCAACCGCTACATCATCTACCAGGCCAACCACCCCAAGCGCCTGCACGAGTACTCGCCCAACACCGAGCATGTCTGGGGTGTGTTTTTTTCTCCCTTCCCTTCTCACCCTTTGTTTTTCCTCCCTCGCTCTATCTCTCTATGTGTGTATGCCTCTCTATGTGTAGATGCTAAAAGTGTCATAGACCAGGAACTCGTCAACTCAAACGACGTCAAAGACAATTCCACCCTCGCCGTGGCCTACATCGACGGCAAGACCTACCTCTACTACGTCGACACCAGCGACCAGATCCGCGTCATCGTCAAGGACGACAGCGGCTGGGGCGGCTCGAACCCCGTGAACGTGGCCCACGCCCCCATCGACACCCAGAGCCAGCTGACGGTGGTTGCAGCGGACAATGGCAACCATTTGTTTTACATTGCGCTCGGTGAGAAGAGCAAGTACAAGTTCCAGCATATTTTGCACGCGCGCAAGTGAACTCTCGGGTAGCTTGCTTCGGGGGACGGTCGATTCGGGCGGGCTCTTTTCGGCTTCGGGATTCGGTGAGGGGGCTCGATCGGATAGCTTACTTCCTTGGAGGTTGGTTAGATAGATGCGGGCTCGGGAAGAGAATTAGTTAGGTAGTGGAATTAAACTTGGTGTGGGAAAACTGCGCTTCCTCTCGTCTCGTCTTGTGCTGTGTTTCCTAGTAAGGAAGGTGGGGCTATCAGTTCGCGGGCATGAACCCTGAACCCTGAAGCTTGGACCCTGGGCAGCCCTACCGAGTGGGTCTGAGAGTACGTACCTCTTGGCGATGCATTAACTGAACGGCATATATACACGATACAACCTATACCTGGGTATTCGAAGGATTAACAGAACCAGCAAAATACCTAAAGCTTCGTTGAATCAAAATGCAACTAATTTCTGACTGGTTCTTTTTCTTTCTGAGGTCTTGTCTCGAATCTTTTGGGATCTGACTCATCGCTTCGTTGACAGTTCCATGTAATTAACTGTTGCCGTGATTATGTCTCCTGCAAGTAACCTCCAAAACTACAACGGCAAGATAATTATAATCTCTATCTCTTCCTCGCCGAGCAGATTTGAAAGGAAAGTCCAAGGAGTCAGTCAGGGGCACAGTCATGAACTCAAATATCAAGTATATCAATTATCCACCTACATACTGAATCCGAACAGCAAAACCCAAGTCGCGCAAGCAGTCCCAACCATAAACCAGCAAGAAAAACCCCCCATTCACAACCCCTGCCCATCCTCATCCCCCTTCCTCATCCCCCTTCCTCATCCCTTTTCCCACAAACAGTAACAGACACTAACAGACTACTTATTCGGATCAGCAGCCATAATCGGCCGACGAAGCATCAAAAACCCCTCGACAGCACTGTACGGCCCGTTCTGAAACCCAGGCGACAACAGGTTGCCTTTTGACTCGATCCCGTATGCGTTGTACACAGGGATGGGCAAATCATCATCCCCACCGCCACCCCCATCACCACCACCAACCGCCGCAGAAGGAGAGGGTCTCGGAGAGGGAGTATCAGGATCAACATAAGGCTGCAACCAACTCCACTCCCCGCCGCCCAACGCCGGCACACCCACCACATCCACCGGCGGCTTCTGCTTCGCATTATCCGCCGTCAACTCCCTCCCCTCATCAAACCCGTCGGTCACATCCCCCTTACCCCCCTTTCCTTCGGGAATCAAAGTAACCGGCCCAGCATGCAAAAAAGCCACTACATTCTCCATCGCCCCCTGCCACGTCCACGGCCGCAACTCCAGCGTCTGCGCCGGGAGGAAGGAGGAGTAGGCGTGGATGGGAGTGAAGGGGTCAATGATGGCGCCGAAGATGTGTTTGGATAACTCGGCGTTGTGTTGGTTTGTGTAGTCGGCCGGGTGGATTTGTTGTTTGTAGTCCGGGGGATCAGTTTCGGGGAAGGGGGCGATGTGGTAGGGTTGGAAGGTGGGGTAGTTGGTTTTGGAGATGGGGATGAGGTTGGGGTAGGAGTGTTGAGGGTCCGGGGGAGGGGAGAAGTAGGTTTTGATTTGGTCGTAGTTGAGTTCTTCCCCCTTGTGGGAGGTGTCGTCGGTGGCGGGGGAGGGGAAACCGTCGAAGTAGCCGACTAACCCGTCATACTCGCGTTCTCGATCGCCGAGCTTGACGTGGAAGGTATACCCGTCTTCCGGCGTCGCGGTATCGATGAGCTTCTTCTCCGGGGAACTGACTTTCGCCGTAGTCGACTGATTCCCCAACGGCGGCGCATCCAACTCGACCGACCACCCCGTAGTAACCAACGCCAACGGTTTCCCCACAACCGAACTCAAAAACTGGGCGTACGCGTCCGGCGCCGGCGGGAGACTGTCCAGCGCCCGCGTGAGCATGGTCCAGAACCCCTTGAGGTAGTCCGCCTGTCCGAGACGGGTGATCAGAGCGTCGAGGCGGGCGAGGTCCCGGGTAGAAGTGGTGCCGGCGGGCGGGGGCTTGAAGGGACTCCATTTGGGGCCCGGGATGGCACCGTTGGGACCGCCGATGCGGGCTTCGCCGTAGAAGATGCCGTCCTTTGTGAAAAGCTGGATGCCGTAGTCGGCGTAGTTGGTTACGATCCAGCCCCAGATGGGGGATTCCCATTCTGTGGTGGGACGCCAGTAGGGTTTGTTGGGGCTGCCGCCTCCAACGTGGGTGGGTGAGTCGCCGTCGTCGGCGACGGTGACGAACTGGGCGTTGAGCCGGGCGTTTTGGTTGATTTGCGGGGGGAGTTGGATGAACTCGCAGGCGGTGCCGTTGTTTTGGACGACGGTGTTGGCGACTTTTTGGTTGTTGACTACGACGGCCTGGGGCTCGTAGAAATCGCTGATGGCGGGGAAGATGGGGGGGTGGCCGTGGTCGCGCTGGGGGGTCGGGTCGATGGTGACGATGGCCTGGCCAAACTTGTCGATGATGTTGAGTTTGCGGAAGCTTTCCTGTCTGTCAGTTTACCTTATCCCTTACAAACAGAGGTCTTAAATGAGGGGGAAATACCGAAACTGCCCATGCGTCACCGGCTTAAAAGGACACCACTCGTCCCCCCCAAAACTGACCGACGCCGCATACGGCGTGAGCCCCGAATTCCCCTGAATCATCTCCAGCCTCTCCTTGTTCAACCCCGCAGAATCAAACTGCGCCGCCTTCATCGCCGTCACCGTCTCCACATCATTCGCAACCTCCTTCCACTCCGGCTTGACATGCGTGCCCATCCCCAGCGTCAACAACCCCTCGGTCAACCCGGCCAGCGGACACGACAGGTACTGCAGGGCACTCATGTTATCCAGTAAATTCTGCCTTTCGTCGTCGCCGAGGTACTTCCGCAGGATATCGGGGGGTGTGTCGGTGAAGAGTTGGGTTACCTTGGCGGTTAGGGAAAAGGTGGGTTGCGGGAGGATGAGGACCCGGCCAGAGAGGATGCGCGTGTCGGGGGGTTCGGCCTTGGTGGTTGGGCCAAGTTCTTCCCAGAGGGGTTTTCCGCTTGGAACCTCGACGCCGTACCGGACTAGTCGGTTGTCGGAGAGCCGTGAGACTTGCTCGTCGAGCGCCCAGAGGTCGAAGGGCACGTGGGTGTATTCTACTTCCCACTCGACAAATAGTGGTAGCCACGGCTGGCGGTTGCCCCATTGGTCGCGGAGAATCGGAGGCTGGACGCCGGGCGGGCTGTCGAGGGTGTCGTGGAACTGCGGGTAGCAAGTCCCGTCCCCCGGCTTCTGGTTGCCCTGCTCGGGGCTCAACGTGAAAAACTCCCCCAGCAACTTGCCCACTTCCTTCAGGGGGACCACATCAGGAAACGCCTTCAACACATCCGCCGCCAACTGCGTTACGGTTGCCGGAGGGTTAACAACAACCGTCTGCTCCGGCAACCGCACCGTCACATTCTTCCCAAAATCCGACGCCCACCCAGCATCCACCCCCCCAATCAACAACGTCGGATCCCTGGCCCGATAAAAATGCGGTTGCGTCCCCGTCTTCACATTCACCAACGCCGTCCCCTCTTTCGTCGTGAGGGTATATATCTCCTTCCTCAACTCATCCGCATAATTATCCAGTTGCGTAATCCTCGTCGCCAAATCCTCCGCCAGCGCCTTAAACGCCGGATCATGCTGCTCCCGGTCCTTATTCGCGACATCACTGACATACTTCCACCAAATCGCAAACATATCCCATCTCCGCTGGCGGGCTAACCTTTCACACCCATCCAGTTGCACCTGCAACGCATTCACCTCCCTCAGCGCCTTGATAGACTCCGGCGCGGGCTGCGTCGGTCTACCTGTCGCGTCCTCCCCACCGAGATAGAAATGCGTGCCCCCGCGAAACCGCGAAAAATTCCAGTTATACACCGTATCCTTCGCCTCGCGCTGGCCTTCGACACCATCATCCCGCGCGTGCAGGAGGGTATCGATCAGGAGGATATCCTCCTCCAACTGGGCTATCAACCCCGGTTCCTCACGGCCGTCACGCGCAGAGATATACGTCAGCAGCGCATCCATGGGTGTGGTACCGACGGCTAGGGAGGGGATAGTCTGGTCACGGAGACGCGCGGAGTAGTTGTCGGCCGGGACTGTGGCGGGTTTGGAGGAGTGGTCCCAGCGGACGTCGTAGACGGCGCCGTGAAGACAGAGATGGGCTGGGTCTGTGGAGGTTAGCCAGGCTTTGGTGGTGTCGGGGATACCGCTGTCTGCGAGGCCCATGAAGAGGCCGGAGAGTTTCTTTTCGCGGGTGAAGCGCCTGGAGGCGTCGTACAAAGGGTCGGTGTGGGTGTCTTTGTGCCAGCCGATGAGGTAGTAGCTGGCGCTGGCCTGGTCGAGGTATTGGGGCTCGTCGGGGGTGCCGTAGACGAAATTGTCCAGCATGCTGAAGACGTTGGTGTTGTGCATTTGGAAGTCGGCGAAGAGCTGGTTGTTGCTGCGGAGCAACGTCAAATTATCGGCAAACCGGTCTGTGACCGCGTTCGGGGTCCAGGATTCGAGGGGGGTTTTCCGCCCGATGAACACCTCGGCTTGTTGGACGATGCTGGCGTCCCGGCCGTCGGCTACGCCGACGACAAAGGGGGATACATCCACTTCTAGGTCGTAGTTGAAGGGAATGTCGTCGATTTTCCAGAGGAAATCGCTCTCGATCACCCAGGCTTGGTACTCCTTGAACTGCGACTTAGCACTCGCCGGCACGACGCTGTCCAGATCCAGCTTGCGCACGACGAGATACTTGGTCGGCGGCTGGAGGAACTCAGGGGTAGAACTCGGCGCAGGCGCCTTGACGTTCTCACCCGTGCCCGGCTTCCTCGACGGGGCGTGACCCCGGCGCAACCGCTCATCCTCGCGGCGATCAGCAGGCACCGACGGCGCCGAGGTGACACCGCTGCGGTAAACCTGCGGCAGGATCCAATGCACATAGACGCCGTGGCGGTTCCGGCGCGGTTCCGGCGGCGTGAGCCCGAGGTCGCTCATGCGCGAGTTTTTGGCGGCGGGCGCGGCGTTGTGCATGTCGGCGTGGTTCATGACATCGGGCTGGAGGACGAAGTTGTCCAGCCGCAGGAAGGTGTAGTTGGGCTGGGTGATGGGCACGATGCGTGCGCCGTTGTCGTCGTCTGTGCCGGTGTTGCAGACAGCTGGGTTGAGCACGAAGGCTTGCAGCTGCACCGGCACGAGGGCTAGGTCTGTCATGTTTTCTGCCTGAGACTGAGCTTGTCTGTGTGTCTGTTGTATGGCCTGAGACTGAGTTTGAATAGGTAGATACCTGTATTCTTGGAGTGTCTTGAGTGTCCAAGTCAAACAGCAGTCTGAAAGGAGTCTGAAAAGAAAGACAGAGAGATGAGGATGAGAACGGCTCTGGACGGGGAACGGGAGATACTAGGAATTGCCGTGACGGATGGCTATCACCTTAACTTGCAAGTGAGCTCTCTCCTAGCCGCTATACCCACTTACCCCTAACTCTCCCTAGGACTTCTATCGTATCTAGGTAGTAGTAGTAGTAGTAGTCAGTAGTATGACAAACCAACCCCTGAACCGCACTTCACCCACCCCCTCGGCAGATCCCAGCTGACTTACCAACACAGTATCCCGAGCCGCCCCCGCATCGCCACCACCGCAGCATCTGATATGAGGCACATCTGGTATGAGGGACATCTGATATGAGGGGTATCGTAGCACACACTACACCGAACCAGAAGCCAACGAATCGGAGCCCCCTCTCCCGGTTCGCAGCTGCGTACGCACGAAACCCCATTCCATCATTCCATCATCTATCACCTCGTTCGTCAACCTCACCCACGATCCAATCATCCCCCGCGGAGCTCAACGCCGACATGACGGACACCAAGCTCTCGCGTAGGAATGTAGTCTCGCAAGCAAGGTCCCAAAGCCAGCTGAGAGTAGTCTCCATTCGGTAAGTGGGGTACCTAGGGTACGGTAGGGTCCGGTCCGGTCGGGATAATTAAGAGAAGAGAAGAAAGCGGGGCGATTCTGCACAAGTTTTCGTCTGCAGGATCGGATTGACCGAACCGAAGCGAGCGAAGCGAACAGACGTTGACGACTGGAATGTGATGCGGAGCTGTAGTTCTGCGGAGTACGGTAGTAGCGGAAGTTACTCTGTCGTTCATTGCATGCGTCCAAGTCAGCGAATTAGAACGGAAGTCCAGCTCAAGCCCAGAGATACTTCTCCCCCAAGTCACGACAAGCCACCGCAAGCGCTGCAAGCGACCCAAGCGAACATCCCAAAACAGACCTGCATTTCCCAATCGGGCGGCATGATGACAGCTGAGACACTTTCGACGAAAACGCACATGGGATGATGGGATGGAATGGAAGCCACGCGAGGTGGGGCGCACAGACCATGAACGGCGAACCAACGGCGAACGGCTGAACGGTCGCTAACTGGCGCTAGCGAGGGGCTGGGTTAAACACACGCCCCTTGGAGGGTACTCGGTAGAAGGATATGTGGGTAGGCGGTATATCAGCTTGAGGTTGCACTTTGGGGTGTATGGAATGGAATGGCTGGCTCATGGGTGATAGGTAATGGTGCCGGCTGCATGGTGATGGTGATGGCGGAACGGAATAGATTCAGCTGTCTGCTGTGTATTCCGTCACGAATCACTTACCGAAACCAGCCGGTCGCAGGGTGGTGATACTACAAAGGCATGCACCGAAGAACAGTGGCCAGCTGAAGCCGACGTGAACTGACGTCTGCCCGAGATATTTCCCCGCTCCAGGTGGTTGAGACATCTCCGTGGGCTTCGGGATACCTTCTTTGCGCCTTGGAAGGTCGCCGAGGCGGAAGCGGTTTGTTTCGGGGTATTCAGATCCCCCCTCGGGTAGAGAAGAGCATCAAGGTCTTGGTCTTCCATCTTCCTCGCTGTGGAAGTTGTTCATGCGAGCTTGACTCAGGGGTTTACTGCCTGGTGTTGTGATTCTGTACTGGATGGCCGAAGTGAGTGAGTGAAGTACCAGTCAGAGCAACAACACTTACACCTACACCAGAATACAACACAACACAACACAACACAGCACCGACAACACCAAAACCCAATCCCAAGAAAAACCGAACAAACCACCACCATGATCACCGAAATAACCCCCTACCACCGACGTCTCGTCGCCCAAGTCCCCGGTGCCAACGGCCGCATCGCCGGCTCCCTGATCTCAACCCCAACCGGCCCTTTAGTCTCAGCGGCAGCCGACGACACCAAATACTACATCTACTCCAGCAAAAGCGGCCAACAATCCAGCGCCACCGCCCACGTCCTGACCCCCTCGGCCGCCACCAAAAACATCGACACCTACCTCTCGCTTCTCCCCGACGAGGGTATCACTCTCGCCGCCAAGCCTTCTGGCACCGACACATCCGCTGTGTTGGATGAGAGTGACAAGTGGGCGACTTGGTTTACGCATTGGGATGCCAACGGCGGTGGGAATGGTAACGAAAGTCAGGTGTCGGTGGCGTTTGATAATGCCACCGATCTGAATATTCAGTCTTTTTCCTTTCGTCTCGCCCTGATCAACAAGGACAATAAGGAGGTAGTCTTCACCTCCACCCCCGACACCCTAGCCTTCACCTTCGGCGCCGACCCGGTCTCTGGCCTCTCCCGCGTTCCGGCGCCGGGTATGTTCGACGACGGAGCACCGCTTTATTTCGGTCTCGACCCGGCCGCTACCACCACCGATCCGACGGCTACCGTGGCTGAGTTGTTTGCGTTTGCTGGCTTAGGCAAATTGTTGGACGGGTTTCCTATCCAGGGCCTGGATTTGGTGACGGCCACGTTGAAACGGAACAAGGCGGGTGAGAGACGGAATGCGTTGTGGTTTAGTCCTGCGGAGCAGCTCAAGGGGACGATGAGGGTGGAGTTTGAGCTGGATGAGGCGAAAGTGCTGGAGGATGTTTTGACGGCGGCGCTGCCGGGGTTGGAGTTCGCAGAGGGTGGGTTTACCGTCGCGGCGAAGAAATTGATGGTGCTTGGGGAGACGAGCGAGGGGAAGGGGCCGATTGTGGCCGGGGAGGTGGAGTTTGGAGTCAAGTGTACGGTGGGAGGGGCGGGAATGTTGTTGAGCTTGGTGGTGACGGAGGATTGGGGATTGGAGGTGAGTTTGAAGATGGAGTCGGGGGATGGGTTGGGGGGGATTGTGAAGTGGTTGGTTGGGTTGTTGCCTGGGGATGCGGGGATGGATGGGGTGGAGGGGATTTTGGACAATTTGTTTAAGGGGTGGATGCATTTGCAGAGGGTGAAGGTGACGGTGGATGTGGATGATGATGGCAAACCGTCGCTGGCGGGGGTGCGCGTGGAGATTGAGGTCTCGGGGGACTTTGGCCAGGGGAGTAACTTGAGCAAGAGACCGGCTTTTTTGCTTGGGTACAACTGGTCGGCGGAGTTGGGGGGGATGGGGTCCATTAACGGTGATTTTTGGACTTGTAAGTGTTCTTGTCTTTTATCCCCTGCTTGTTCGAGACCGTGCTAACACAGCGAAGGGTTCGACACGGACGGAAACCGCGTGCTAGACCCCTACTACAGCGAGGCAGAGGACATCCAACCCTTCACCACATCACCTGCCACAGAGATCGACCTAACCACCCTCATCCCAAACCACACCATCGACAACATCCCCGCCAACGTGCCCACCAAGATCACCACCGCCGGCCTCTACCTCTCCCAAACCCAATTCTCCTTCCGCACCACCATCCAGTCCCAACAATCCACTGCCGGCGAGCAGGCCTCTACCGTCCCCCAAGTCGACCTCGGCCGCATCAACCTCGCCGCCCAATTCGACTGGGACAAACGAACCACCTTCCAACTCCAACTCGGCATCATGGCCATCCTCACACCCAGCACCACCTCCAAACACCAGACCTCCGCCATCCTCTCCGGCTCCCTCGACTACGACTCCGCCAACAAGTCCTGGGCCCTCAAAGCCTCCCTCCGCAACCTGTACGCCTCCACGCTCTGGGAGTTCTTCGACAAAAACTCGGTCGATCACGTGATACCCTTGATCGACTCCCTCGAGATTGATCACCTGACGCTGGACTACACCTACACCGGCAACCAGTCGGCCCCGGGGTTGCAGGGCAAGTCGGTCGGCACGCACTTTGCCTTTGACGGACTCATCTTCGTCGCCGACCTGGCGCTGAAACTCGATTTCACCTTTGACGACGGGAAAGGTTGGAAGTTCACGGCCTCGCTGAAGGCCCAGGATAAAGAGGCCACGCTTGGTGATATCCTTGACGACATGCTCGGCGACAGCGCCCCGTTGGACTTGCCCCCGTTCATAGCCGACACCAAGATCAACGGGAACAACAACGAGGGCGGGATCCACCTCGCCGTAGAGAAAACCACAGGCGACGAAGAAGGCATCCAGTTCATGGGCTCCGTCCAGATCGGCGAGCTAGCCCTCGTCCTTGCACAACTCCACCTCAAGAAATGGGACCCCAAGCTCCCCCCCAAACGCCTCGTCAAGTTCGGCCTTGTCGGCCTGCCCGAGGTGGACCTCCCACTGATCGGCAATTTCGCCCAGCCGTTTGATGAGCTGTATGTGATGTGGGTGCAGGACAAGACGGGGCAGAACAAGAACAAGGCCACGCCCGGGTTGACGCGGGCTGAGATTGATGTGCTGAACAAGACGCTGAGCTTGACGGGACACCCGCTCGTGGCGAAGGATAGGAATCAGACCAAGGACGCCGGGGATGTGTTGATCTCGGCTGGGTCGCACTTTGCGGTTGTGACGAAGAGTCAGCAGGGTGAGCGGACGTGTGTGTTGGATTATGAGTTTAAGAAGGCAAAGCCGAAGCAGCAGAAGTCGGTGACGGGAGGGGGAGAGGAGGAAAAAGAAGAGGAAAAGGAAAAAGGAGACCCGCCAGCAGAGCAAGACTCCG
Organism: Dichotomopilus funicola; assembly: GCF_033296635.1. Classification (NCBI taxonomy): domain Eukaryota; kingdom Fungi; phylum Ascomycota; class Sordariomycetes; order Sordariales; family Chaetomiaceae; genus Dichotomopilus; species Dichotomopilus funicola. The sequence goes on from NW_026944059.1 coordinate 235,438, forward strand.
ACGGCACTTCCTCCACCGCCCCCTTCAAAAAGAAGTCCGGCCCCGTCCAAATCAACAACATCGGCCTCGAATACGCCAACAAAACCCTCCACATCAAATTCACCGCCACCTTCGAACTCGGCCCGCTCGCCTTCAGCCTCATCGGCTTCCGCCTCAACATCCAAATCACCTCCCTCGCCCTCTCCGGCATCCAAATGCTCCTCCCCACCCTCGAAGGCCTCGCCGCCTCCTTCGAAAAACCCCCCCTCACCCTCGCCGGCCTCATCCGCCACGGCAAATCCAAAGACGGCCTCGACTACTACGCCGGCGGCATCATCGTCGGCTGGGTCCCCTACCAACTCCAAGCCGCCGGCTTCTACGGCGAGGCCCTCCCCGAGGGCGGCCAAAAACCGCAAGACATCTTCCGCTCCGTGTTTGTCTTTGCCCGTCTCGACGGCCCGCTCGTCACCCTCGAATTCGCCGAGATCTCCGGCGTCACAGGCGGGTTTGGGTATAACTCGGAAGTGCGCGTGCCGACAGCAGACCAGATCGTTAATTTCCCCTTTGTCAAATCCACCTCCCTCAGCGGCGCCACCGAGAGCGCCATCACCACCCTCGAACGTCTCACCAGCCCAGCTTCTGACGGCTGGTTCCACCCCCGCGGCGACACCTACTGGGCGGCGGCCGGCATGAAAATCGATGCCTTCCAGATGATCAGCCTAGACGCCGTAGCGGTAATCCAATTCGGCCAGTCCATCAAAATGGGTCTCTTCGCCGTCGCCTTGGCCGACATCCCCACCTCCGCCTCCAAAGTTAAATTCGCCCACGTGGAACTCGGCCTCGCCGTCGTCATCGACCTCGATTACGGCACCTTCCGCGCTGAATCCCAGCTCTCCCCCAACAGCTACATCCTCGACCCCAACTGCCACTTGACGGGTGGTTTCGCACTCTGCTACTGGTTCGACGCCCCCCACGCCGACCGCTCCCTAATCGGCGACTTCGTGTTTACCCTCGGCGGCTACCACCAAGCGTTTGCCGTGCCAGACGGCTACCCCAACCCGCCGCGGTTAGGCATCAGCTGGAGTCTCGGCGGGTCGCTGTCAATAACGGGCCAGGCGTATTTCGCCATCACCCCGAAAGCCTGCATGGGCGGTGGACGACTGCACGCAGCGTTCCACGCGGGGCCGATCGAGGCGTGGTTTGATGCGTTTGCGGATTTCTTGATCAACTACAAGCCGTTCCATTTCCTAGCTGAGGCGGGGGTGAGTGTGGGGGTGAGGTTTAACTTGGATGTGTGGTTGATACATATCCATATCTCGGTTGAGGTGGGCGCGGATCTGACGTTGTGGGGTCCGCCGATGGCTGGGACCGTGCATGTTGATATTAAGGTGCATAAGTTTGATATCAACTTTGGGAGTGGGTCGGAGGAGAAGGGCCCGGCGGATTTGCTTGGGTTTTATCATCTTGTTTTGCAGGCCAGCAGCAAGACAGATCCCAAGAAGGCGAAGTCCATTGCCAGAGAAGCACGAACTCCCACTCCCGGGTTTAACCCACGGATCGTCGAGCTCGACGACAGCGGAGAACCCCTCTCTGTGCTTGCAGCCGACGCCGACGACGACGACGACACCGGCCCGCCCAAACCCAACGAAGGCCACACCTTCCTCGCCCAAACCGGGCTAATGAACGACACCGACAAGCCCGAGCGCTCCCAAAACCAGACCTGGACCGTCCGCGGCGGCACGTTCTCCTTTGTGCTTGGATGCAAGATGGCCATTGCCAAGGCGGAGCAGGTCGACAGCCACGGGAATGTCATCCCCGACGACCCCGACTCGGGCGGGAACCCGGTGGTGGAGTATACGGATAATGCTATTCATGCCCGGCCTATGCATCTCGGTCAGGGGGATGTGTTGGACTCGTCGGTCACGATTAGTATCACGGAGGTGGATAGTGATGATCCGCCGAGGGCGTGGCCGATGGAGAAGTTTGTTAAGAGTGTGCCGACGGGGTTGTGGGGTGTTTGTAAGTCTTCTTCTTCTTTCCTCCTATCCCCTCAGCCTTCTCCTCATCACCCTCTACAAGTACTAACCCATAAAACCAGACGACGCCTCCCTCGACCCCAAACAAAGCGGCAACAACATCACCACCCTCCTCAACCCCAACGACGGCGGCATCCCCCTCATGATGGGCGTGCTCCTGACCGGTCCACCGCCCACCATGTCCGAGGACAAACTGCAGACCTTCATCATCCTCGACGCCGACCGGGTGGATCTCGATGCGAAGAAACTGTTCCCTGCCGTGACGCTTGCTAGTGGGGATTGGGTTGGGATTGTGGATCCGCCTGATGCGGGTACGCCGAAGCAGTGGGAGGATGTGAGGAAGGCTTGGGAGACGCCGGCGTGGGATCAGGCTGCGGAGGAGGTTGAGGCGGCTGGTGCTGCTGGCGCTCCGGTGGAGGGTGAACCGGAGGAGGTAGAGGAGGCCGAGAAGACCGAGGAAGCGGGAGAGGAGCCCAGCAGCTGCCGGACGCAGTTTGTCAAATCGTGGGCCGAGGCGTTTGGTTGGGACACCGCGCTGGCTGGGTTGGCCGGGATGCCGTCGCTGCTGAACAAGCGGTTTGATAATTTGTATGTTGCCGCTCCGCTGTTGACTAAGTAGGCTGTGGTTTCCGGGGGTGAGTGTGAGTGATTTGGCAAGGTAAGTTGGGAAGAGTTGAGTGGAGGCTGTTTCTTTCAATCGTGTGAAGTTCCTAGTTAGCTACTTCCGTATCCTGAAATTCTGCAATTCTGTTTGCTCTTCGACTCTGGCTTGTGAACACTTGGGACGGTGGCTTCTAAATTGTGTGTTGGGCTTGTCGCCTTGACTGCACTACTAGTTCTGGAGTTACGCAGGAGACCCCGATCGCACGCCAGTGGGTATGAACCCTCTCGTAACAACTTGATCGAGTGAGAGACAACTAGACTGTCAACGAATATGTGGGTTACACCCTGCATAGCTCTAAAGAAGTTTAGAATTTGGAGGACTAATGAGCAACAGGCTTTGCCTTTATCCTGCCAAACTGAAGGTTTTTGTTGGTATTTTAGTGGTCGGACTAGGTGGCCCAGGTACACAGTAAACTATCGGTTGACGTTAACTGATGAGTCCCGGTTCGTTGTCGTTGCACCGCGTAATCTCGGCCACAAAACCTTCATGCGCCCGAAGCGACACAATTAGAAAAGACAGGGGTTCGGCCTTAAGATCCAACCCAACCTTCAATTTGGCCCACCACCGGGCCGGCGCCACAGGCCAACAGTCGCGAGTTCCGCTGGCTGTTTGTTGGCCGAATGTGGGGGACTGTGGCTTGGATGAAAGCCTGTTTCGAATCCGAGTTGCACAGACAACCACGCAGCGCAGCACGTACCTGTCCACCTCACCCTGCATATTCTCTAAACGCCCCTCTGAGACTGCATGTAGTCCTGAGAGCCCGCCAGGCAAATTGCCAGGTGCCAATCCCCCGAGTCGCCAATTCCTGCGATCAACTTGCCTGGCAAGTTCGCCCGTTCTCGGCACCATTTCCAAGGTTTGTGACGGCAAGAGACATCGGGCCTGCCGTCATCTGGGACCGAGAAACATCCCTGTCCGAACGGGCAACCCGGCAACCTGCGCCGTCCCATCTGTCATCAGCAGAGCCAACAGGCAATGCAAAGCGCTGCGTAATTATAGAAGGCGATGATTAAACCGTCATCCTCATCAACCCGTCCATTATACTTCGTAGTTTAGTGTACTGTGTCGTTTGCGCTGCCATCTCCCGATCTCACAATCCTCGATTCGATCCGGGGAAAGTCGGTGGTTCCCTGGAGCGATCCATCCGAACATCCACCCGGACGAGCGAAATCACAAACTGGTTGGGCAGAGTCTCAGCGTCATTTCGCGAGAGGCTGGGCCTTGTTCCTGGATGGGAAAGTGCCCCCGCCCTCTAGCCAATCATGATGCCGAACACCCCGTGTGGGCCCCCCTGCGTGCCACGCCAAATGGGGCGCGCCAGCTTTTGTTCCTGGCCCGAGAGTGGCTCCAGGAGTCAAGGACGAACGCTTCCCCCAGCCAGCAACAGGGCATTGAGTTTTATATTGCGGAGCTCTGACCAAAACCCCCAGCTGGTTCCTGCGCCGCCGCCTCTTCCCCCAACATCACAGCAATCACCCGCAGCAACGCACCCTCCCGCCCCTCAAAACGCACCGGGCCTCCTCAATTGCCTTTCCGGACCTGTTCCCTTCACACCCGCATACCCCCGCGAGCATTTTAGACACGATAACACCGCAAAGGACGAGAGGGACTCGGTCAGACTTGGGTTCAACCTTTGGAGAAGCAAAGAAAGACGCGCCCGAACCACGACGGACACCGCCCGCCAGTTTTGCAGGGCCTTGATTCGATTCTCCACCGCCAACCACCGCCAACCACCGCATACCCCGGCCAACGCTGTGCTCACCCGGATGGTCGGTGAGGGATCGGAGTGGGCGAAGGGATAGAAAAAATCACACGACAATTGGGAAAAAAAAATATTCACACCCTCAAACCTAAAAGAGGGAGGTGTGTCGGATTTTGGCTGGGCAGCCCGCTGGAACAAAACAAGACACTTTCGGTCGCATCTCGGTCGCGTCACTCGAACGGATCGCATCGCACGGCTCCGGGGCTCCACCTTGCACAATGGGTTCAACAAAGTTTGGAAACTTTAATGTGAGCGACACACGACACATCTAGCACGACACAATCCGGGGAATTGGTCGCATGTGCTAACCACGAACTCGCGCAATAGGAGTTTTGCCGGGACTCGACTCTACCCGTCTGCAATGTAAGTGCCATCTCAAAAAGCAGACATAATCTGCGTCTTCCGCCCACGCATGGCTGTCTCATTCATTGACACGACCACATAGATCTTGTCGGAGACCAACAATCAAACCGGGCCATGGCTCGGTTGCGAATTGACAGGCATCCCGCTCTCTAACGGGCAACACTTGGGCAACCTCGGTGCGTTGTGCCCCCATCTAAGACCACGCCCACAAGGCTGGTTTTTGAGTAGTTGTGGCTAATACCCCTCTCCAGGGTCCATAATACTATGTGGCGTTGCGATCGTCGTGACCGCCGGGCTCCTGCTTCGGTCGGAAAGGAAGCGAGCAGCTGTTGGGCGAAGGTCAGTAGCCGTATTACCTATGCAATGCAATCACTGTTGGACGCTGCTAACGGTGTTACAGGGAAATGCAAGCGTTCCTTTTGGGGTATTTGCTCATCTCGATATGTGAGATCTTTTCCGTGGGAGCCTTTCCGCTGAACGACAATGTGCGAGTGGTACGTTTGACTTGACACGCCCCTCGTGAGAGAACCCCTCATTAATTGACATGACGAGCAGGCCTTCAGTGCTATCCACATTGGCGCCATCGCGGCAACCACATGGACCCTTTTCCTCAATGGCATCGTCGGTTACCAGTTGATGGACGACGGCACGCCGCTCTCGCTCGGTCTTCTCGTCGCTTCCTCGCTCGCCTTCCTGATCGGCGTCGGCTACGTCGCCCTCGATGCCGGCCTCTCTTTCACCCACTACTGGGACAGCAGCTACGAAGGCACCAACAGGAGCTATGCGCTCTACGTGCTGTACCTGCTTCTGCCGTTAGTGTGGATTGTGGTCTACTTTGCGCTCGAGACGGTCCTCGTCATCCGCATTCTCGGCGAGACCCGCCCGATGTTGTTCCTCGTCGCCGCCGCGGTCACCTTCGCCGTCGGCCAGGTGTTCGACTTCGTCGTCAGCCCGTACATCTGCAACGGCACCAGGGGGGCCATCGACGGCGCCCTGTTTGAGACCTTGTTCACGCTTGTGTCTGTGGTTCTGGTTTGGCTCTTTTGGTCCAGCATCACTGAGGACGACTGGCCGATCGATGCCGCTCAGCCGTACCCGTAAAGCGAGTCGGGCAGAGATGAAGAAAAACACAGACAAACACATACACACACCCTTCCCCCCACAATCATTTGAAAGATACCCGCGCCGGATGGCGCACCGAGGCACCCATGGAGCACCGGAGTTTGGCGGTTGGATTTTTGATTTCGCGACACTCTTTTTTGTTTAACCCACATGGATATACCATTTTTCGGCGGCAGTAACTCATTTGGCTTGCCGGAATACGAATTGAATCGAATCGAATCGAACACACGAACACGAAGGAACAGCAACAGAAAACAGAATATCAGAAAAAATCCCAAGGCAAAGCAACAAGCAGCAGGCCGCAAAAAGAAAAGTATGGACGAGGAGACAGGCAGCAAATGCCTACACTAATAGTATATTATCGTGCGAAGGGCGCACACGAATTTGCATTCGACAAGCGAAGTCGGGATAGGAGGATTCTTCTGGGATACGCCTTCTTCACGTTTTGAATGAACTTGTGGATGAAAGGACGATGGACGAGGGATGATGCAGTAATGAAATGAGGAGGGATGATGTCGAAGGGTTGTATTGTATGTTGTGAATTGTAACAGCATGTCACGTACATTATGGGAGGAAGGGGAGGCCTGGAATATGTCTGGCGTCCGTATACCCGGAGATGATGATGGATGCTGTAGTAGGTAATGATATATCAAGTGGTTTCAACATGCTGGCCCCAATGTGGGACTGATACTAGTGAAGATTTCTCTTCTCCACATTCAAGTGACAAGTTGTCTCGTTCTCCGTAATTACTTTCTCATTCTGCGCGAACCCTGAATCCTTGGACGTCCAGTATTTCCGTCCCTAATTAAGTGCAGGCTTGGACCACTCCCTAGAAACAAACATCAGACAAAAATCATGACCCTGGCCTTTCCATCTCAACTCCCTTCACACCCGTCCCATCGCACCCAAGACCTGCCCCAACCAACCCAGCCCATCTTCAGTCCATCTTCAAACAAACCTCAACCAAGTGTACCTTACTCCCCCAACCTCAACTCTGCGAACCTCCCACAGCCGTCACCCCAACACCAACCCCACCTCCCACCCTGAACTTCCTCAAATGCACCCTCGGCACAACCCCCACCACAATCAACCCCTCCGCCACCAACACCGCCCACAGCCTAATCCCCAGCACCCCGCGCACATAATCCGTCTCCACCGCCGTCGCCACCGTCGCCAACAGCAACACCAGCGCTACATACCCCGACGCGCGGTGATACCGCCACAGGCTTTTGGCGCGGGCCTCGGTGCGGAAGATGAAACGGGAGAGCGGGGTGAGCCAGGTGGCGAGACCGAAGAGGTATTGCAGGGCGAGGAAGAGGACGGAGAGGGAGCCGAGGTAGGCGTGCGGGGAGTGGAAGTGGGCGAGGTGGTTGACGTGTTTGTTGAGTTCGATTATGGTGGTGCCGGTTAGGAAGAGGAGGAAGGAGAGGAGGTGCTTTTGTTTTGTTGATTGAGGTTAGTGGTTGAGTAGGTGAGTGAGTGAGGGAGTGAGTAAACGAACCAGGAAAACGTGCGCGCGCTGGCCGGCCTGTTTGGTCCGGGGCGTGGTCGTGGGCTGGAGGATTAGAATGGCCTGGAGCACGGTGTAGACCCCCAAAGACTGGAGCAGCGGGTGTGGGGAGACCAGCGGGAGGGTCGGGTTGGTGAAGACGGAGGCCCAGATGATGGCGAGGAGGAGGATGCCGCCGGTTTGAGCGAGCCAGCCGGTTCCTAGAGGAGGGCGGTTGTTAGAATGCTTTTTGCCCGGTTTTTTTTGTTTCTTATCTTCATTTGCTCCCGAACGTTCATAATAGCGGTTAATCATACCGAGATAAAGGTTAGAGAAAATGGGCGCATCCGGTTTCTGTGTGGCATCGCCGGGTCCTCCGAGCAGAGGTTCACTCTCAGTCTGCTCGGGCGCTTCATTGTCCGCGGGCGGTGGTGCTTCGGGAGATGAGGACATTTCGATCTCCAGTTTTGAGCACGAGTGCAGGTTCGATTAGGCGCTCGATTCAGTGGTGATGCGGTAGGGTTGCAAAAAGCAGTGATGAAGCGGGAGTTGATGCTGAATCTGGGAGGAGCAATGAGCAAAGTACAGACGGTGAGCAAGGTGATGGCGCAAGCTGCGGGGAAGCTGTAGTAATACGGATAGCTACCTGAGGGGAATTCCGGCCTTGTTTGTTTCACAAGGTAGAGAGCTCTGATGTTGGAGCAGCTCGCTAAAACTTTCCATGAAAATGGGACGAATTTATCTCTTATTTTAAATAATTCTATGCTTACATTTCATTTCACTCAAAAGCAACGAATTAAACTCATAAACTCCGGGTCGAATGAAGCTCTCACAAGTGTTTTGCTCTAGCAGGGACCGCCGTCGGGCCATGACGGCATCGGGCCGAGCGACCCCAGACTACCCGCCAATAAGCTCGCAGTGATTTCATTTCCCGAGGAAACTGCAGCCACTTCGTCACTGCAGCTTGCCCCGCGTTTTTCCTTCTCCCGAGCCCGTGTTTTGCGGCGGCTTGATGCCAAGAATCAAGATTCTCCAGGTCTTGGACTCTTTCGTTCCATGCTCCAAGCCTCTGCTCTCGCTTGGTAGTTGCCTGAGGAATGTTTTACATGATTATACTTAACTGAAGGTCTGAAGCCCTCCAGACAACATGTGATGGACAGTGTAGTCGACGATACCTGGTAAGGTACATCCTACCCAGGTATGGAAGCATTGTAGAGCACAGGCAAACAAAATCTTGGCGTTACCTAAACGCCGCCATATCTAGTAGCGCACGCGACCAAAAGAGAGCAGTCAGAGGGAAAAAGTGGAAACTTCGATTGTTTTCCGTCTCTGCAAAGTCTGGCCAGTGGCAATGAGAAGAAGGCCGTACGGAGCCGGCCGATGGATACCCACAACAACTTAGCCTGTGGCCCCTTCCGCTCTCGGGAGGCATCGGTAGCTCAGTGGGACGGCCCAACCGCTCGGCCTGGATCAAAGATAAGGGAAACGGTCCTGTTCTTCCCCTCCTTTTCCCCCTTAATTCAGTACCGTACCGTAGCTTAAGTGTGCCTCTATCACGTCTTGGTTGCTATTTACTTGCCGTCCCGTGCTCCCCAACCCCTTTATCTTAGTTTGTGTATCTTATCAGCAACATGGAAGACGTTGAGTATAAGCTTGAGGCTGTGAAGGCCACTTCGATCGCTGCCGACGACATCGACAACACTTTCCGCTCTGGTGCTATTGGTTCGTCAGTGTCCTTCACTTTACGTTTTCTCATGTCCACTCCCATCTAATCCAAAAGCTTTCCCAAAAATAAACAGACCTCACTTCGGAAGCCCTCGGTGGGAAGATCCTAGGCTTTTCCGATGAATGGTTCGCCGAAGCGGCCAACCTCATCAACCCCAAGGCCCCGATCCGCCAGGCCGGCAAGTTTGTCCACACAGGCGCCTGGTATGACGGCTGGGAAACCCGCCGGCACAACCCGGAGCCCTTCGACTGGGTCGTGATCCGCCTCGGCGTGGCCTCGGGCACGGTAGAGGGCGTCGAGGTGAACACGGCCTACTTCTCAGGCAACCACGCGCCCGCCATCTCGGTCGAAGGCTGCTTCAGCCAAAACGACGATGAGGTGCTCTCGTGGCGCGGCACCCGCGGCGGCTGGGAAACCATCCTCGGCATCCAGGAATGCGGCCCGAGCCAGCGCTTTGGTTGGAAGTTGGACACCCCCACCACTAAACAGTACACCCACGTCCGCCTCAACATGTACCCGGACGGCGGCATCGCGCGGTTCCGGCTCTTTGGCCGCGCCGTGCCCGTCTTCCCGGAGGACAAGGACGCTATCTTCGACCTGGCGGCCGCGCAGAACGCCGGGGTGGTCGTGGCCTGTAACAACAAGCACTTCAGCAGCCCCGACAACCTGCTCCTGCCCAACCGCGGCAAGGACATGGGCGACGGGTGGGAGACAGCGCGGTCGCGGACCAAGGGCCACTTTGACTGGACCATCATCCGCCTCGGCGCACCGGGTTACGTCCACAGCTTGCTGGTCGACACGGCTAATTTCCGGGGCAACTACCCGCAGCAGGTCAAGCTGGAGGCCATTGAGTGGAAGGAGAGTGGATATCCCGCGGCGGATGCGGAGGGTTGGGTTAGTGTGGCCGAGCCGATTAAGTGTAAACCGGACACGGAGCACCCGGTTGAGAGTTTGGTGAAGGATCGGCGGTTTACACATGTGAAGCTGATTATGGTGCCGGATGGGGGGGTTTCTCGTGTGCGTGTGTTTGGGAAGCGGGCTGTTTGAGGCTGAGCGAGGGGGCATGGGGATGAGACCGAACTGAGGGGGGCGGGTGGCAGGTGAGATCGGATGGAGTGTGGGAGGAAAAGAAAATTGTGACAGCGGCGGGCGGAAAATGGTAAAAGTAAATATTAATAAAAAAGAAGACAAAAATTATGAGAATAACTAAATTGATACCAATTCCCAACACATATGGATTTCCTGACATCCCCTAATTGCAGCCTCCAATTTCCGTCCTCGAGCTAATCGGGTTTACGAGCCTTTGAGTCTTATGGACGGGTTGGGTATGAGGATTTAAACGTTTTGAAACAGAGGGTGAGAAATCACGGCACGGATAAGATGCGCTTCAATTAAACAGTGCATCACTATGAAAAATACATGAAGAAAAGAAACAAACCAAACTGAGTTACGCGCTAAATGTGTATTGTCTCTCTGACAGCATCTCGAAAGATTCTTATCGATAAAGCTCGAGTGCACGGGCCATCAATGTGGGGTGGTTCATTGTGCAACGCCCAGAACCCCAGCACTGTGACCAAGCCGCTTTCGGGCACGTCTCATTATTACCATCGCTTGGAGGGGGAATGACCGGAAAGGTATCACTCGACCACGTCCCCCTTTATTTCCCACACATAACTGCTTGATTTCCCCGTCAATTACCCTAACCCGATCCTCGACAGTTCAGACAACACACCCATTGAGCGCGCCCCCCGAAAGCGCACTCCCGACTCCAAAAGCCTCCGCCGAGTGAACCGATGACCGACCCTCCCCGCCGCATGCACCGCGTCACCCTGGGCCATGGATCTCGGGGACTCTGAGGGCGGCTTCGAAGCCGACGCCGGCTCGCTGTCTCCAAAGAGGAGGACCTTGCCCGCCGACCTCCCACGATCCCTCGACGACAGGCGCCATGTGTCCACCGACCTGGTGCCCGAAACGGAAATGTATGATGGATGGCAAGGTTGGTATTGCCCCTCCTGCTTGCGTCGTTATCACGGCCTTGGTGTTCCCCGTTACGTCATGTTACATCTTTCGTGATCTTGTTCTAAACGTGACACATCTAGGACAATCACAGTTCTTGACGTCGCCAATGATCGCAAAACCGATGTCCTTTGGCGACCTGGCGCTCGACGACAACTATGGCGAGGACCTAACAAAGGGTGGGCCTGAAAGCGAATCCCGGCTGATGGAGATGCTGGCCGCCCAAGCTGCGCATGCCGCCGGCGCCGCTTTTGAGGATGAAGATGCTATTGCCACGGATGAGAAGAGGTCGGATGACGAAAAGAGGGATATCCTACAGAAGGCGTTTATCATGGCTGCCAGCAATGGCAACATCGAGTCGGTCCAGAAGATTCTTAAGGGGAAGTCGAAGCAGTATATCGACGTCAATGCACCTGACGACGAGGGCACATCTGCTCTTATATACGCTAGCTGTTTTGTGAGTTGGGACATGGGCAATACCCCCGGGCGTGGAACCGTTCACTCTCGCTAACGCCAACCACAGGGCCACGAGCCGGTAGTTCAAGCCCTCATTGATGCTAGGGCAGACGTCAATAAGCAGGACCGCAATCAATGGAGCGCCCTTATGTGGGCCATGACAAACCGCCACAAGGGCATCGCCAAGTTACTGCTAGACAATGGGGCCTCCACGGAGGCGAAGACATCATCGGGGAGGACAGCCTTCGATTTCGTGGCTCCCGATAGCGAGATGTCGTTTTACTTGAGCGGATACGGCATTGGGACGGCTGGTGCAACCGACGACTTTTACAACCCTGGGTTCAGCCAGGACAAGTTTGAGGAAGAACTAGCTGAGAATGAGATGCGGCGGCGCATGATGATGGAGAGTGCCCGTGATCTTGAAGTAGACCTCGGGAATGTAGGTATGGACGATCAGCCTGAGGTAAGTCCGGTTTTTTTTTTTGGGTTCTGCTTTACTCCATTACACTCCGTTCCTGCTAACATGGTCAGTCGCCCGAGGACCAAGAAGAAGACCAACAAGAGTTTGATTGGTCGAGGTGTTTACACGACCAAATGTTCGTCTTCCAGGAAAACGAACTGGATCGCATCCTGGATATCGTCATCACCAATATGACACCACAGCGATCGCCTACTCAGAAGCCAGTACCGGCGAATATGATATTCCTAGGCGCGCGGTACGCGCATTATCACTCCAGCCCCGAGCTCCTAGCGAAGCTGCTCATCACCGCCATGACCAAGATTAACAGTGTGGTGGAGAAGCACCAGTGGGATATGACCATATTAGCGTTCTGGATGTCGAACGGAACGCTGCTTTTACACTATCTCAAAAAGGACACCGGCTTGGTTGAGGCCACAACCGAGTTCCAGGCACAGCTTGCTGAGCTGGTGAACGAAATATTTATATTAATCGTTAGGGATGCCGAGCGCCGGCTCGACAAGGTTCTGGATGTTGCTATGTTGGACCACGAAACAATACCGGGGTTTGAAGATATCACGTTCCAGAACGAGTGGAAGATTTTCAAGCGAAAAAAGGAGGTCAAGGAAGAACCACTAGAAAAGCGGCTTCGACCCCCGTCCCCGAAGCAGCGGGCAAAGCCATCCCCGCGCAACGTCACCTCACTCCTCTCCTCGACACTCTTCGTCCTTGACCTATACGACGTCCACTCCGTTATCACAGCACAAATCGTCTCCCAGCTCATCTACTGGCTGGGCGCCGAACTCTTCAACCGCATCATGTCGAACCGGAAATACCTAGCCCGCACCAAGGCCATGCAGATCCGCATGAACATCTCCACACTAGAGGACTGGGCGCGTTCGAACAACCGACAGCCCGACCACTACGAAAAGGGCGAGATGAAATCGTCCGGCGAAGCCACCGTCGATGCTGCCCGGCGCCACCTTAACCCCGTTATCCAACTGCTCCAATGGCTGCAGTGCTTCTCTTCCCTCGGCGCCGACGACCTCGAGGCCCTCGTCGGCACCCTCCAACAACTCAAGGCCCTCACCCCACAGCAACTTATCCACGCCGCTACACACTACCGCCCAGAAGTCGGCGAGAAGGGCTTACCAAAGAGCGCCATGAAATACCTAGTCGCCATCCAAAAAGAAGCCGCCCTCCGACGAGAACGCAATCGCGCCGCCGCCGCCGCCGCCGCTGCAGCAGCAGCTTCCTCACCACCAGCAACACCAAAAAGCGCCAGCAAAAAGAACAACAGCGCACCAACAACGCCCCACAACACTGATCCCACAAAAACAGCGGCCACAACCCCCGCAAATAACGGAGAAGACGAGAACACCAACGATGACGATGACGACGACGAGGCCCCGCCGAATTTACTTCTTGACCCGGCGCTCATGCTCCCGTTCACGTTACCCAGCGTGACAGATATGCTGATCAGCTTTGGGGCGGGCTTTGGGGGCGTGAATCGGGAGAGGGAGCGGAAGTACATCCCGACAATACCGGCGGAGTTTTTGGAGAAGATTGAAGGGGGCGCGGGGGCGGGAGGTGGTGGTATTGGTGGGAGTAGTGGGAATGGGGCTGGAAGGGGGGGCGGGGGGTTTTATGGGCAGGGGCAGTGGGATGATGAGGATGCGTAGGGGTTGGGTTGGAGGGTGTGAGAGAAGGTGGTTATTTTGTCGGGATTTTGGGAGTTGATCGTAGGAGTGGTGGTAGAGGGGGTAATAAATTTGATATAGAGAGGGTCCGTTCATCGGGGGGGTGGGCAAGATAAGATGTGGCAGTAGAGAATTCGAGAACTTAAGGGCATTCCTCAAAAGATAACATGGAATGTGACGACACCAAACTGGTGTTTACATCAACAAACACAATACTTACCGGCCCGCCCGCGACCGGGCCTACTACCAAAACGAGGGGCATGAAGTTGCGGAGGCCCGCAGGTTTCTAAGCATATACCCGTCCGTTCACGCCCACGTCCACGTCCACGTTCACATGCTGGCGCATACATAGTACATCGCCGGATACGGGCCGCGCTGGATGGGTGAAGAGTCGGAGATGTGCATAGTATTCCTTTTCAGTGAAGCCTGTTGAAGACTGCTCTACGATGACTTTCCTTTCATTAGGGTCTTTCAAAGAACCAGGACTGCCTTGCGGGTAGGAAGGTACATGTACCGTTGTCACCCACCCAACCCCTCGTTTCATAAAACAAACGAGGAAACAGTTTCGTTGGATTACAGGATTCCGCTGCAAGTTCTTGTGGCTTTGTGTGCTGCCCGCTGTGCTGCCCGCTGCGCTGTACCTGCAGCAATCCGCTGATTTCTCTTTTCTTCACATTCCATCCATGCTATCCATTCAATGTTTGCGGCCATGTCATGCCATGTCATGTCATGCAAGCTGCAAGGGACCATCTCAATTGCGCCAGCAAAGACCGCGTGGCCTTCGGGCAACTCAACTCTAGTCTGGCCGGGGCGTGGGGGTAAGGAAGTTGGGCAATGGGGAAAGTAAGGCATGGCATGAGATTTTGAAAGCAGAATTTTCATCGTTTTCGTGACGTGGCCGTCCCGTTGGCGGATGGACAACACAAAGCTTGGGGATAGGGAAAGCGCTACTCGGCTGGGCGCATCACATCCTACCTCACCGCATTCTCGTTTTATGATCCTCGGCGCCGATTGTGGGCAAAGGGAAATGTTGATAGCCGCTCGGCATGATGTTGAGTGAACGTCGGGTGGAATCCTGCGCGAAAACGCTGGCAGAAGCGGCCGTGGGATGCGGAGGTTTGAAGCGTGGAATCGATAAACGCGCCGAGCATGGGGAATATCGGCGACGTGGTTGGGACTGTATGGGTTTCATGGCGTTGATTTTTGGGGATCTCATTTCCTCGAGGTCCGCTGTTCATTGAAGGCGTGGGAGGACCGGGGGGGTTCTTTGGTGTGATGAACTGGAGGAATATTGGAATGTTGCGTTGGGCTCAGACGGGACGACGGTGGGCGACGGCGGGGTTGAAAATTCTACACGAGCGTTTTTTCATGAGTTGTTAAGTCTTCCATTGAGTCGGGGTTGAGCGAGGCCGTGGAAGTGTGCATGACGGGAAATGAGGTGGACAGCTGGCCGCTGAGGAGTGGTTCAGGAACGGTTTGCGAGCGAGCAATCAGAGGGCGGGGGGGAAGATATTTGTGCATTGGGGTTTGGAATTGGGTTTGGGGCTAAGAACGGGGTAGCTGCATGCCTCGCTTGCGTTGCGAAGCAGGTGACACAGAACGGCACCGACATGCAGCGAGCGATCGAGACTTCGTTGAGGCCCAATATCCAGAATGGGAAAACGGTGCTGGGTCTTGACGTTGAGAACGGAGTCAGAGATGTTTCTTTCTTCGGCATAACGTTCGAATGACAACCTAGACATAGGTCAACTTGGCCCTTCGCTGATGAAAACCCGAAAATCTGCGCAGAAGGTTGTCACAATCCTAGGTCCTTTGTTCGCCACGAGGAACCAAGAAAGCCGCCGGCCCGAAAAAGGCAGCACGGAGGCAGACAAAGAAGACAAGAAAAAAAGACGTCTGAGACATGCGGCCGGTAGGAGGCAACCTCAACCACCCTAACGGCTCCGACCGTCCTCCGTTCCGGGCCTGAAATGGCCAAGACCCGGGGGAAATGGGGGAGGGATGGGCTGGCTAAATTGATGCCACGTCGCGCGGGTCCAATCGCTTGATGGCGCCGCGCCGGCACCCGCACCGCATCGTCGAGCCGGACCCTGGGATTCCGTTGGTGGGGAGGGTCAAGATGAGGGGTCACACAACGACACAACACGCAATACAAGTTGCTCAACTGGAATCTTGCCCGGATGCCCGGGGACTGCGCGATGGCTATGAGGTGTATGCTTTGGCGATTCAAACGGGCACCTTTTTTGCGACCAAAGTTTTGTTTGAATGAGTGAGTTGGGGTGTGAAGCAGGAGATTCAGTGAGGTACCTTTTTACCCCACTGCCGCCCACAAACGCGGGGAAACGGAGTGGGGTGCCGCGAGCCCTTTAATCAAGGCTTGCTTGGGCCCAGCCATAAATGGCGATAGCTATGGGGTATGCGGGATGATGGTATAGTGTAAACCGGCTTAAAAAAGTTCGTGGAGTGGGGGATGAAACGGGGAAACGGAAAACAAAAAAGGTGGCAAGGAGGAGAAAAGAAAGAAACAAACGATTTGTGGGCGTTGTGATTCCCCCCGGCCGTTTCGCCCACAACTGCCGAAATGAAACGCAGTTTCCCAATTGGTCCTCCAATGTGTAAGTGTTAGTAGCACAAGGCACATGTGTGTCGCGCACCCATAACGGACCTCGTCCAAGATACTCTAGCGAGCCAGCAAGCCCTTCTTGATCGGCCGATGTATGATATCAGACCATCGACACCGAGCAGCTTCGCTATCAAAACTAATTCTCGCGATCGGCAACTCTGGATTCGAGTGCCCGGGTTTGGCAGAGACCGGCATGGGACCCGCCCGGTAATCGAGGGTTCAACGGGCTTGGCTCGCATCGGCCAGGGTTGGCGTTGCAATGGAAGAAAGTGCAAAGCTTCTCCCGGTAAATTGGGGAAGGCACACCCAGCCCTCAAGTTACGCAGTGGGTGACTCCCGGCAGCCAACGGCGGGCAGCAACAAGAAGACGGTTGGTGGGGCATTTGTCGCAGGTTGTGGATGGACCGGACCGAGAATATCAATTCACGGAGCTTTTCTCACCGCACCCGCAACCTACCAGGTTTTCGATGAAAGACTAGTCCTGCGGGGACGACTGAAAGCCACGTCCCTTTGAGAAGCCCCGGAAGATCCCATTGGACTCCTGCACTATCCTCCAACGCAAAACGGATAGAAACAGGGTCTAAAATGGCCGCAAGTGTGACTGGTGGAAGAGGAAACGGAAGTGGGAGTGACCACGGTTCGCCTACCTTGGACTAGGAAGTGTCTCTCTGCTTCCCGGTGTTCACGGACGGCATGAGGGGATAATTAAGAAGCCCCCTCCCTGCCGCCTCGACCCGGTCAAACTATTTCTGGCAACTTAGATGAACTGCCGTTCTCGACCTCGAGCAAACCTCCCGTCGGCTTGTTTCAATTTGGACACCTTGGCCCCCCGCAGTGAAACATCTTGTGACCTCTCAGTGCAAGTGAGAGACCGGCTCCGCAACCATAAGGTGGAACGGACGACCACCACGGTACAAACAGAAAACCAAGACAATCTATTTAACACAAATTCTCCTCTTACGCCAACGGGCACACACATCGCTGCCCGTCTCCCAGCTTCCATCTCACATCGTGGTACACCTTCTGGTCGCCTTGGTTCAACTTGGACCTCAACTTACACAACCGAATTGGGAAAGAACGAAGTTTGGACCAAGCTATCCCTTTGCCGTGGCTGTTGGAACATATCATTCCAAAACTGGAAAGAGTTACAGCAGCAGCAAACACCCACCAACGAAACTCGCAACAATGGCACCTCAGAGATTTGGCAGTGTACGCAACGGGCCGAGGCCACCAGCGGCTCGTCTCACCTCGTTCCGAGACGACACCGGCCTGGTTGCACTGCGCTACGAGCAGACCAAACAGGCCGAGCCCCCCATTCCGCTCCCCCCTCCTCGAAACCCGCGTCGGTTGATGGTCCGCACTGCACCAACAGTCTCCCCGCCATCTTCTCTTCCTAGGTCTCCTCGGTCTCCGCGGTCCCCTAGATCCCCAACATCGCCCATCTCTATCATCCCGCCCATTGCACCGCCGCAAGAAGAGCATCCGCTGTTCCGTGCACAGAGAAGAACGACCTCGCCATCACCGCCATCACCACCCTCGCAGCAGCTGAGCGACAGTGACGAGGAGTGGAAGAAGAGGAACTCGGGCACACTGACGGCCTCGTCGTCGATCACGCTCCGGGAGGACGACGTTGAGGACATTGAGCAGCACCCCATCCGGCTGCAGCAAAAGATATTCCTCGACGATTTGGCGACCGACACTACCGACGTTGCTAACGCCGCCGATGTTTCTGACCTTTCTGACGCTTCAGACGCTGATGTTCCTGACACGCCGTCGGTGTACTCCGTCGATGACGAAATCGCCGCATTACCTAGCACGCCTCAGCCGCGGTACCCATTAAACCCCCCCAGGAGGACCCTGGACCGCCGGCTTGTGCCCCGGCCGCTGACGGTTTCCATCCCGGCTCCCGTTCCTGAGCAGGTCGAACCTCCAGTCCAAAAGAGCGAAAACCGGCCCCGGCCAAGCGTGGAATCCTCCCTCAGCTCGCCCACTCGAACGCCCCCTTCGCTCAGGCGACGCACCTCCTTCACGACCGAGAAACAGGGCAAGAGTTTTGCCATGGCTCCGGACGGATCGAGACGACTGCGAAAAAAGATGGTGACCTCAAGTGCCGGGATGCTTGGCACAGACAGGGCTGCAGCGCTCCAGATGAGCGAGCCGGGCCCCGTAGTGCGGGGCTCGGCTGGCACTTCTGGGCCGCCAAAATCCCCTAAACTGTCCAGGCCTGCCCCACAGGGGTGGCCCCTCACGGAACCATCAGGGGCATTGCCGACAGGCCAGGGGCCCGCGAACATTAACATTAGCATGCTGACCACCAGGGAACATCCCGTGGCCTCGGTTTCTGCCCCTTTCTCGTCGGCCGACAAATCCTTTGCGCCGATCACCACTCGGATCCCCGATGATCAACTCTGGGACGACTTCAACGCCGTGTCCTTCTCCACGAGGGGAAGCATCATGTTTGGGGGCAAGAACGGCATTCTGCGATCTCTGATGTCTTCTTCCACCTCGCACCCCGCGCACGGCCAATCCCCACAACAACAACATCATCAACAACATCAATACGCGACTCGCACCATCGAACCCTCCTCCTCCCACGCGCGCGCTGGAACTACGACAATGGCCGACGACGAGACCAATGCCGCGGCGCCCGACAGATCCCGCGCGGGGCCTCCCGCCGACGCGCCGTCCGTGCCCAGCATTCGCGTCTCGTCGATGGATGTAGAGAGGGAATCACAAAAGGTGAGATCGCTCTATGAATCCGGCGACGACCTGAACTGGGAAGATGGGGGGCGCGTCTCCTACCCGGACCGCCTCGAACCTACTGCGGAAGTCCCGTCGGAGGAGGAAGAGAACGTCGTGTACGGTTTCCTTGAGTTTTTTCCTTTTTCCTTTTGCCTACCTCGTCCTTCTGGTGCTTGATCTCTTCCTCAGAGTCGTCTTCCTGCCGTCTTCCCCCCACTCTGTCACTCTCAGAACCACCCTCTCTCACACACTCTCTCTGCTTTCTCACTGGAGACACTTTTCCCGAATTGTTTTTGCTAATCGACCCACGTCCCCCGTGATTCAGTTCATCTCTTCCATCCGGTCCTCCTTCAGCATCCGATCTTCCTCCCGGCGCCAGTCAACAACCCCAAGCTACGTCGATTACTCCTCGCTCGGTCAATTCTTTGTCGCCTCTACGAGATAGTTACGTTCGTCACGAATATGAGCGCGCCGGTGGCATCGAGGATTGGGCCGACCTCGAAGGTTCTGAGGTCGACCGCTATGGTTTCATTAACCCCAAGCGCCCCACGTCGTCACGCGCCGAACCCGTTACGATGCGGACCTCGCCATTCTCGGTCAGACAGAGGAATGTGTTGACCAAGCGCCCGTCTACGTCGTACTCGGCCTCGCTGCCGGGCGGTTTCGCCCGGCCACCGAGTCGCAAGGTCTCGGCGCGTTCCCTCAACACCTACACCTCAGAGCTGTCGTCCCTCTCACGCCGGTCAACCCGCTCGTCGATCCGCTCTGCTACTAACCACCTACCGCACAACCGTGAGCGCCGCTGGATGGATGAGGCCAGCGAGATGCTTTCCCTGCAGGCTGGGTTGACTGGCATATCAGATGACGAGAAGATGGGTCGGTTGATCGAGGCACAGAAGCGCAAGGAAGCGGAGCGTTCCGAGAAGTGGCGCAAGATGGCAACCGCCGTCAAAACCACCATTGTTACGGCTGCTGACGCAGAGTCTGACCATCTCACTCAAATCCAAACGCAACAGTCTCAGCCCCAGGCCCAATCGCAGTTTAATCCACAGCAGATCCAGGGTCCGCAAGGCCAGGGCATGTCCTACACCTTCGATACAACGTCACCCAAGCTGATTGACCGTGTGTGGAAGGGTATTCCCGACTGTTGGCGGTCAGCGGCTTGGTACGCCTTCCTTGGTGCTAGCGCGGCCGCGCACAACCACAACCACGAACACAACCGCACTCCACGTGAGACGGACGACTACCTGATCGCCGAGTTCCGCCGTTTGCAGGCTGTTGCGTCCCCGGACGATGTGCAGATTGACCTGGACGTGCCGCGGACGGTCAATGGCCATATCATGTTCCGTCGCCGATATCGTGGCGGCCAGCGGTTACTGTTTCGGGTGTTGCATGCCATCTCACTCTATTTCCCCGGCACCGGGTATGTGCAGGGGATGGCGAGCCTGGCGGCCACGCTGTTGTGCTACTTTGATGAGGAGAGGGCCTTTGTGATGATGGTTAGGTTGTGGCGGTATCGCGGGCTGGAGAGACTGTATCAGCCGGGATTCGCGGGGCTGATGGCGGCGTTGGCGGATTTTGAGGGGAGGTGGTTGGGCGGGTCGGGGAAGGAGATTAAGAACAAGCTTGTATGTTTCTATGTTCCTATGTTTCTCTTCTGGATTATCCATTGCCTAGGTGTACTAACGCTAGACAGAACGAACTCGCCATTGATGCCACCGCCTACGGGACCCGTTGGTACTTAACCCTCTTCAATCTCTCCATTCCTTTCCCCGCCCAATTGCGCGTCTGGGACGTTTTCATGCTCCTCGGCGACTGCCCGCCGGAACCTACCACTATTTTCCCCGGCACCACGATCCTCCCTGGAGCCTCCACCTCGCCCATCACTGCTACGATGTCCAATCCAGTGTATTACAACGCCACAGCTCCTCAGGCAGAAGACAGCGCCGCCCAAACCGCCCAACATCCTAAGGGGTTAGACGTGCTACATGCTACCGCGGCCGCGCTGATTCACGCACTGCGTGATGTGCTGCTGGACTCGGATTTTGAGAATGCCATGAAGGCTCTTACAGCGTGGATCCCAGTATCCGATGAGGATTTGCTGATGAAGGTTGCACGAGCAGAGTGGAGGCGACATCAGGGACGAAGGGGGTTATGGGAGTGGGAATGGGAGTGGGGACGGGAAAGAGATGGAAAGAGAGGAAGGGATAAAGACAAGGAAAAGGAGAAGAAGAGTGTGGAGGAGAAGGAGAAGGTCAAGGCGAGGGAGAAAGCAAAAGAGAAAGAAAAGGAAAAGGAGAGGCTGAAGGAACGGGAAAGGGAGAAGAAGCGGGAGAAGGAACGCGAAAAGGAGAGGAAGAAGGCTAAGGGGAAGGATGGGAAAGAGAAAGATATCATGGCCGGGGCGGAACATGATCTCGGACCTACGGGCGATGCCGTCGGCAAGGACCAGGGCGACATTTTGGACGAGAAACCGGCCATGTTGCAATCTCTGACCTTCTCTACCCTTGGACGTGGCGATAGGAAGGCATCGAAGGAGGAGAAAGTCAAGGAAAGGGAGAGGGGTAAAGGGTTGGCCGGGTTATTTGGACGGGGCGGGCATGAGAAGGACAAGGATAGGGCAAAAGGGAAGAAGGAAAAGGAGAAGGTAAAGGGGTTGGAAGCAGAGAAGGCAGAAGGACAGACGGAGAAGGAGAGAGAGGGGGAAAAAGAGAAGCATGTGGAAAAGGACATGGGCGAAACGGAAAAAGGACCGGTAAATGAGAAGGCGGAGGACGTCAAGGAGGAGGTGAATGACAACGAGGAGCCGGAAACGGAAACGGCGGAACAGGAGACGAGGAAGAATAATGAGGAGGGCGAGACGCCAAAGAGTGAGGATGACAACCCCACGCACGATTCGCACGATGAGCAAGAAGCCTCCAACAACAACAACGACGACAAGCACGAAAGCGAAAAAAACGATGGCAACAAGGATCATAAGGAGACGGCCGTTTAGGGGACGTGGTCATGCTGTCGTGGTGAGATGGATGGACGTTGGGATTAAAGATGACGGTAAAAGAAAGAAAATACAACAAAATGGGCGGGTAATGAATAGGGGGATTACACGGGGTGCTGGCTGGGTAAGAAAATGGGTTGATTGGGGCTGGATGGTAGGGTATTTGGACGGACGGGTGAATAGATGGGTGGGATGGTGGGATGTGGATGATGATTCGCTCTCCTTCACTAATTGACCTGGAGACGCTCCCTACATTTTCCTTTCTCTAACATTATCCCCCCCCCCTCTTTCCCTTTTGCTTTCTTGTTATCCCATTCCTTCACTACTCTCTCTTCTCACCAGGGCCCTTTACCACACATATAGCCTGGAGAGAGGGAAGGGGGTAACGAAAGGGAAGGATAGGGGCAGGCGGTGTGTCCTAGTGAGAAGAGCCCGTGATATCCCCTCTCACTATCGACTGGCCCGTCTCTCCTTTCTTTCATCGACGAGGTTTTATTTTGTTCGTGTCGTGTGGTGAGATGGAAGAGGACAGGCCCGGGCTTAAGTACGAAAGAAGGGGCAAAGTTTGATACCCGGATAGTTTAGCTTTTTATTCTCTCCTCTTGGTGGTTCTGGTTTCTTTTCTTCTTCTACTTCTACTTCTAGTCTTTAGGTGGGGAGGGGAAAGGGGGGGCTAGCTAGTTCCTGCTATGCTACCTACTATTACTGCTACTAGGTTCTTTTAATTAAGTTAGTTATGTTCGACTTGGAATATCTTTTTGTGTCGTGTGTCGTGTGTCGTGTGTCGTGTGTCGTGTGTCGTGTGTCGTGTGTCATGTGTCGTTCGTGTGTATGTGTATCCGTGTTTTAAGTAATTTAAAGCTAGCATGTTCATGTTCTAATTGTTGTATGTACATGATTCATCTAGCTGGTATTCTTGCTTATGGTTTCTGTCTTTCTACATTTATGCTTACATTCCCCCTCCCTCCTTGGTCTACTAATGAACTGGTGTAATAATAGTACCGGGCCATATCGAATACTAAGGTTCTTTCATCGGTTTGGATCCTAGGTAGTTTGTAGACTGTCTTGGGTTGTTTGGCTCGCCTGTCTGTCCGTCTGTCTGTCTGTCTAATCCAGAAGAAAAGATGGGAGGCAGGTTGAGAAAGGTGAGTATGTATGTAGGTAAGCAGCCACATCTGCCGGTTACCGCAAGTTTGTCAGAGAGAGAGAGGAGAGGGGGGGTTGTTAGACATAGACACTACCTGCCGTACGTAGAACATAGAAAATAGATATTCCCCTCCCTTACGAAGAAAGACACTTTGGTGCGCAGATCTAACAACCTTTTTTTTACGTTCTTCCTCTCATCAGAGCTAGCTTGACTGGCTAGGTGGTTAGCTGACTGACTCTCCTTCCGCTCAGCCACGTGTAACACTCGATAGCAATACCCCCTTATTACCTTGTTTGATCCCACATCTCATCCCAGAACGGTATGTATGTCTCGGGAGTGACGGGCATCGACAACCGGTATCGAAGACGAAGAAACAAACGCCACGCTGCTGGGCGCTTATTTGTATGGTATCTATGGGTGTATGTGTGGAGGATACTAGAAGCGCCGCGAACAAAAGAGCGTGGCTTTCATCCTTCCGGACGCCACGCTCATCTTTTGCCGCCCAAATGCCGACGATCTTGCGCCACCGTGTTACCATTTTACCTTTATCCTTGTGAATCAAAGAGGCGGTGGGCGATGCTAGGTAGGGTGGATGTGTATGAGAGAGCCAGAGAGACAACGAGGGAGGAGAGGCTGCTTGTCATACCTAGCATGTACAACATATACCTGACTTACCAAGCCACTAAGCTAGGTATATGGCTCACTTACTCCCACTTGACCCCGCGCCTTTTGACTCAAATGGCGGGCGGCAAATACACGCCGTGGCGGCTTTCGTTCACGGCTTTTTCGAGGCTCAAGTGACACAAGACATACGAGAGAGACAAGACAAGACAAGACAAGACAAGACAGGGCAAGACAGGACGAAAGGGGAAAAAAATAATGAGAGACAACAGGACAAAAATAGCTTTATCGTCTTTTTGTTACATAGTACGTCTCTTCCCACTCCTTCGTACAGTACAGGTGAACCAGTTGTCGTCAGCCCTTTAGGAGGTCTCTGGTTGGCCGGCCGCCCACAGGAGTGAGTCGATCCTACCTACGGTGGGTTACATACATGTGTATGTACATACATACGTACCTCCAACCAGTATGAAGAAGTGAAATATGTAGAGATACGTTTGCTACAGCATCGAGAGCCCGGTCTTCAAGTATAACTTTAGTTCTGGGAAGGAATATTCAAGCGGTGAAGGATCCCTACAAGGTCGTACAAATGCAGGGCCGACACCCGCCGGAGGCGAGAAGACAAAAAAGCCGAAAACGGACCCTGTCAAGCCGCATACACGCGCGCAAGAGCCGAACCCAATGTTTGCGGGGTCAAGGAGAGCGAGAGAGAGAGCGATGCGTCAGCCGAAGATCCTCGGACGTCGCGATCGGTAATAAAAGCTAAACGCCTGTGGACTGGCTCGCTCGTGGCGTTCTGCGAGCAGCCGGCGGTCTTTGATCCGCCTTTTTATACCCATTCGGCGAAACATTCCAGATTCCACACATCGGCCGGGGTTTAGACAGCGTGCGTAACATGAGACGATCTGCTTGTACTGCAGTGTAATCGTGTAATCGGTGGGTTGCGCCTTGGACAGGCACGAGCAGATAATAGCGAGACGGGCGAAGGGAGGAGAGTGAGTATGGAGGCATGCCCCCGCTATCAGACTGCGTAGTCAGAAAACAAAGGTCATGTCTTTCTACCCCTTCCATCTTTCGTCGGTCAGCCAGTCAGTCAGTCAGCCGTCCTGCGTTACCTCGGTGTCCTCGGAGAGAACCCCATGTCACCCGCGAGTGTGAAAATGCCCTGTCCGCGTGCCTATCGGGATCTGTCCGGACGCTGGCATCAAGCAGCCCCCACCCGGGATACTGGAGGTTCCAGATTACGCAAAACCGGAGTATCGGAAATAGAACTTTTGTCTTTCGCTTGAACCAAACATGGGCCGCGTCAGGGCGCTGCAACCTTCCAGTAGGGCCTGTCGATCAGGAGCCGAGCTTAACAGAAATAAATCGGGTTGGTTTTGATTCGGGTGTGTGTGTTGCGTGATATGTCTTTCGATCCCTCAAGTCAGGGGGTAGACACCCGGTGCCGTCGTTTTTCGTTAAACCGGGCCACGCCATTGGAGGAAAGTTGAGGGTGCGGAAAGAGCGTTTCAAACCGCTGTTCTTCCCCCAGATTTACATGATCGCCGTCGGGATCTGAGGGACGTCACTGACCTTTCGCTCACATCAAGCTGAAGTCGTGGGAAATGGGCAAGGAGCACCCCCATGAAAATCGGAAAGGGCTCGTACATATCGGTTCCGCGACCCGCAGAATAGACACAAGCTCCGCAAGAGGTATGCACATCGGCGAGAACATTCGGGACATATCCTCCGACCATATGCTTGGTCACAGCCCCGTCAATGTCAAAGGGATATGAGTAACCAACCGGCGCTCATTATCTCGTCCCACGGCAACGCCATTGCATGCACAACAATCGGAAGTCCGGTAGTTCTGTTAGCTCCCGTATCTCGTTCCTTCTCGAAGTTCCGAAGACGCGACCAGACGCCGGTCGCGTGCATTCCGGCGGAATTGTGCCCGCCAGCGTGTGCCCGAAGGCGAATATTGCCATGCTGGTGCCCGCCAACCGCTCATTTCGGACGGAGACCTGGGCCGAACAGCTGCCGGAGTGCTTGTCAAGGCGGACAGATGGTTGGTCGTGAGACTTGTTCAAGGGTAGTCAGGGCCTACTGTCAACGCTATCATGCCATGTGACACACGTGTCAACCCTGTCTCCACGAGTGGCACCGATATCTGCAGCGGTATCGTGAGCGGCCGGTATGTGGCACAACTCCAACCTTGAGAGATGCGGAACCCGCAAATCACGCCTTCGGGGTTTGGGCGTCAATCTATGGTGTCATTAGACTCTCGTTAGCACTGCCTGCTCACTGCTTCTGTTAGACACGTTAGCATTCGGGATCAGGATTTTCCAAGGGGTGCCTTCGACATAGTAGGCATTTGTGAACAGTAGGTTGCACCTCCATGACGACGCATCGGTTTACTGCGGTCCCCCCACACGGCAGCCACTCCAGTTGCCCGTGCATTGTCGTTGAAATACAGGATGCATCTCTCCGGGTAAAAATGTTGGAATAGGGTTTGGGGTCTCCCATGCTCCGTACGGGGTATGAAAATGGAAATTCTGTGCTTGGGAACTTTGGGCCTGTGTGCTTTTAACTGGGTTATCCCGCTCTCCCGGACCTACTGCTTCCGGGGAAACCAACAGAAGGACAAGGTTGAAGCAGCGGCCCGCGCGGATGTTGATGTGAGTGCAGTTGATGCGACACCAACTTGGACCTTTCCACCAAATCGCAAAAGTTACTTGAAGGAGAGAATTGGTCCTGTTTCAGGTTGTTACCGGGCGGCCAAGGGACCCAGGTCTCGCGTAAAAGGGGGCTTGCTTCTTGGCAGCATCTGCGACTTACCCTCGCATTCGGTCCACGAGGCAACTGCTGTGAGGATATTTTCTCTAGCCGAAAGCTTCTCTGTCTTAGGAAAACCACCGACCTCTAGATAAGTTTATGCGATGGAATTTATGAATGACAGCCACATGCCGGCCTCGGTGCAACGCCGACATCCCAATATCGGCTCCCCTTGGGACACACCGGTCTCACTGCCCCGCTGGCCTGGGGGAGACGCCCGAGGCGATGTTTCTGGCTGGAGTTCGTAGCTGAGGTGTATGTTCTCAAGTGTGTGCATGGCGTGAGTTGTTGACTGGGGTTCAATCTTATCCTTCCCTCACTGCCCTTTGGGGAAGTTTTTCGAACCGGTAACTGACTCCATCGAGGGTCTTTGGAACATATACTCTCGATTTATTTTTTGATGAAACTTGGTCAATCTTGAGCGTTGTTTTCTCGGCCGAGCTGACCTCCCTGTGCATGTAGCCGTATTGGGCAAGCTGCTGACCGCAGTTGAAACCTGTCTAATCCACCTGGTCGCGTCAACGGCTTTGCTTTGTCGTGGAATGTGGTGGGTGGTATGATGGCATCTGTTGAGGTGTATGAGCCGCTGCCGGGACTGCACGAGCGGAGCAATTGTTAGAATCCGGCAGCGCGCCTTGCCCCTTCTAGATACATAAAGCTGGTGATCGGAGGCGGTCACCATAAACAGACTGGCGAAGCTTCAAGAACAAACCCAAAACTTGTCTGCAACTGCAGCGAAGTTCATGCGGGCAGGGGTCTTTGCTGTACCTCTGGGGCGTTGGGTGCGTGAGGTGCCGCAACCATGCCTGAAGGACTTGTCCCCTTCGTCCCGAGCGAACTGATGAGCGGAAAGATTAGTGTAGAAGTTCTCGAATCCTAATACGGTCGAATCGATACTTGAGAGGAAGACGGTGCCATCCTCCCCTTCTCCGTGATACCGGGCTGGACCAGCTCGAAGGAGCCGGCTCCTCGCTCTAGACGCCATAGTCACAATCGCGATCGTGCTCTGACACACAACGTCAGCGGAAGAAAAGCGTGGGCTGGGAACGTGTGAACGATGAGGTAAAGTGTGCTGCAGATCGTGTGCGTTGGTGGTACTGCCGCCTGTTGCGGCCAAAAGCTTGAAGTTTGGTCCCTTGCGCTGTTTGGTGTTTGGATGAAATGCGCGGGTAATTTTCCCGGCCGGCTCCAAAGCCACTTTGGGGCGGGGACCACGAGGCGCTGTTGCCCCGGCCATTGATTCTGGCATTCCAATGACTGCCCTTGTCATACCGTACCAGGCGCCCTTTTTATGAGCGGCCAGAGCAATCGTTTTTCCAGCAGCATTCACGGCGGTACGTACCGACGGAAGGTGGGTGCGCGAGGACTGCAGGTCTCGTGCAGGCAAGTTCAGGGAGAGCGGAAACTGCGAGAGCGGCCTCACTCCGCCTTACGGCGCACAGGAGTGATTCAGATCTTCGGGAACATTGGACCCGTCCTCCTTTGACCCCGAGAGCCTCTCAAGGTTCCCTCCTGGAGGTTGTCTCGACGCCCAAAGCGAAACGGTTAGGGCCCGCTGTGTTCATTGGTTGGCTTCACCGCACGATCCATCTGTCCGAAAATAAACTTGGCTGGTCCTCTATGTTTCCCACCCACAGAACCGCAATTTTGGTTCAACCAGACGCCCGGACATCAGTTTGTCCCGGCGTTTTCTGGCACTTAATTCGTTACAATATAGCTAAATGCCGGCGGTTCCCGTCAGGAACATACCACGCAACAAGCGCGGGCGCATTTTCGGTCTGCGTCGCGCTTGCTTCCTTGGATCTTCTCGAGCGAGTCATCCCCACTTGGCCCGCATCGTTCCTGCGGAACTGAGCGGGGCATGGGACGGACTGACGGCGCTTGCTTCCATCAACAAACCGAAAAGGTTAGGGTCAACAACTCAAAGGACGGTCCATCTCCCGCAATCCATTCAACGGAAACCTGAAGGAAGGAACGTTATCGGTGTCTCAAGTAGGCCGGCGGCCCCTTCCTACCCAGATAGGCACCTGACCTCTTGAGAAATTCGAGGCGGTTGGACCCCACCTCATCCAAGGCCCCGCATTGTCTCACCGCGGCAGGCCGTCATGAACGTAGTGTATCCGTACAATATTCATGACTCTGGGCTGCTCTTGGTTTGGCATCAACACTCCAACGTCTCATGTTGTTTCTAGATGCCCATGGGTTGCAATGCGCCCGTTGGGCGCAAGCGCCAGATCGGCTAAATCCCCGCTCTCGATATCCCTGCCCCTACATATATGGTCACTCTCATCGCAAACCCCGATTGACTCGTTCCCGTCCCACTGGACGCATAAGGTGTGCCGCCAAAGCACTATGTATGTTCTAAATCCGGACGGCGCCAAATCGAGAAACGAAGAAAAACAAGCGGGAAAACGCCTTTCAGGCGCGTGTCGATACAGATGACTCCATGGTTGTCGGTTTTAACTCACAAAGGTAGCAGAGGTTTAATTGATTTCTCCCTCGTCTTCCAAGTTGGCACCGATAGTCCTGACATGCCTCGCAGCGACGAACCAGCACAGCGTCTCAAGTCGGTGAACATCTGAAGTTAAATGGTTCCCGAGGTATGTGCTCTTTTCCAACGCCCCCCCCTCATTACCCGCCGACACTGCGCGGCTAGCCCCTCCACAGCTGCAACTGAACCCAAATGGGCGGCCGGGCTTGTCTGTCAGGCGCACCTCTGCGGCCGCCCATGAGATGTGTTGTGACGGGGGGGGGGGAGTACCTGAGGTTGTTTACCGGTCATCATACCTTACAGCCGGATCAGGTCTCGGAGAAGTCCCCGTTGCCATTCCCTTCTCTCGAGCGAGGACAGCGTGCTGTTCAATTACAACTCTAGTCTTGATCAGCCATTCAAACCGCACTCACTCACACCGGCGAACGATGCCTCTACGTATTGAGGTTCTCCTTAGTTAATGAATGTCTCTCCTCCACAAAAGCCCGAGGCGCGGGCCCTGGTTTTTTTCTAGTGTCCAGTATTCGTATACCACACCTCCACTACTGTGTACTGTGTGGAGGTGTGGAGGGGTCCGGAACCCCCTCGTCCCCGATCTATCCCCACCCCTCTATTCAGGGGGTTGACTCGCCCGAACCGCCCTGTTCGGCCTCTCGCGGATCTACCCTGCATCCCAGAACAACACACGCCCCATGCCAGCCCCGTGCACTTCACACGTTATTAATGGAGCATAGTGTATGGATTCCACAGTACCCTAGTGTAAGGTATGTAATGTATGTCAGGCCCGGAACGGCGTGCTAAAAACAGTCAACCCGCTTCCTGCACCTCCCCCGTCCGAGAGCAAAAGCGCGCCAACGGGCCAACCCTCAACCCCGGTCCTTTTTGGATTCCGGTGCTGTGGGCATCACACATTTTCTTCTGGCTCGCATGGCTAGCTAGGATATCGGTTGGGCTAGGCGGTTCCCCTGCTGCTCTATTCTCACCTGGTTCTTGCTTTTAGCTGCTTTGAGGTTGAAGAACGACCACCCCTCACACTCCAGGATCATGCATCTTGAGTTCCTTCTGGCCCACGCTCGTTCAGGCAGGCTGCTTCCCGCGAGCATCGCCCGCCGATCGACCGGCTTGAACGCCTTGATGCTCGGCTTCCCGCCTCGAGTCTTCAGGGACGCTCTTGCTGCTCAAACCCCCGGCCCTTGCGCCAATCTGTTCTGATACGCGCCGGTCCCAAATGAAATAGCCCAGGGTACCTCGGGACGCCTCTCTACTCCACATTGTTTTCCGCTCGCTTGCTTGCCTAAACGGTCAACCGTCAAACTGGTCTCCTCGTACAAATTGCAGCCGCCCCGCCGTCTTGTTATTCACCCCTCCCCCCTGGTACTCGCCGGCTTGACCACCTGTCCAAGCCGACAACCTGGTGGTTTTCCCAGCCCTGGACCCTCCTTGGACTCGAGAAAATATCAGGTTGCTCGCAATCCCATCCCTCACGGAGTCACGGCTGTGGTTCCTAACCCCGTTCAGTCGGCCGCCGCAGCAAAGGTCGGGCAAGGGTACCGAGGAGGGCGCGCAGAAAGGGAGCCAGGGGACCCTCGCCTCTCCCGCTTGACACTAACTCCTCCTGGAGCCTGGTGTACTAAGTCTGCACTGAAGCTGCACGTCTCTCGTTGGACTTCTTGCTCACCCACTGGCCACCCCGCCTTTTGCTACCTGAGCAAAGTACTTATATTTCTCTTTGCAGAGCACCAATAACCAAAGCAGGGTGGGCTCTGTCATAGCACCCGGACCGTTTCATCACCACACGCCCCGCCTACTACCTTCCATCGTCCCGTTCCTGGACTGGCCGCCACATCCAGTTTCTTCACTCCCAAAGGTTATTTCCACCTCCCGCCCTCTACCACCGGCTTTCTCTCTTTCTTTCCTTTTTTTGTTTTATTTTAAAGTATTTTCTCTTCCCCTCACAATGACCACCGACACCCCAAATCCTATATGACCACCCCTTCCCCAGCTTCCGCTACTACACGTTTTCCCTTCTACTCGCCTCTCTCTCCCTCTTTGACTCGTCTCGTCAACTTACACGAGAATGCTTACCATAAACCAGCCAGTGCAGCACGGCTATCCGCCCGTCCATGACCTACCAACACCGCCGAGCACATCTCGCCCTTCTCCCCCCTTGATATTCCTGGATCTGGGCCAGAAGCCGTCGTTGATCACCCAAGGGGGCAGCGGCCTGACCGATCGGCTCATGTCGGCACCTCATCGCGGCCTGCCTCCACCGGCAGCTCTGCCTCCAGTCCCCACAGCCCCCGGGTCAGCGCACCCGCAACCTCCATCGGGCCTGTCATCAGTTGGCCAGGCCGTTCCTCCACCACCGCCACCACCGCCTCCGGTGCACCAGGCTCAGGGTTTGGCCCAGCTCCCGGAAGCGCCCCCAACATGGAACGAGGAGTCGATGAGGGTCTGGCTTACAGCAAAGGCGGAAGAAGACAGGAGGAGACAAGAGGAGGAGAGGACACGCCAAGAAAGTTACCGGCTTGAGCAGAGGAGGATGGAGCACGAAATCCTGAGGACCTCCCTACAAGGGGGGATACCACCACCTCTCGTCCCCGTTGTCTTCGCTGGTATGGGAGGAGGCGCACTTTCACCAGCGGCTGTCGACTGGGCGCAGCAGTTCATGGCGTTACACACTCCTCAACAACACCCTCCTGCGTTACTACCACCCAGCGCAGTCCCTTCTTCGGACCAGCAGAGGCAAGATTCACAAACCCAGGGGTACGGCCAGTATCCCGTTTCAGGCGGCGGTGTTCCCTCGACACCGAGCTCCGCCCAAGGACCTCCGAGCGCATACATGCCAGGTTACCCAGGTTCCCCGACGAGACCGCGAACACAGAGCGTGCCGGGGGGTGCAGGAGGGCGACCGCTTGCCGGGGCTGGAGGACAACTGCCCAACCTCAATACCAATGTCCCCGGCGGAGGATCGAGCCACCAGCCAGTATCCAGTCAGTTGCAACCGCAACAACAGCAACAGCAGCAGCAACAACAACAACAGCAACAGTCACAGTCACAGGAAGCACAGGCCTCACCATCCATCTATTTCCACCACTGGCAACCTCCGGCAACACAGGCAGGAGGACGGGGCGGGTCGGACCAACCCGCTGCGCCCTCAGGTTCGTCTAAAACCAAATCGCGCTCATGAAGAATCAGGTACTGGTGTAGGGCTAACAGGCTCTTTTTTCAACTCAGTAGGAGAGTCACCACGGAAACGGAAAGCCCCGGGGTCCCAACAACCACAACCACCGCCGTCCTCGTCCAACCGACATCGTTCGCCTCCCTTCTTACAAAGCACGGGGTTGTCCAATCCACCACCCGGCCGCAGGAGGGCACATTCGCGACAACGAAGCGACCTGAGCTCCTACCGGCCTGGCCCTCTTCGTGGAAGAGCAGAAAGCTTGGGACCAGGGCGAGAACTATCTCCGATGCCCACGTCTGGTGCGAACTCGACGCGGGACAGCGGCGAGTCGTCACAGGCGGCTCAACACCAAGCCCAGGCTCCGCAATTTGCGCCTTCGCTGGCCCAGGTTCCTTCCGGACGGACCGGTGCCCACTCGGTTTCCTCATTGTTGTCAGACGACCCGCATTCTCCGCGACCGGCAACGCATTTCACATCTAGCGGGCCCTCAGAATCCCGGCACCGCCTCCAGCAGCAACAACAGCAACAGCAGCAGCAGCACCGCCAACACATGCAACCCCAACAGCACGGTCAGCCGCACTTTCCAGGGCTGGAGCGAGCACCATCACCGAGGTCGTTGGAGGAAAAGCTTCATGGAAGCGGCGGAATGCAAGGGCCGGCCGCCACGCGGCCGGGGGGGAGCACCTGAGCCTTCATTTTATCGTTGTTTCAGCCTCGCCGAGCCGGGGCCAAACTCGTTGCGGTTTGGGTTCGGCCGAGTCCCCCCTTGCCGGGATACCACAACGCGGGCGGGCCAAGGGAGCAAGGGTGGCCGCCGCGCCGGGGGTGGAGGCTTCCTGGAAAGGAAACAGTACCATGTCTCCGGCAACCTGGGCTCGTCGCTCATTCGACACAGACGATGGAGTCAAGCACAACTCCATCGCGCCCGGGCCAACCTAACGGCCATGCTGCGCAAGAATTGGCAGCACATTTTGAGCCTCGAACTCCACCCTCACTCATCACAAACACCGAAAGACCGGGGAACGGCATGGGAGGGGGGCAGAGAAAGAGAGAGAGAGAGAGCTTTTCAGCAGCGATTGTGTTCTCGACCTGGGGATACCCATTGAGAGATCGAAACCAGGTCATTTTTCCCTCCGACATCCCTTGTTTGATGAGGTACTTTTTCTACCCTTGCATTTCGTCCCTGTAAATTATCCATGTATTACTCGCACTTTTCTTCGGGGTTTGTATTTTCTGTGCAACAGTTTGTCCAATGATCTTGGCGACCTCCATGTATTTTTTTGTGGTTTTATTCTTATTTTCTAAATTCCTTTACACTAGTTAGTTGTTGTCATGTCGGAAAACGGTTGGGAAGTGGGTCCAGAAAACAAGGCGTGTTTGAGTCAATCAAAATCGAGCATTATCCAGAGCGCGGGATCAGGAAGGGAGTCAAATCGGGAGAATCAAAAACAAACAACGGCATTTTCTCTCGGCGTTCTTGTTTTGCTTTTTCCTGTTTTGCCGCTCTGGTGAATTACTTCAAGACAGACAGGCAAGCGCCGGCGCACAAGGTTTCTCAGATGGGTAAGCCTGCAGTGAGAAGCTGGAAAGGGGGGGCTGGACCGGCGGGTTGCCAGTCTGGCTCGACTGAGGCTCGGCTTCCCGAAGAACAGGCACTGGATCGGCCAAAGCACGGACTTCGGGGTCGCCTTGTGGTGATCGGTTTTCATCCCTACCGGAACGCAACAAAAGCAGAAAACGTGTAAAGATCCTTGCCCTGGCAACACAGCAAAAAAAAGGAATCTCGACGGGGACAAGATCTCCGGCTGCTGCTAGGCTGGATCCCGAAAATGACTGGAGAGAACACAGTTGACACATTCACATGCGAAGTGGTCCCACCAGCGCGAGGGTAGTGGATACCGTGATACCTCAGCACCTCAGTGCAGTGAACGCTGAACGAGGCCGTTTGGAGAAGATGGAACGCCAAATTCACAGCTGGTTTCTATTCCTCCTTGCGCAGCCGTGACAAGGGTCGAGCGGCGCGGCGAGTCAATGTTTTTGGTTACACGACATCAATATGTATGGCGGCGGTCCTGGGCGCGTGGCATGCCCGGCCACATGGCGCGTTTCCCCCAATGGATGATTCAGCTCACTCTCTCCTCTCGGGAAGCTCCTGCCGACGCAGCCTGGAATCCAAAAACCAAAACGTTTTGGCTGAAAGACAAAAGAAGCGCCAAGGCAAGTGCAACCCAGTCCTTGTGAGAGAGATGGCGTGGCCCGTGGAACTTGGGGGGGAAGCGGTAATTCCGAATCGAGCCTAGTTCGGCCACGACCCTCACAAGCAACCCCCACAGCAGCCTCCTTGCAATTCAACTCCCCACCCTCCCTCGTCACGTCGTGGGATCCTCGTTAGGTGGTGATGTGATTGTTCTCCTTCCCTGCAATTCCTGGAATCATCACATGGGGAAAAAAAGGGAAACCAAAAGCAGAGAGCCAAATCAGGTAATGTGTTGAAACCCAGAAACTCCGACATGTCGTGAGTGATTTCTTGTTTCCGCCATCTCTGCTTTCGAGGCCTTGGCCCCTTCCAGATTAGGCTATGATTCTCTGAAGGACGGGCCAGACAGAGGCAGCCAACCGGTAACTCCCTTACAACACCACTCAACGACAACGACATCCCAACCCCCCGTCGCCAATAGGACGACTTCCTCCTGTGGATGAAGTCACAGCAAGCGCTCGTCAGCCCCCGAGAGCAGATCTGCGATTGCTAGGAACGAGAAGTGATGGGCAACACCCCTCCATCAACTTCGAATGCTGAACCCCGCAGTTCCGGGGGAGGCTCCGGGGGCCGCGTCTTGGACTGTCGTTAAAGGATGGATGGGCAAGGCTAGTGTTAATGGCAAACTGAGCAAGACTTCCTGAATCGGAAAACTCCCATCTCTACACCAAACTCTTGGGCTAGTTAACTATGTCTTAAACAGGGTAGTGTACACCAGACAATGGGGTCAGCAGAGCAATCGAACGGCCTTCCAAAAACAGAACATCCCTTGGAAGCGGCATACTTTTCCACAATCGATTGGTGACTTGCGGGAGTTCTGTTTTAGGCGATGCTTGCTGATCGGCATTCTTCCAGGAACATATGCAACGGTTTGTCTCGACCCAACGAGGGGTAGCTTGCTCGCTTGATCCATTCAATCGCGGCGGGGGCACAAACATGGCAACCACCTCGTCGGGGACAAGCTCAAAAGAAGGTCTTCAGGGACGGATGCACATTCCCGAAGCAGCCTGATGCCAAAAGACAACACAAAAGGGGGCACAACACGGGGGGCACGGTCCACACGAACAAATTTCTCAAAAGGGATGTCGGGCAATTTCTCATTCGCTGCGCGACCTGGGAAGCTTTCGTGCGCCAATGCAGGCATGCGCTCAATCAGAACCCATTCCTCTGTCCCCCCCCCCTGGCCAACCTCCACGATCACGAATTGGTCCAGTAGCCGCCAGCGGCTGCCCCCCAAAGAATGCTCGAGCGGCGACGATGCAGAGAGACGTCCTGCAGGTGTTCAACGGATGGGTGGGTGGGTGGTTCTGTGTGCACAGCTGCTGCATTCAGAAGCAAAGACGTTGCTTAATATAGGGCTGCGCATGAAGCAACCTTGTTTCCAAACCGGGACCATGCTTCTGGCATGGACTGGGGTAGTGCCCGAAAGGGGTTTGGCGCCATCGATT
Organism: Dichotomopilus funicola; assembly: GCF_033296635.1. Classification (NCBI taxonomy): domain Eukaryota; kingdom Fungi; phylum Ascomycota; class Sordariomycetes; order Sordariales; family Chaetomiaceae; genus Dichotomopilus; species Dichotomopilus funicola. The sequence continues at coordinate 271,530 of NW_026944059.1, forward strand.
TTGGAGGGGTGTGGAAGAGAGAGGGGATGGGGGGAAGGGGGGTGTGTGGCCATTCTTTGGATCACATCAAACTTGGACTCGCTTTGGCCAACAAAAGCGGCAGACCAAAACAGATGGCTTGAGCCGAATCCGTCAGCATTCGATCAAATCTTGACGGAGTTTGATGATTATAACTGAAATAGCTGTGTAGAAGTCTAGTATCTATACAGTGATAGTATTGTTGTTTAAAGTCTTGTTTCAGACTACCGATGTTTTGTTTTTATTCCTTTTCGTCTTCTTTCAATTCTCTGTTTCTTCGTTTTTTGTCTTTCTTCACTCCTGTATAAAAGTGGGGCATCCATGGACTTGGTCTGCTGCACTCCTTTTTTTGGCAAAAACAAGCTCGGCAATTTCCTCACGACTCGCCTGCGCTTGCGCCAATAACGTCTGTGGCCCGCTCCCCGCGCCCTCTTCGCTGAGATGCCGCGTTCCTTCTATGCCGGCCGAAGCACATTTTGCGCGCGAACAAGCGCCGGGGGTCAGGACCACCGGATTTACAGGTCGCCTGCCGGGAGCCCGAGCTGTTATCAGGATTCGTGAACCGGATTTGGGTTTAGTTTCCCGTCATGAACTGCCGTCGGCCACACTCTCGTTGACTCGCACGCGCCCTCCCCCCTGCAACCCTAAAGGAAATGGCTTCCTGTTCCCCTTTTGAGGATTATCAAGTCGGCCAGGTTTTGACCTTGAGCGTCATTCCCGAGCAGGGCAAACAAAGCTCAGATTCGACGGTCCGTGCACGAATCCGGCAGCTCCAGAATCCCCGTACGCTGTCTTGCTGTATGATCGTGGACCTCCTGGGCGAAGACAGTCCGGACAATCCGGTGTTCCTAAAGCTCTACGACAGGCGCTTTTCGGAGCAACTCCGATGTGATCATGGAATCGACCCGTGGAAGAGGGATACGGAAAAGGAGTACATCAACGCCGTCCGGAGAGGTGCAGCGCGCCAATTTCTTTACAATCTTCACACCATCCCCAATTTCGAAGAGGACACGGAAGAGACCTGGGACGACGGCCAGAATGAAGCGTTTCTGACTAGCCAAGTTCACAAACTCTTCGCCACCGAAACTACTGTGTACGATACCCTTCGTGACATCCAGGGAAAGCTAGTTCCCCGCCTCGTAGCACGCGGGCATCTCCCCCTCTCGCTCCCAGACGCCGGCATCGGTCTTGCCGATGCCGCAGAACTGCTCCATATCAAGGGAATCCTGCTTCAGTACATCGACGGTTTCTCCCTATCGAAGGTGCAATATCATGCGCCAAAATCTGAATGGCAAGGAATCGTCGATCAAGCCGTCACCATCGTCCAGGCGGTCGGCGACCACGGCGTTCTGAACAGAGATGTTAGACCCGACAACTTTATCGTCCAGCCTGCCGGCGGCGGTTGTTACAGGGTATTCATGATTGACTTTGGTCTGGCTCGGCTGCGAGGCGGGAACGAGACGGACCGCGATTAGGCCAAAGCCAAGCTGAACAAGGACGAGGAGGGAGCGGTGGGATTGGTCATGAAGAAGCGGCTTGCTAGAGAGGGGTTTGAAGTCCGATTCGAGAATTCTGAGAGGTATATGGAATGGGCTGGCGGAGATGACGAATGAGACGCCTAGAATCCAATTCGTACCCTAAACTTGGACCACTCACCGTAACCACTGCCCCCACCCACATGTACTACATGTACCTAAGGAACGCCCAACCAACACCAAAACAACCAACGAACTGTAATGCCGCCAAAAAGACAGAGAGCAGAAGCACAAAAAAAAAAAAAAAAAACATGGAAGAATTGCCGCCGCTCTTACGCCTCCCCCAACACCTCCGCACCGCATCTACGACTTCGTTGGCCTGTCATATTCAGGTCCTAACCGCTTGTATGGGAGCAGCACAAAACCGGACAAATTTGACTTACATGGCCGCCCTGTCAAAACTACCGCCGAGCACTTTCCACGGCTTGCTCCTATCCTGCCGGACCATCCACGCCGAGGCTGCCGCCGTGGTCTACTCACGCAACTTGTTTGTCCTTCGCTACGGCCCCCGCCGACCCGGAACCCCTTCGACCTCTGCATGCGCTTACCCCCACAGCACTTGCGTCCCTGACGAGTCTCTCCATCATTCTCAACCAGGCATCCTGCCACCAACACTGCGGGGGCGCAAACTACGGGTTCTGCTGCGTTGAGGGCCGCGACGACGACGGCGGGAGCGGTTCGGAGCGCTGCAAGCGCTCTCATGGCAACTCACACCAACTCCCTCTACTGGTCCATAGTCCCACAGGCTGCCAGGATGCCTACATGCATGACGAGTTCGCCACAGCCCAGAATCTGCTCGCCAAGTGGCGCCTGGCAGCCGCCTGTCTCTCACACATCCCCGCCGGGCGCCTCGAGCTTGCCTTAGTCTGCGATATTGACCCTCACCACGAACGGGCACGAGAAGTCGCGTCGCTCGTCACCGCGCCGCTCCGCATCATCCCCCAGCTAAGAGATTGTCGCATCCGGCTTTGCAAGCTACCAGACGCAGGCCTCCAGCAGATCGCCCAAGACGGCGTCTTCCAGGCACGCCGTATCGCGCCCCCTCCGTACTACTCTCCCAAGCCGTCCGCCAGGACCCAGGCAACTTTGGTTGGCCTCCCGCGCGAACTCCGCCTTCGTGTCCTGGAGTACACCGATCTCATCGCCCCGGACAGAGAAGTCACATGGAGCAGGCAGGACAAAGCCTACCTTACAGCTGCCCGTGGGGACGACTTGGATAGGGACAACGTACGCGTGTTTTATCACTGCTGGACTTCTTCCAGCTCATCGCCGTCTTACCTCGGCTGTTTCTGCCGCCGTCGCCATGCCGCCTTCTCCCTCGCATGTAAGTGTTGGGCACCGCCTAGCCCGCTGTTTCTCGTCTGCCGTATCTTGTGTGAGGACGCCCAGTTCACCTTCTTCTCCCGCAACCGCTTCATCATCCACGACTACAAGACCTCCAGGACCTGGGCCCTGCCTTGCTTCCCCGAATACTCAGACGAAGAAGTTGAACCACCTGAAGACTCCCGGTACGAGTATCCAGGCACTCGCTTCGCCGCCTCGCAGTTTTTCCGTGAAGTCGTCCCCACACACTGCCTCGCCCACCTCCGCTTCCTCGAGCTCGTTTTTCCGCCCTACCTCGCCCAGACCTGGCCCCGGGGTGATGACCACCCAGTGCTGCAGGACTGGCAAGCGACCATCGGCTGGCTCCTCGACAAGGTCAATGCCCCAGCTCTCACGCTACGACTCGCTGGAGTAGAGGTCCATTACGGGAGCCCACCCGAGTACCACAACCGCATCTCCAAATCCGACGCCATCGACATTGCGACGGCCCACATGGATCTCACGCGTCCCCTAAGGGCGTTGGGGGATATTGGTCTCGCCCGATTTTTTGCGTACTTTCCTTGCCTTTGGGAGCTCGTACTGGCGCGTCATCAACATTATGAATGGAGGCCGCAGCTGGAAGCCAAGCAGAGGCAATTCAAGGCTTCCTTTGAGCGCGTGGTTCTAGGGGATCGCTACGAAACCCAGTATGCAAACGGCAGAGAGGAGCCCGAGCCGAGCTTTTGGGCCAAGGCGCATCAACGGATTTAGGTGAGGCAACCGAACGGAACAAATGTTCCTGGACATTCGAGGGCAACAGGGATCCATTTAAACCCACACAGGCCGCGTGTAGGCACTGTAGAGGCCTGCAACACCTAGTGTAGTTATTATACACGAGACCATGCATTGCCAGCCGAACAGCTAGCTACATACAACTTCTGTGGTACACTAGAGGAAGCTCCCTCGCACACCGCCTTGAAACTAGCCCCGAGATAGGTAAACATCTCGGCTACGGGGATAAAAAAAAAAGATGACCCGGCCGTTTACGTCTCTCAAGACCGGTCTCGTTGTTCCCGCCGGCCGGCCAGCCGGATTGGACCGGATTGGATTGGCTCGATATGCGAGCTGCGCTTGCGGCTAATCGATGGGCTTTTTTATATTACATTACCATTTGGTAAATTAAGGAGGGGGGCGTGTGGTACTGTACCAACAACGCATTACCCGTGGTAATCGAATACCACGTCATATCCGAACCCTAGCAACTAGGCTCGCTGGGAGAGAGGGTTACTCGACGATCATATAGAGTTTAGCCTGTCGGCGCTTGGCTGGCTGGAGAATTGGTGACTCAAATGTAGTATGTATGAGCGAAGACGGGTGACAACTGACAAGACATGGAACCCAGATGGAGTGGCGAGGATTGATCGCCGATTTTGGCGATCGGTTTGTGTAAGCTGTCACGCCGTGTACACGTACGTTGTGTTATGTAAAAGAAAAGGGGATGGATGTGCGGTTGCGCGGCTCCATGAGGATCTGTGATTCGTGGGCATGGAAAGGCCGGATCGCTCAGGTCTAGCCGGATGATGATCCCCAGAGAGCACATTGACACAGGATGATTACGGACTGTGGGAAGATGACGGATTGTGAGATTTTCATGGCCGTGTACACTAACTCGCTAGCAGCTGGTAAATTTCACAAGCCGGGCTCCCTCGATTACCTCGGAGGCCCCACAAATTGGAATCCAGGACCCAGGAGTAGGCTTTGTTTGGTTCAGGAGGGCCCAGACGAACGGTAAGTGGCTCAGTTCACTATTGGGGTCTTTCAGCCCTCCAGGGGTTTGGGAGGGGCACACACACATCGAGGAGAGAGAGTGTGTTGTTGAGGTTGTTCTAGAATAGTCAGTGTCCGGCGGTTTCTATTTCCAATTTGGGACTGCACCGCGGGTGTGGTGGAGGGAGGTGTATGTCCAGTACTTTGCGAGGGATTGGCGTGTCATACATGGTACTGGTCAGGAACGCAGCGGCTTGATATTGGGTTTTCCGACCCAGTACCCGAAGAGGCCCTGGCGGTCCGGGCATACGGCAGTCTCGTTCCATTTTGGAACTGGGCGGGCTGGTAAACGGGATGTTCACCTGTTCTAAAGACCCAAATTGGCAAATGTTTATGTTTGGCCCCTTTCTTTGCCTGTTTGGGCCTTTCCAATGCCGTGTTGATATGTCGGAGACCTTTACACCGGTGGCGTAAACAACGGTGAGCTTTTAATAATGATAATTATTTGCAGGCCCCCTTTCAACTAGGAGACAGGACATCATCCCATTAACAACCTAGCCACGGCAAAGCAACCAGGTGTATAAATAACACGGATCAAATCGGATCCGGCAGCGCTACGGTCCCTAACATCATAATTACACGGCAAGTACCAGACTCGGGGTGGACGGTGCGGATGGCTAAGCGCTACAATAAACGCAACCGAATGCACCCGCACAGACAAACAAGTGGATGTGGGAGTGAGGAGCAGGATTGGAGCAGGTGAAGGCGGCTTAAGAACCAAGAATGCGTTGCGAAAGAAGCGCGCACAGACAGACAGACACGGGATACTGCAACGGCAGTGACAAGCGGGACGGCATGGCATGACACGTCACGACACAACGTACATGTAGGACGGCTTGAATGGCCGGTACTGTATGACAAGAAAATACCAACTAAAACGAACCCCCAAAAAGGAACAGACAGGAAGGGAAGGGTATGCGCTGGACCTGGGGATGTACGTAGTCCCTCAAAAATAGCCGCGAGCTGCGAGCCGCTAACCGCTCAGGCCTGTTGTCTGCCCAATACTTTGTACCGATCTCCCGTCTAATCGGGCGGAAGGATAACTGTCAAACACTTCCCTTCCGGGAGTCGGGCGTCTAACTATGGAGATCGACGCTGTGCATCGGCTCTCGTCCGTCGGCGTCTAGGTCTGCGTCTGCGTCTGCGGCTAGAGTGAGTGGTATGCATTGGATTCAGCCGCTGGAAAGTCTTGGGGGCTCGTTTGCTTGCCTGCCGGGCGGCTTGGGTATCACCGAGTACGTAAGGTATTGACTGCCTGGCTGGAGGGGTTTGTATAGAGGGTCATGTTACGCGGCAGGGACAGGAAGCAGAGTTAAGGATGAAAGGAAGTAAGCTAGGTAGATCTTGTCCTTCCTTGAGGAAATGGTATGGGAGCAGCGGAAATATGGCCGTCGTGGGTGACGAAAACCGATGGACTAGCTCTGGGGAAAGATGGTGCGTGTTTATCTAAGCGGGGTATAGGGAAGAGATGGGGTCTGGAAAGCAACAAGATGGAGGAGAAACGAAACAAGGAAATAACATAAAATGAAACCCCAACTCCATAACTCCATTAAGGACTCAACGGCCGTAGGCGCCCCCAACTGTGGAGAGAAACCGACAAGCGAGACAACGAGAGGGTGTGAAAGGCGACCCCACCATCATGCAAGGGCCTGGCTCGGTCGAAGACATCGCACGACCTCGACCTGTTATGGGAAAGCGGAGGTGTTTGGTGCCGGAAGCAGTATCCTGCTCCTATCTGTGCCGTTTCCCCGCGTTATGGTGAACCGGCGTGACGGTGGGCAGGTGGGTGGACAGCTGACCGTGGATAGACGGGGCTATCGTCTGCGCCGTTGATATGCATGATTAGGGAAACTTCCGGAATATTCGGATGTCAGGGAAGTAGATAAACGGATGGACAAGTGTTGTTGGATATTTCGGTGGGAAAGGGGTGTTTAAATGGTGGGATGAGAAACAATAGGACGGAGATGGAAGTTGCTGACCATACTACGGGCTGAATATTATAGAGTAGACTAGGCTGCCGACTGGGCAGGCAACTGTACTGACAAGCCAAAAAAGTGGTTTTCTTTCTTTAATAAAGAAAAAAAAGTATGATCAAAAAGCTCACTGCCCACTTCCTCCGGGGAGGTCGTAGTCAGCTACGAAACCCAGAAGGGTTTTTCTTGGGTGCCCCCTCCCTGAATCGAACCTAGGAAGGGGAGCAAGCGGGCACGTTCGGTGCCCGCACTCCCCCAAATGCGCCATCCGCGGTTGGGCATTTGCCGGATGGGGAGGCTGTTGGAAACCGGTAGCGGAAGGGTAGGTTATAAAGGCCTGTGTGGGATTTAGGGCGAGGGAAGGAAGGTACGTGGAGTTGGCTGCTGTTGAAGATCGAATCTCATACCATTTGCTGCCTAGACTACAATACCACATACAAATGTAGACCACCCTCATCAATGATTAAGCCAAGCATAACACACTGTAACCGCAACACAGAAAACAACAACACCGCCAGGGGGGATGGTATACATCATGACAATGATGCATATGCGCTAAACAACCCCTAGGACACTTACGCACACACACACACACATCGACACAACGCCGACAGTATTGAGCAGAGGCATCCGTGACTTCATCATCCATCTGGAGTCCCCATCTCCCGTTTCTCTTGAGCAGAAAGAGCAGGAGTAAGCTGAATGGCAACCCTCGCTCCGAAGCCTGCCGTAGGAGAATACAAGGGACGGATGAGCAAAAGTAACGTGGCAAAGATCGAGACAGAACCAAAAGCTTCACTCCCTTTCCAACGCGTATCATTCTTCAGTCTATAAACAACCAACCACATGCTAATAGTACGTACGAAACGAAACTAAACAAAACACAACCGCGGTACAGACAGTCGCGTAATATCCGGCAAAACGGATACATCAAACAGAAACATGGCATCATAAGAACAAACGAAACGAGCTAAAAAGAAAACCGCAAATAAACATAAAGAAGAAACAAGAACCCCCGACGAGAACAAGACACAAAACAAGCATAACCGAGAAGCAAACAAAACGAAACAACAGAAAGCGCCCACCAAAGGTTGACCGGTAAATGCATGTCATGCCAAATCATAACGTAAACATAAACATAAACGTAACATGCCCATCCATCCAGACAGTTAACCCCCATTTTGATACCCCCTATCTTTACCTCCCCCTTACCAACCGGAGAAATAACAAAGTAACCCGTGATAAAACAGAGCCAAGTATGGAGTAAAATGGGGTGGGGAGCAAGCTGAAGAGGAAAATGGGAGAGAATATGGAAGAGAATATGGGGAATAAAATGAGTTATCTTCGACACCACACAACCACAACCCCGAATTCTGCCCACCCATATTGCTTGCTGCCATACTCAGTATTTTTTCGAAGTCCCAACTCTCAACAAATTCGATGTATCTCCCTGATTCGATTCTAGCAACCAGCCAATTCCGTATCTCCTTCATCCTTCTGGCTCCCTCCAGCGTTCTCTCTCTCCTTTCTTTCTTCTTATTCCCCCCTCGCACACTCCTATCGTATTATCCATCCACGTAATCCATCCATCCACCCATAATCCACCTTATTTATCAACCACAAAAAGCCCCCCCTTTCAAACCAAGCAAACAGCTTCCCATGTTATTATTACTCCCCATATCCATAGCCCTATCAACAAAAGCAGAGCAGGCGTCGCGCAAGACCTAGACCCAGCGTCATATGTACTCTGCTGCATGCATGTACTGTACTGTGCAAGAAGCGAAGCGAAACCAACCCAAGCAGACCGACCGACCGACCATTTTAGACCAGCCAGTTCTAATGACTATTTCAGACCAACCAGGCCAGATCAGACCGACCGCCTAAGCCAGATGCCAGGTCAGACCACCTGACTTAATTCAATTCAGTCCAGTCCCGATCCGGCCAGTTCAAACTCAAATCAACTCAACCGGTTCAAACTCGACTGGATCAAACCGGATCAAACCCAACTACCCTTCCCTTCACCCCCTTCCACAACCCCCTAGTCTGATCTCAATGCCCTCAAAAAAACTTCCCCAACGCCCGACTCAAATCAATAAAATCCACCGGCTTCGTGACGTAGTCGTTAAACCCGGCCTCAACACACTTTTCCTGCACGTCCGACATGACGTTGGCCGAGAGGGCGATGATGGGTAAGGGGCGATAATGGTCCTGGGCTTTATCCTGGGCCTTTTCCTTCTGCAGCTGCTGCGCTTCCCAGGCGCGTACCTCGCGACAGGCCTGGTAGCCGTCTTTGCGCGGCATGTGGAGGTCGCACTGCGTGATTGGTCAGTATACTTTTCTGTATAAGTGCTTGGAAGAGAGAGAGAGAAAGAGAGAAGAAAAAAGACTCACCAAAATTAGCGAATAATACCCCCACCCCTTCCCAAACACCATCTCCGTACACTCCACCCCATCAGCCGCCAACTCCACCTCGACCCCAACCCTCTTCAAATACTTCTTCAACACCTTCTGATTCACCGGATTATCCTCCACTAATAGTACCTTATACCCCTTCCCGCCCATCCTCCGCTCCATATCCACATAACTCTGCCGCTGGTCCTCCACCAGCCTTTGCGCCGTGGACCGGTTATGGTCGATACTCAGATCGCGCTCCTTGGCCGGGTCGAAGATGACAGCGAACCGGGACGGTTTGACGGGTTTGTAGATGTAGGTTACGCGGTCGCTGTTGGTCAGGGCGTCTTCGTATTTGGTTCCGGCCACGAGTTTGGTGACGGCTTGGCGCTGGACCGAGTCGGAGAGCATGAGGAGGCGGGCGTCGGCGAGGGCGGTGCATGATGAGCCACTACCACCACCACCGGGATCGGAGGAAATAGAAGGAGGGGGGGCAGCGGTGCTACTGCTGAGGATCTTGTCCATGAGCGAGACGATCTCTTCGGGTGACGGCAGGTTGGCGACGATGTGGGTCGGGTGGATGGCGTCGTCGCCGTGCAGGAAGGAATCGGCTTCGTCGACGGAAGCGACCGCTTTGATTTGGTGTGGCGTGTTCTTGGGCAGGGTCATTTCGATGTGGCGGCGGGTGGCTTCGCGGCTGTGGTTCTGCGGGCAGATGATCAAGATGGAGTACCTGCTGTGCTGTTTCTCGCCGCCGTCGCCCTTCTGGTCCTTCTGCCTTTCCAGCTCATGGTCCGTGGGCGTGGACGTGCCTGGCCGGTGATGGTGGTGGTGATGGGGCATCTCGAGCTTCATCTGCGAGAGATCCTGCCCGCTGGCCCGAGCAGCCTGACTGAAGCGCACAAGGCCGGCGTTGACGGACGACACGGACGAGCGGTCGGTGGCGCGGCTGCGGGTGGACGACTCGGAGAAGTTGGAGCTCCCGCTCGAGGCCGCTGTAGGGGGGGATGTCACAGTGCCGGTTGATGAAATACCCGCAGTACCACTTGGAATACCCGTAGGCGTATTATTACCGTCGGTACGATTACCAGAAGCAGCCGCAGCAGCCGCGGCAGCAGCAACTTCCACAGCGCCCCGGGACAAGTTATCTGACCCCGTCGCACGCAGAGCCGCCACAGCCGGGGGATGAACGGGAACCATCGGCATAGTACCCATCGTCGTCGTCGTCGTCGCCGTCGTCGTCGCGGCTGGTGTAGGTGCTGGCATATCCGGATGATCAACCTCCGTGGGCAAGCCAAAGCGGGCAGTAAACGTGAACGTCGACCCCTTGCCAGGTACGGCCGTGCCGACCATAGTCCCGCCGTGCAACTCAGCCAGTTGTCGGGAAATCACCAGCCCCAACCCACTCCCGCCATGCTGACGGGTGCTGCTGCCGTCAATCTGGCTGAACGGCTTGAAGATAAGGTCGGCCTCTTCCTTGGTGAACCCGCGGCCGGTGTCGATGATGGAGAACTCGAGCATAATCTGGTCGTCATCTTTCTCCTTGTCGTCGCGCGGCTCGGGGTTATTGTTATCGGGCCGCACAACGCGCACCTTGCTGAACACCTCGCCCTTGCTCGTGAACTTGATCGCATTCCCAATCACATTCAGCAGCACCTGGCGAATGCGCACCTTGTCCCCCTTGACAAAGGCCGGCACGTCCTCCTCGACGACATAGTTCAGCTCTAGCCGCTTGGCAATCGCCATGGTCGACACCAGCTCGTTCACGTCCTCGATCAGCGAGCGCGTGTGAAACCACTCATAGTTCAGCTTCATCATGCCGGCGTCGACCTTGGACAAGTCCAGGATGTCGTTGATGATCATCAACAGGCTGTTGGCGCTGGTCTGGATTGTGTTGGTGTAGTCGCGCTGTTCCTCGTTGAGCGTGGTATCCTGCAGGAAGCTGACCATGCCCGAGATGCCGATGAGCGGCGTGCGGATCTCATGCGACATGTTGCTGAGGAAGCGGCCCTTGGAGTCCATCGCCTCTTTGAGTTTCGTCTCGAGCAACTTCAGATCGTTGATGTCCGTGGCCGACCCGAAGTAGGAGCTCGCCCAGTTGCCAAAGTTGACGTTGCCCGTCTCGACGCAGCGGATCAAATGCCATCGGTACTCGCCCGTCTTGGACCGCAGCCGGATCTCCGTCGTGTACGAGAGCCGCCCGCTGCTGTCCGTTGACACCTTGATGACCCCCTTCCGCGCGAGCTCGGTGAGGTTGGCCGTCGGTAGATCGTAGTGACACCCATCATGAATACCGCTGCCACTGCCGCTGCTGCTTGAGCTGTCGTTACGCGCGAGCGGCGAGTGTTGGGCTGCGTGAGAAGCAGCAGTAGTAGGGGTAAGAGGAACACTCAGGTGCTTCGCCGACTGCCGCGTAGCCGTGAAATCCGCCGACAGCGATCGGCCATGATTCTTAAACTGCGTTCTCGGCTCGAGGGAATTCGTTGTCGTCAAGTTCTGCTGCTGTCCGCCACTGCTGTTGCGGCTACTCAACGGAATCCGGCACTTGGCCAAATCATCCGGATGCACATAATCCATGAACCCCAGCCCCAGCACACTATCAACATCCTGATCCGTATACGACTTCCACTGATCATTCGCAAACGTGATCCCGCCTTCCTCCGTGGCCGTGAAAATAATCTGCGGAATCAGATTCGCCAACAACCGATGTTTTGCCTCGGACTCAGCCGTCTTCTCCTGATCCCGCGCTTTGTCCTCCGCAATCTGCTGCTCGTGAATATCCATGTACGACCCCAAGAACTGTAGGATCACCCCACGCTTATCCTTCGACGCCACCGCGCGCGCATAGAACCACCGATACTCCCCATCAAACCGCCGGATCATGACCCGCTCGGCAAACTGCTCGCCCGTCCGCACGCATTGGCTCCACTTGTGCAGATACTTCTCGCGGTGGTGCGGATGGATGCTGCCCCAAGGGTCGGCCGCCAGATCGCCGGATGTCTGCCCGCGGTACGTCAGGAATCGGCTGTTCACCCACACGATCTCGCCCGTCTGCGGCAGAGCCACAAACACGTGCGCCGGCAGCGAGTCCAGGATGAGCCCCTTCAGCTTGTCCGACGGTGGCGTCATGTCGCTCGGCACGATCGACCCAGTCCTACTGGGTGCCGCAGGCCGTGGGATTCCCCGTCCGATTGTTGAGCTCGGCGGTAGAGACTGGAATGTGGACGCAAAGTCGGCCCCGTACGAGTGCAGCTTCGTGTGTCGATGCGGTGTCACGGTCCCACCAGTAGCGGCAGCAGCGGCATTAAGACTCTGCTTGTTGTATGCATCCGCATGCACCTCGTACAGACTACTGCCACTACTGCTCTTCTCGATCGGCTGCTGCTGAGACGGCGTAACAATACTCGGCAGAGAAATACCATCCTCCGACTCTTGTTGACGCCCAGAATCGATACTCGTTCGGGCCGTCTCTACCGTGGTTGGGCTGGCCGCAGCGGAAGAATCCGGTAGCTGTTGCTGTGATTTCGCCGTTGAAAGCCACAGCGACGACCGTTTCTCTCCCCCTGGCGTCGGTGGTGTATCCCGCGAGTTGCCCCTCGGACGTGGGCCCGCAATCGCCGTCCCTCCCGCTGCTGTTGTCGTCGATGCTCTCGTGCTCATCGGTCCAAAGTAGCTGTCCGCCGTAACGGGAGCAGGGCTCGAGGTTGGCGGTCTCTTGTTGCTGCTGTTGTTCGCCGGATCCAAGACAAGCCCCAGCGACGACATATCATGGCTGGGCGTTCCGCCGGGTGAGTTGGTCGAACTACGAGCTGGGCCAGAATACTCGCTAGGGCTGGTCATGCTGCCGGCGACTGAGTCGCGCGAGTAGTCCGCTTCCGAGGGCAGATACGCAAACGAGGCCAACGCTGTCGGATCCGCCAGCGGCCGTCCGTCCGGTCCCAGCGCCCCAAAGCCTGCCGTGTGTGGCCGTCGCTTCTGCAGGCCACTCAGCTCCGTCTCGAGGTTCGAGTAATGCCGACAGAGCGAAAAGGACGTGGCCAGATGCGGGGCGAGGTGCTCTAGCGAGTGGCGCAGATTCGACGGGTACGGGATGATGGGGCTCAAGATGGACAGGATCGCAATCGGCGCGTGCTTCTCCTTGGCTGGCCGCTCGGGGGAGGGCACGGAAGCGCCCGAGGGGTCTCCGGTCTTGCGTGCCGAGATCTTCTGTTCCATAGCAGCGGGGTCCAGCTTGAACGACGGGTTCGGCCGGGACAGCAGCACATGGGTCAGCGGGATGTGCAGCACCGTCCACGCGTTGTCCATGCCGATGGCTTCGGGGGGTACCATGGCCGAGTAGTCCGTCGGAGCCGAAGAAGGGTTGAACGACTCCTCATCGACCACCGCGTCGGCGAAGAAAGGGTTCTCAGCCGGGTCCGCTCGCACTGCAGGCGAAGGGGCCGGCGACTGTGACCACGGAGACGGTGGCGCTTGTTCGTACTCCTCGTACGTCGGTGATGGCTTCTTCGCTGATGGCAATGATTCATCCTCCGCCCGGGACGCGAAAGTCGACTTCCTCTCTAGTATTGGTGGTCTTTGCTGCGACATCCGACCGCCCCCGGCCGGTACCGCAGGCGAGAGAGCAGAACCACCGCCAAGCATCGACGTCAGTTTCGAGAGCGAATCAGACCGCGGTCTCCTCCCTTTCTTACGCGCTCCTTCGGGAGACCTGGACGAGGTCGGCGATGTCGACAGGCCGCCACGGCTGTCGTGCGATGACGGCTGCTTCTTGCCCGTCGGATCTTGGTTGAGATAAGGGTACGACCTGGTGAGCGCTACTACACGGCCGCGGTCCAGGATGCGGAGAACCCCGTTGTGGTCAATCAGCGGATCGGCTTCGTAGTCGAGTGCCTGGAGCACATTCAGCACCTTCCCATGTCCCTCTCTCGGGGCCGAAAAGGGGGCTTCCCAGCTCGGGATGTCTTGTTGTTGCTGTTGATGCTGCTCCTCCTCCAACGCATCGTGTTGCTCCAGAGCCTCCTGGTTCAGGCTGGTGGTTTGAGAGTCGTCACCGTCTCTACCGCCACTCTCGTCATCATTGTCATCGTTACCGGACTTGTAACCTGGGATGGCCAGCGACGGATGGTGGGATTTGCTCCTCAACAACGTGTTCGGCCGCCGCAAAGAAGGGAACGTCCGTTCGCCCGATCCCGCTGCGCTCTTTCGGTTCTCCTCGTACGACGTGAACGAATGTCGGCTCTGCAGCGACGGCCGCGTTGGTGGCCCCGGCCATCCGGGTGTCTCGGGCGGTTGGAAGAAGCGCTCTGACGTGTTGTCCGTGCTGCTGAGCTGGAAGCTGGAGCCCCTGGCCAGATACCCCACGCTCAGGTCGTCCTCGCGATGCGCATTGTACGTCGCCTTCTGTCCCCACGGCACGTTTTCAATGTCAGTAGAATCGGCGGGGATCGCTAGCGTCACACGTTCGGCCCGGTACACGTCGACCATGATTTGCACCACCGTGTCCCACCATGCATCAAGTCCCGGTTCAGCCGCTAACATCAGGGACAGCTCGTAGAGGTTCGGGCTCGGGAAGTCGGACGGCTCCAGGGCTGCTGAATGGCACCCCGGTGGGAGGAAGGTCATGGTCGAAGCCGGCGTGGAGAGGTTCGACACGAGCGTGTCCTGGCCCTTGAATATCTCGCTCATCGGCCGGATGCCATCGGGCGGGATGGTGGGCGAGAGCGTGGTAAAAGGACGGTGGACCCCTTGGGTGAGGAACGAGGGAGGTGTCATGCGTGGGAACGGGTATGACGGTGTGGCCGCAACCACCCCAGGTGTGGGCGTGGGTGCCCCGCGGATTGTATGGTTCGATGACCCGGTCGAGGCATTCGTGGCCAAGGTGTTGAGCGGTTCCGTGCTGGACCCGGTTGAGCGGGGCAACGACGAGGGCGAATTTTCTTCGAGGATCGGCGAGACCCTCGCTGGGCCGAGCCCAGTCGGTTGTCCTCCTCTTACCGGCAGCTCTCTCCTCCCCATCTGGCGAGCGAGGTTCTCGCGGTACTCGTCCAACCGCCGCTGCGAGTCCTTCGCAGGCTCTGTCTCAGCCTCAGCATCTCCCCCGGCCTCGGCTTCGGCTCCAGCTTCGATCCACTCGGCGGACTTTCGAATCCTACCCAGCTCTGTTCTGGCGTTCAACGAAGATGCCCCTCTTTCCCCTCGAAGAGCAACTCCGCTTTGGGGTGAATCGCGGGACGGCCCATGCCCGTCGGCCTGGGCCGCTGCGGGGATGTCCGACCGCCGTACGCTTGGTGCATATTCCGGATCGTCTTTGAATGAGATGGACTTTTTGATGGCAGCCGGTGCGGTCGGACTAGGCCCGCTCGAGGGCGGGGTCCCTTCCTCCCTATTCACCGGGCCGCCCGACATTTGTTCCTGTTCTGCTGTATCTTGTTCCGCCGTGTCTTTCAATCCCCCTCTTCCTGATTCTGCTGCCAAATTGGATGGTGTCGTTACAGCATTCTCGGTCGAGGGCCAATGTGGCAATGTCGACTGTACAGGGCCTAGCTCAGCCCTGGTCTGTTCTGCACTATTTGGGGTTTCTTCTGTTCGATTGCGGTCGAGGGGGCTTGTCCCAAGTACCGGCGGTTCAGAACCTCGTGCCTGCATGCCTCATCGAGGGTGGGTTCCCCAGCGACGTCGTCGGTCAGAGGCGGCCACTGAGGCTCGAGCGCAGGACCGGGTACGCATCCAACGCAAGGATCGGGGGGTAGTAGTAGTGTACGGGGGTTGGGATTTTGTTGGTCGTCGGTAGTGTGGTTTGTTTGTTTGTTTCGTGTTTGTGGGATAGTCGGGAACAAGAAATCAAGTCCCTGTGAATATATGTGTCACTGGATACGTCACGATACTTGAAACTGCGGTTAGCAGGTCGCACTGCATGAAAGGTGAAAAGAATGAAGTGTGTGGTTCCTGCGTGGGTTGTACGCATGGTGTGTGCGTGCGAAGAGGAACAACAATTCATTACCTAGCTCGTTGCCGGGAGGTTTCCAATCAAGGTTAGCAGCAGAGGAGGTAGGAATGGTGACAGTCAAGTATCCCGCAGTAGGTAGCAGTAATTAAAAAAGAAAGGCACAGAAGGGTAAAAGGATCTGGACGGATGGATGTATCGGTGTGCCGTGCAGCTTGCAGTGTGTAGTGTGCAAGCCGTGTCCCGTTGTCTGGAATTGGGGGGTAAGGGACGCAGAGTCGTGTGGGTTCAAGAATCGCTAGTTTCGAACTGTGTGGAATGGAAAGAGGGTCATCGGCTGTGGGCTTCTGTGGGCGTGAATTGTGGCCTGCCGACTTGCGTGCAGTTGAGCAATGGGCGTGGGGAAGGTGGAAAAGATGGCAAGAGCGGCCGGTTGACAGACGAGAACAGGGTGGGTTCCACGGGAGTTGGCAACGCGCCCCCCATGACGAAAAGGGGAACTATGACGTTATGCTGCCTACCTGTGCGTTGAGGCAGGCCAAAACCCATACTCCCTTTTTTTCCCCATGTTGAATACCCGAGGCCGGGTCGCCAGGTTTGAGCCCCAAAAATTACTATATTAACTTTAAAGTCTTTGATGAGTCTGAAAATAAGTTCATCCTCCATCCCTTTACTTCCCTCCTCTCTCTGTCTCCTCCAGAATACTGGCAAGTACACAAAAGTGTGCAAGTGGAAAGCCCGCCCCCCTGTCCGCTTTCGGCTAAGTCCATGTCCATGGGTGGGGCCCGGCAGGGCATGGAGAAAACCTGCAGCATGAACATGCAGCCCATCGTACACTACGGTAAGCAACATCTGCTCTATCCTCTTGTGACTCGGCAAATTTTGGGCTACTGCATTTTCCTCGCTTGGTCTGATTAAAATAAAATGAATATTGACTAAGGAATTTAGAGATGTAGCTGATACTGCAAATAATACAGCTATGTCTCGCCCATGACTTGCAGCCTCGCCATGTCGAGGTCGTTCTCCAACGGGCAACAGGCTCGTGGGATCCCCCCTAGGCCCACCCATATGATCTGACTCTTGGGGGATCCAGGGACCAACGCAGGGGATCCGTCCGGTTTGGATCTGGCGGGATCCAGGGCTGTGCGGGGCCGGGCTTCGACGGAACTGCACGACAGGTCATCAATTACAGATTCCTTCCTACCGTCGATGTCGACAAATAAGATAACAGCTTCACGATGCAAATTTTATCCCTCATGAATCTGTCGCTGACATCATGGCCACAGGAATCGAAGATTTCGAAAAGGAGTATATCGCCCCCTTTTCCAGCCTTCTCGTCTCGGGGACGCCATAGTCTCGGTGTCCTATCTTAGTGCAGGTGGCCATATCGCCCAAGGAGAACGGCCCTGCGTAGCACTCCCCACTAATGGAAGCGTTGAGAAAGGGTAGGGTCGCCGTCGGACCTTAAAGTTCATGGGGCCGTCGGGAAGCCGGAGTAACTGGTCGGGTGACGGCAAGAAGGACGGGAATATTCTGCCCAAACATCTGAGCCTTTGGCTAGCGACAGAATTGCAAAACTCCAAACCTTTCTTTAGCCAGACCCAACGGGGCAGGTCCGTTGCAGATTGGAGGTGGTTGATCTCTTAAAAATGACGTCACGCCCGGCTTCCCGTAACCGATGAGAGGCGGCTGAGACCCTTGTGAGACCCTGGGAAAAGGCTTTGCCCATTTGATTGGCTTGGCTAGCAAGGGTCGGACAGTGTGTGGCTTGCGCAGAGTGTGGTGTGACAAGCAGAGGCACTGTGGTTGGATTCCGCGACCGATGTGCGATGACAAAGGACGACCACTCAGTACATGGAGAAAACAGCATCAGCGCCTCTCGGGGAGCATTTTGACCTCTTCTTCGGTTCAACTCAATCCTGTCAGGCCGTCGGAATACCCCCAAGAACGGAATGACAGAACGGCGGGAGATTGCACTAGGTTTGTTACTCAGCTTTTTCGGAATTCCAAATTTGTGGTCGTTCCGTCGAGCCGTCCGTCTCTTCTCCAATGCCTTGATTTTTGGACGCTAATATTAGCTTCCCGCGCTCGGGGCTTAACGTGACCACAAACCCGAAATGGGTCACCCGTCAAACTCACAAGCAAACTTCACGAGGACAGTGGTTCGAGTGGGCATTCGATTCCACCTCCTCGCTTCGGGAAATGAGAACGTGCCCGCATAGCCACAATCTGGAAATGAGGACACTCCAAGATCTAGTTCCTAGGAATGATCGACCCGGAACAGAGGGACGGAAGAAAATCGTGGTTGGAATGTGCCCCGGAGATACGGATCGTCCATTCCACGTGGTTCGCCGGACTGTTGGATTCCGATAAAGCGCGAGACCGCGAACTTAAAATCCGATCCAACCCAGCATTCTCCTAGTGTACACTACACTCCAATCGTGTAGACCTTTGTAGCGATGTACACGTACCGATTAACTGTGCGGTCCGAATCTGGCAATACTGCGATGCAGGCTGCAAGATGCACGATGCACTCAGTCGTCACTTTCCACTTGCCATGCAATTGTTCCGGGGATATCGCAACGCAGAGTACCATTGTACTATGGGAGCTACCGTTGCAAATGAGAGCGTTCCGTTGCTAGGGAGAAAATCTATCAGCAAGTACATACATAGGTAGTAAAACAAAACCGAGGCGGCGCGCTCCTCGTGAAGAAAAAAGTAGTCCGTAACCCACGCCAAATCATGGATGGCAGGAGCGCGTCATTGGCCAGTGCAAAATTTATCTCCGCAAAAGCGGGCTTCAGCGCAAGGCTGCCACCGCTCCAACTCAAAGCTGCCCCAGCCCAGATCGCAGCCTCGCGATTACTTTAGCAACCACCACGAGAAACATCGAACATCACGCCGGCTATTAAACACAGCTGTGGCCGATTTCTTTTGGAGGCCCCTTTCGGACATAATCGGGTATTTTGGGCTTTTCGCACGGCAATTCCCGATATATTGGTGTTTCACAGCAACACCGCACGCCTCGAAAGGCCCAAACTCACCCCGTCAACGACTCGACCCCCCCTGCGACCACGGCAAGATGGCGGATTCGGACGGCGAATACGTCGGGGACCTTTCGGACGATGACCTCGACCATCAAGGGGCACCCGCTGCTGGAGAAAGCTCCTACGGCACACGGTCCAAGGCCGGTGGTCGAGGCAAGGGCAAGTCGGGCGACGGCCGCAAGGGGGGCCGCTCAAAGGCCGCGTGGGAAGACATCAAGCGATCGTGGGAAAATGTAGTCGAGACGGAAGATGGCAGCATAACAATCGAAGCGCTCATTGAAGCGGAAAAGCGCCGACGACTGAAGCGCGATACGACCCCGTTCCAGCGCGGCATCATCCGCCACTTGATGCTGGTGCTCGACATGAGCTTCGCCATGGCCGAGAAAGATCTGCTCCCGAACCGATACCTGCTGGCGCTCAACTATGCCGTTGAATTTGTGCGTGAATACTTTGAGCAGAATCCAATCAGTCAGCTGGGCATCGTGGGCATGCGCGACGGTATCGCTGTTCGGATCAGTGATATGGGAGGGAACCCGACGGAACACATCGAGAAGCTGAGGAAATGGGCCGAGCAGCAGGAGCCACAAGGAAACCCGAGTCTACAAAATGCGTTGGAGATGTGCCGCGGTGCGCTCTTGTGTGTATCCCTAACGGCTAGGCGAAAGAGCGAGGCAAAAGCTAACGTTTATTTCTCTTGGTTTTCAGTCACACGCCCTCCCACGGCACACGAGAGGTCCTCATCATCTATGGCGCATTACTGTCGAGCGACCCGGGCGATATCCATGACACCGTGAACCACCTCATAACCGACCGTATTCGTGTCTCTGTCGTGGGACTCGCTGCGCAAGTAGCCATCTGCGAGCAGCTATGCAGCCGCACCAACGGTGGAGACACATCCAACTATGCCGTCGCCCTTCATGAGCAGCACTTCCGAGAGCTTTTCCTAGCTGCTACCACACCACCCGTAACCCACTCCAACACCACGGTGTCCAAAGACCCCAAAGACCAACAACAAGATCCACAATCTCAACAACAAAAACTCAACAACCACAGCAACCAAGCCTCCCTCTTAATGATGGGTTTCCCCTCCCGCACGCTGGCCCCTAAGGACAACGTCAGCCTCTGCGCCTGCCACCACCGTCCCACACGCGAAGGATACGCCTGTACCCGCTGCCGCGCCAAAGTCTGCCGCCTACCCGCCGACTGCCCCGTCTGCGGTCTGACCCTCGTGCTTAGCACCCACTTGGCTCGCTCTTATCACCACCTGTTCCCCCTGCGCGGCTGGGTCGAGGTCTCGTGGGCGCAAGCGGCCGCACACCGGTTGACGGCGTGTTTTGCGTGTCTGGCGCCGTTCCCGGTTGTACCCGCATCTGCGTTGTCAACGGATGGGAAGGGTAAGGGGAATGCTGCTACGGCAGAAGGGGGAAATTCCGAACGAGGAGCAGCAGCACCAGCAGCAGCAGGGAAAGGAAACACAGCAGCAAAAGGGGGAGGAGTCCCACCCGAAGCTAAGACCACCGGGGTCAGCGAGAGCGGCCGGTATGCATGCACTGTGTGTGGAAACCACTTCTGCATAGACTGTGATGTGTTTGCACACGAAATGATCCACAATTGTCCCGGGTGTCAGAGCGACACGCGCGGTGGGCAACAAGAGGGGCAACAAGCACAAGACCGGAGTAATGGGGAAGCAGTCAATGGTGGGAGTGGTAGTGGTGGTAGTAATGTGCGGACTCACGGGAACGGCACAAATGGTGATGGGGATGCCATGGTCATTGATTAAGGGTTGGGCTTGCGGGGCTTTACTGGGGTTTCTATTCACAGGGCGCTGTCTTATTTCCTTGGAAAGGAAAAAAAATGGGATGCTGAATAGATTCCAGCTGTATTTACGTTTTGTTTTACAAGGGGGTTGGCGTTGGGCACGAAATCATTGAATGGTTCAGCGGCATTGAAGAAAATAAAGGACTGCTTTGGGACGTTTGATAGCATGGCAAGACACATGACCAGGGAACACACATCCGGATAAGCAGAGAAGGCATCAAATTATTTGAAGGATGCGGTATGATTAGAAAACTATAAAACGGTATCATAACTCTACATGTGCTTGCTCATCATGAGTAAAAGTCATCACTCCTGCATGGCCATCCATGGCCAACCCCTAGCCGTCCCCGGCCGGAACACATATGACGAACAACGCCAATCATACCAAGGTACAGTATTCCTCCTCGTGGGAATCATCTTACAAATTCCCCCGTTCCGCCTGCTCGCGCTCAATGGCCTCAAACAGGCTCTTAAAGTTGCCGGCACCAAAGCCGTCAAACTCGTTGCGCTGGATAATCTCAATAAACACCGTCGGCCGGTCCATCAGCGGCTTGGTGAACAGCTGGAGCAGGTACCCCTGCTCATCGTAATCAATCAGGATGTTGAGCCTCTCCACGACGTCCAGGTCCTCCTTCAGTTCCCAGTTGCGCTTCTCCGTCTTGAGCCGCGCGCGGATAGTGTCATAGTACGTCTTGGGTACATCAATAAACTGCACGCCGCGAGCGCGCAGCGCGCCCACCGCGGCAATAATGTCCGTCGTCAGCAGCGCAATGTGCTGCACGCCCGGCCCGCTGTTGAAGAGCACGTACTCCTCGATCTGCGAGCGCTTCTTGCCCGGGGCGGGCTCGTTGATGGGCATCTTGACCACGTTGTTGGGGCTAGCCATGACGATGGAGCTGAGCGCACTGAACTCGGTGCTGATCTCGTTGTCATCGACAGACCAGAACCGGTGGAACGAGAGGCACTGCTCATAGAAGGCGCACGCCGACACCATCTCGTTCCAGTCCTGGTTGCCGACACAGTGGTCGATGCGCGAGAGCGGGACTGCCGGGAGCGTGCTCAGCGCCGGCGCGGTGGTTGCGTTCACGGCCCGGAAGCCGGGCAGGAAAGCGCCGCGGAAGTCCTGCCGCGCGATGAGGGTGTGGGTGGTGTCGCCATAGGTGCGGATGACCGCGGTGCGCACGTGGCCGTTCTCTTTGTCGCCCAGGGTGGTGGGCGGCTGAACGGCGTCGGCGCCCTCGGCGACAGCCTTGGTGTACACGCCGTCGACGCTGTCGACTTCAAAGGCAACGTCCTTCACGGCGTCGCCGTGGCGTTCCATGTGCGCGTACATCTCCTCCAGGAGGCGCTTGTCCTCGGGCGAGATGGGCTCATCCTCCGGCAGGTACTTGGCCGACCGGATCGGCGAGGTGAAGACGAAGCGGACATTGTTGTTGGCGATGACATAGGATGCGAAATAGCGGCTGCCGGTCTCGAGGCCACGGTAGGCGACGGTCTTGAAGCCGAAGTATGTGGTGTAGAAGCCTGCGGCCTGCTTGGCGTTGCCCACCCACCAGGTGATATGGTCGTAGCCGTTGAAGTTGTGGGAGGGGCTCTGGACTGCGTAGTCCGAGGCCCCGGAAGATGTGTAGTTGTCCAAGACGGCAGACGGTGACATGCTCACTCAGCAGGTATCTTGGTAATTTCCAGGGGTAAATCTAGAGGAAATGTATCTTCTAGTTGAGAGGTACAAAGCCTAAATGGTCTTGAGGAGAAGAGCTAAAGGGCAGCTAGAGATGGAATTGAAGATTGAGGGCCGAGCACTTGTTAAGTCGCACAGGGTGAGTTGGATTGATTGGTTTCGGATTTCAATGCTCCAAGAGGCAGATGCGGCGGAGGGGGACACGGGACTTATATGCTGACATGTGTGTTGCATAGTGCGAGAAACAACTCGGCTTAGCAGCAGTCCCCTTCCATACGCCCCAACTTCCCCGGATGTCCCGAGCGTAGGTACGGAGATGGCTGGTCTCCCAGCCAGTCAACCGAGCCGAGCCAAGCATGTCCGGTGCCCGCCTCCCACGGCCACTCCCGCTGCTAAACGCCGGTTGAGCCGGCCGAGTCCCAAGACAACCTAGAGCCACCGGTGCCCATGTCGAAGGGCAGCATTTGGGGCATCTCTTTCCTCAAAAAGAAGAGCGGTTTCAGATCACGCGGCACCTCTCCGCCTGGGTTGGTAGGTTCACTGGCCGCCCCTTTGCCCACTGTGCGCGATTGGCTTGTGGCTTCCTCTGGATGACATGAAACCCCGGTTGTTCCGCAGACAATGACGATAACACACCGCAAAGCCGAGTTGAGGGAGCGTTGATGTCTGGCCGCCGGTTGGTTGGTGGGGAAGGCGGAATCCCACCGTTCCCGAGGATCAGCCGCCCAATGCCGTCCAATGCCGCAGATTGCCGAGAACCGTGCCCCCCGCAAAAACAAGATAGCGGCGCTCAACAACGGGGATTTCAAAACAGACATGCGGTCATCCCAGGCGCAAGCCGCATTCGGTCGAGGCACGAGACCGCTGCGTTCAGCATAAAGCTGTTGTGACCGGGTTCTGCAATAGGCCAGCCCGGATTGGTAAAAATACCGTTATCGATCCCCGTGAGTCCCGGACACCGTAAAATGCAAGCAGCCGCAGCAAGGACTTGACCTTGCATTTAACTCCAAACGGACGATTGAAGCCGCTGTCCATCTGAGTCCTGAGTTGGGTTTCATCCGAGACCGCCCATAACTGCTCGCTATCAATCGCCGTCTCGAAACCTCCTGTTCCGCCACACAGCATCACCATGGCTTACGTCGACCTCTCCCAACGGGACATCAACGTCCTCGAGAAAATCAAGGACCCGGAGTTCGACCCATCGCTCGTAGCCCAGGTTGATCCCGCTCTGCCCAAGGACCCCCACGTCTCGGATCCGACCAAATATCAGGACGTGTCCCAGCAAGAACGCGACATCATCCTGACCCTCCAGAAGGCCGAAATGCAAAACGCAAAACAGCAAGCCGGGCAGAAGCCGGGAACAAGCCTTGTGGATGAATACCACAACAGCGTGTCCAAGCTGGGCCAGCTGATCCAAGACCACCCCCAGTATGCTAGCGCCCGCAACAACCGGGTGCAAGCCCTGAGGCGATTGTACGGGGACTCGCTGCTGATTTCCGGCGCCCCAAGGAATCCTCAGGCACTCCTTCAAAAAATCGATGACAGCGAAAGATTAAAGACGGGCAAGATTGTATTGGATGACCTCGACCGCGCGGTGTCCCTGCTCACACCCAAGATCGCAAACACCCACTTCTCTCCACAAGCTGCAAGGACGCTTTCCAACGCCCACACCCAGCGTGCTGCCATCTATCTCATGACGTCCAAGTTATTAGACTCCGGCTCCGCTTCAGTGGATGCTTCACGACCCGAA
This sequence comes from Dichotomopilus funicola, assembly GCF_033296635.1. NCBI lineage: Eukaryota > Fungi > Ascomycota > Sordariomycetes > Sordariales > Chaetomiaceae > Dichotomopilus > Dichotomopilus funicola. The sequence goes on from NW_026944059.1 coordinate 295,815, forward strand.
TCTGGGTGGTCAAAATTAGATTTTGAGGAACGGGCGTCGCGGGATTTCGCTATGGGCGGTCGGTACGGAAATGAGATCGCGAAGGGGTTGGCCGTGAGCACGAACCCGACGGCGAAGCTCTGCGGGCAGATGGTGCGGGAAGCGATGAAGAAAGAGTACGGGCCAGGTTTGGTGTAAGGCTTAGTCGGGGCGGGTGGAAGGATGGGCGGGATCAAGACATGTAACATAAGTCATCGGTCGGCGTTTTGGTGTAGTATTCGAGCGGATTGCTGTCTCTAAAGTGCTTTGATGGTTTATGAAAACACATTCAAGAGCTTTTTGGGAACCCAAGGCGACTGTGCAGAACGCGTTTAAGCAAACTCCCATGCTATGAAGCGAATTATCGAATTAGCATGGTAACTTACCGACGAGCCGCTTCGATTGTTTCCTGAGTTGTCCTCCCTTTCTCCTTTTCCTCGCGGTTTATTCTGAGCGCTGCTGCCGACACGCCAATGAACACGGCGAAGATGGGGTCCGCAGCGCGGGAAATTATGTACGTCGGAGGAGCCATGTTATCCTTCGTGAGGTCGACAAATGCGGGACAGTGAACGACGGGTAACGAAGGACAGGATTGACGCCAGCGAGCCTTGTTGAGATTCCGTCTTTTCGCGAAGCCGAGAACATCATGTGGGGAACAACTTGCTGAAGGTGCCGAGGGGCAAGGGTTGCTTGGCGCGCTTGGTCCATGCACGCAAGGTGTGAGCACGGACCATAGCTATGTCTTAGTCATCAAGCCCGTCCAATCCGAGGCGTTTGCCCACTCGAATTTTGGAAGCCCACAAACTGGAAATTATTTCGGGGAACGACCTTCAAGACTACTCTCTGCGCCCGCAGTCGACTTAGGAAAGGCCCGAGGAAACAACAGGTACGTCGTCGCCGCGTTTGAGGTCTCAATTCACGGTTATAATTGCTATTTCAACAACTCTCGACTCAACTGACCTTGTTGCCCCGAAAACAGAACCGACAAAATGAAGTTCCTTAAGACGTCGAGGGTCTGCCTCGTTACCCGTGGTCGGTACGCCGGCAAGAAGGTACGCCATCCGATACGAACATCCGTTTCTGTTTTTTTGCGCCAGCAGTGGGAATTCTAGGGATTGGGATCGATTGCGACTAGGACGCGTTCGGGCGAGACAGCAGCTGGGGATGCGGGACGAGTGAGGACGAAGGGGGAACGTGAAGCGTCATGTGTAGAAGATTGCGCGTCGACTACGAGAGAAGGGAGGAAAAATACTGACTTCGTCTCCTTCAGGTTGTCATCATTCAGCCTGTCGACAGCGGCAACAAGTCGCACCCCTACGGCCACGCCCTGGTTGCCGGCATCGAGCGGTACCCTAGCAAGATCACCCGCCGCATGTCCAAGACGAGGCAGGAGAAGCGCTCCAAGGTCAAGCCGTTCATCAAGGTCATCAACTACAACCACTTGATGCCCACCCGCTACACCCTCGAGCTTGAGGGCCTCAAGGCTGTCCTCAACGCCGACACTTTCAAGGAGGTCAGCCAGCGCGAGGAGGCCAAGAAGACCGTTAAGAAGGTGCTCGAGGAGCGTTACACGAGCGGCAAGAACCGGTGGTTTTTCACTCCTCTGCGTACGTTCCCCTTATTCCTCGCGCACCAGGGACAGAAAATCTCTTGCGCAACATCCGTAAAGCGGCAAAGGACTACTTGTACTGACTCGCGCTATCCAGGTTTCTGATCGGTTTCTTCTTCACACAAATGGCTGGGCGGGGCGAATGGTTTTTTCGGGCTGTACACAGCATTCATCACGGAATAAAAATCTGAGGTTCACTAGCTGAATTAACGGCATTCTCCTGACGACAAAGTTTTTGTCTGATCTGACGTCCTCGCCATTCCCCCCCCCAACCACCCGGATGCTGGAACACATAGCCCTCGGGCGGAGCATACAAAAATCCATGGTTTGAACGAGACAGACCAAATAAAAAGGGATGGGGGCAAGGGATGGCGCGGACGGTTTTGTGGCACTCGGTGATGTCCGATGATACGATACCCCCTGACCTAATGGATGGGAACCGGCAGTGTAGGACGAACAATGAAGCTTTTTCAGCGACCGTGTTCCAACATCTCCGTTCCGGTCGGACAGATCTTACGGCCACCGTTGCGTGCATTGAGTAATACTTGTGATACTGCGACACCGAGCAAGTTTCTATGTCCCCTCTCTCCACCACTAGGTGATCGCCGAAACGTTCGTCCTTCCCGTTTGAGCTTCACTCCCGATGAAGTCCTGACTCAGCAAACGGAGAAACCATTGTCGGTGCATCTGTGTCTCATTCTTGTTCAAACACACCCTACCCGTTTCCATTGACCAGGGTCCAAAAATCTGCCGGTTTCCCCCCTACAAATACAACCATACCACCCCACCTAGCCTACTATATATGATAACAGCCCAGCTTTGCGGTAATCATCTCAGCAAAGGGTAGGTAGGTAAATGTAGGCACCGACCTCCAAAAGTCCCAACCCATCTCTCCTCACATTCACCAGAAAAGGAATGCCACAAATGCGTGACGTGACTTGCCGTTTCTGCTTTCTTGATCCTCCCTCCTTGACACTACGGCCATAGTCCCCCGCCCTTATTACCCCTTCCTTCCCCGTTTGTCTTGTCAAAGGACCGGGCGTAATCGGTCCGCCCGCTGATCTCCCCATTCTTTTGTAACCACCCCGGAGCAAACATTATTCGGGGGAAAAAACGACGTCCATGTATGCTCCAATGAATGTAGTGTAATCCAAACCTCAGAAAAAAAGTACACGTTTACCCTTTCTTGGTTCCCTCTTCTGCCGGCCTAGCCTTTTGCCCTACCACCGTACGTCCCGTCCTCGCTATAGTACCCCAACCCGAATAAAACCCGTAAACCCGGATAGGATATGCACCAACATAGCCGTTGCCGTACGTTCACTTTGCATCTTATCGTATATACCAGTGCGACTTATCCGAGACCGACAAACCCCCGAGGACACGGCAAACGATCAATAAAACCCGGTACGGTGGCCATCGAACCGAGCTTGACAGATATTGCGGCCCAAGAAAATGACTGGAAAGTCCGCACGGTAATTAAGCAAACGCCCGGTAGACCCATGACGTCCCGTACATACATAAATTGTGTCGATCTAAACGAGGTGGGATACATCATACTTGAAAAAAGTGAGTTGATCACCTGTGTCACACAAATTCGTCCAAAAGAACATGACACGGAAGCAAGTACAAAGTCATTGGTAGATCTACAAGTCTATTTTCCCCGATCTTCGATCTCGCCTGGAAATAAAACAATGCAAGAGAGAAAGAGGTTCTTTTCACAAAGAACACATTGCCATGCTCGTACGTAAAGCAACCCCCGCGTTCATGATGACACCCTACGCGCCTCGTTCCCTCCATTCCAAAGCATCACACGCCCCAAAAGTAAAAACCCGAATAAAGTCTATGTCGCGCAAGCCTTTGTCCCCGTCCGTTTCCTCTGGCCAAAGAAAGAATGTTAAGAAAGCAGCCAGGGGCAAAACAACAAGCCGGACGCCATCGAGCGGCGCCGGTAGAAGAGGCAAAGTGTTAGTGTGCGATTATATGTACTCGCCAAGTGTGAGCCACCGCCATCATGACTGCCACCATGTTTCATGTCATCAGTAAGTTTCCCGTCCGCCCATTCCGCTCGTCCGGTATCCGGTGCCTTCATGATCCTTGAGGCCGAGCTGCAAAAAGGAAACGCCCCCATCCCTGTTCCTCCGTTCCCGCGCATTAAATCATCGAGTGTAGTATGGAAGTAAGAAAGGGGATTAAGGATTAAGCCAAGTGGATGTTTTCATGTTGTCGTTTCTGGTTGCCACCCATGTGTCCCCATCTCTGCTCCTCATCGCGATTGGGCCCTTAGAGCCTGGACAGGCCCATCTTGTTCTTGGCCTCGTCAAGGTAGACGTGGGCATCGTCATACGACGGAGCGAAGCCGCCGAAGAGGGCGAAAAGGGCCATGAGGACAAAAGCGATGATGGCGAGACGGCGGAGCACGGGGCGGCGGTTGCCAAAATCGGCCCACTGGCGACCAGCCTCACCAGCATAGCCCTTGAGAGCCTCGTAGCCAAGCTTGTAGTAGACCATACCACCCAGGGCAATGCTGTAGCCGAAGAACTGGAGGGCAGTGACCTGAGTGCCCCAGATGATCATGGAGGCAACGACAAGGAGGACGTCCTTGAGCACACCGCAGAGGGTGAGGACGAGGGACGAAGTCTTGCCAATCTATTGGGCGAGTTTGTTAGAACACGATGCGGCATCTTGGATTTAAGCTGGTCCGAACTTACCAGGAACACGACCGAAACGTTCAGGAGGAACGCGCACATGCCGTTCAGGAAGAAGGTGAACAGGCCGACATCGTAGACCTCAGCCATGGTAACCTTGGGGACTTCCCAGAAAAGGGCAATGACAAAGTTCATGGCAGCGCAGACCGGGGCGAAGTAGTACAGCGAGACAAGGGGGTCCATCTTGAACTCCGCAGAGCTCAGGAGGCGCTGGACCATGGTCAGGCGGAGCGCCTCGAAGATGATACCGGCAATCTGGTAGATGAACCCAATCCAGACAAACTTGATCTCGCCGAACGAGGCAATCACGACACCGACGACGATGGCCGAAACGTTCAGGAAGACCTTCAGGTTCGGCTGCGAGACGCCGAGAGCCCAGCTGGAAAGGAGGACAGCGACCGGGGTGGTAGCCTAGGCCGAATTAGTCTGGTTCACCGCCACTAAGGGGAGAGATTTGGGCTGGCTACGAACCTTGAGCATCTGAATGAAGGCAACACTCAGGTAGAGGTAGGTCAAGTTACCGCAGATCAAGCTCAAGCTGAAGAAGAAACCAATGGGTACAATGGCACGCAGGTAGACGCGGCCAGTCATCTTGACCGTCTTGCGGCCATCGAGCAAGGTGGTGTACCGGGCCAGAAGCTGGGTCATCACCGTCGCAAACGCGAGATGGAACGTGGTGAGCAGCACCGGGTAGGCTGTGAGGTATCAGCAAACATGCTCTTCTCCTTTTTCGCGTCTCTTCGTGGCCGTGTTGATGCGCGCGGGGTTGGTTGTGCCTTACCGAAGCCAAGCGTGGAAAGAATCCACTTGTTGAACAGAATGACCGAGGAGCTCAGGGTGATCCAGATGCTGCAAACGAAGGCGTTAGCAACCATCATCAACTTCCGCTCGTCTAGTCTCGTCTCATTGACAGGAACGCGATCGTTGTACTCACCTCACATAGACGGCGGGGTGCAGCGATGCCTTGGCGGGCTGCGACTTCTCAGCCTCAGGGTTGACGGTGGGAAGAACGGGCTGGTTCGGCTCCCGGGGCTGGTCGCCCGAAGCGCGTGTCTTTTCCTCGACTCCCATTTTGATAGTGTCTGCCTTTATGTTGTTGTTGTTGTTGTTGTTGGGTGATGGTGCTCTCGCGAGTTCAATTTACGGTTGCTGGAACCGGCAGCGGCTGTGAATTGCTAGACGCGTGGACCGTGGACAGTTAAAAATGTCAAGTGGAGACGAAGAGGATGAGACAGGATTCAGATGGCCGGTTGGTTGTTGGGTTGGCGGTGCGCGTGCACACAGTGACGTGGGACGGTAAAACGAATGGATGGCCAAAGCCCGCTGCGACCGGTGGGAGTGAGAAGAAGGTTTGTTGAGGGAGGATAAATCCGCGGATGGGTGACAGGAAAGTGAAATATGCAATGAAAGCCTGGGGAGGGGGACGTTGTGTAATTAATTGGGGTCGTTGGTGTCGCAGCCGGCTTCTGGAACGGGGCGAAGCCTGGGCTTGACTTTTTCTCACGGGCCTCAGGGGGGGCGGTTGCATTGCAAGGGAACTGGCTCAAAACGGAAGCCAGGTGGGCCTTGATTCTTGGGCGGGGCGTGGGCGGCGAGGTTGCGTGCTCTTTTGTCTGTCCAATCACAGCACAACGTGGGAGATTGGCACTGGAGATGGTTCAGATTGGCAGCAGCTTCCCACCAAGACCGACCACAGCAATTCTGCAACGGCGCGAAGCAGGGGGGAAATGGAACGACAACCCCCGAACTCGGTGGCACCAAGATTGCTTGCAGCCTGTTGATAGGCACCGGAAATTCTCCAGCCATGCCAATGCGAAATCCAAGATTTTTTGGCACGGGTTTCTAACGGGGTTCGAGGATACGCGGTACCGACGCACCTAAGAAGTTGCGACCGACCCAAACGGGCAACCCTGAGGTTCTAACTCGTTACTCGTACCGCAGTCTCAACAACGCTAAGACAGGCCCCCCGAGTTGACCGCCCTTTATACTGGGTTTTGCCGCGATGATCGCCAGCGAGGCAACGCCGCGCCCTCTTACTCCGTCAGCCGTCCCGTCCCGTGGGTGTGATAACAAGCCGACCGAATTTCGGGGCAGGGTGTCGGCGCTGAGGAGGGTGGGCAGAGGCATGATACGAACCCAGCAGCATCTGTGCCCGTTGGATCTTGCACAAAACAAGATTGCAGCGAGATTGCGGTGCGGGTTGTGGTGTGCCAAATCAGCAGCCTTCGAACGCCCACATGTGAAGGCTGTGTGTGGGCCGCTGAAAGCAAGCCAGGAGCAAAACTTTGACAGCTAACGTTATTTCGCTCACCCCTGTGCGGCAGTCCCTTTTGGGTCCCTTACCTCCCAAGTTGTTCTGTTTGGACCGAAGAAGGTCTGAGCATCCATCCGAAAGAGAAGTGACCACAGCCGAGTTGACAAAGTTGGATATGGGAGAGGACGTCCGTCCGTTCGCACCGGCTGAAGATTTTAAATTCCGGGCTTCCGTGACATCGGGTATTCATTGATCGATGGATTATCCGCCAATCCATGATCCCAATGGAACCGATTCTGCGGTATTTTCACGTAATTACCAGATCTTACGGATCTCGATGGTTTGAGGTTCTCGGTCGCCGGCCCGCGACCTTCCCAGACTCGACAGCCTCGGGTTATCTTCATGGAGGATCTGCGACTGCGGTGCCTGTTGAGGCATCTCGGAGCGCGGGAGCGGAAGGGTAAATGAGAAGCTCCCGTCGGCAGAGGCACATGGCGATCGCTTATCCTGGTGTCGTTGAGCCAATGACGAAATCATGCAAGCGAGGAACAGACTCATGAATCCCGAAGTCATGGGTCTTATCCCCGGCGATGCTCATTGATGACACCTCGCTGTGTTGTGTCGCAGGCTGTGGTCGCCCACGACGGCGGCCGAGTCTGGAGACTTTGAGCAGAAGCCGTCATCTGAGGTCAGATAACTAGCGTACGCTAGCTCTCTGAAACCTTGGGTACGATCGAACTCGTTCACCATCTCGCCAACTCCCGGCAACGCCGTCAGGGGATCGCATATGATGAAGAGGGGCTGTCTCTCTTTCTAACCAACTAGCTAGCATTGTCTTACTTTTAACGTGAGTTAGTCGTTGTCTCCGCTGCAATGACTTCCTCGACATGGGAGTCGGGGAATCCACAGCCCTCCTGTCAACCATAACTCGATAAGGGAGGTCCTCTCGAGCAAGGTACCGAGCTGCAATGCGCCGGCCGGCGAAGGCCGTGCATTACTTACACATTTTCGGACGTCCATTTCTCGGCACTCGCGGTACTACCGGCGACTGTAACCTGACGCAACCCTCTTTCCCCTCGGGAACGGCGCGGGGTCTTTTGACTTTTTAGCGACTCGGGTACCCGAATCGCCCGCAGCAACTGCTTAAGGGAACACAACATACGCATTCTGTGGACCGGAGCACACATATCGGCAGATCCCTCGATCTAAGTGAAACAAAAAAAGGAGAGACATGACGGGTTCTGGGTTCTGAAGCAAACAGGCCGCATTATTACCTTCCCATCAAAGTGTTCGATTCCAAGCCAGTCGGCCCGGTCTTTTTCATTCCAACCCCATTTGCCCCCTTCTCCATCCCCATCTCGCAGCCGGGAAACACGATCCCGTACAGAAGGCACAAAGCGGCATCACGGAATACGGAATGCCGAAGACACGGACGAGATGGGACGGAGAATGAAGGCAGCATGCCTGACCAAAGGACAGCCGGTCGGTGCAACCGTAACCCGGCAGAGACAGTGGGATGTCGCTGATTCAAGCGGGGACGGGGGAGGGCGAGTACGGAAAGTACGTCACTCTCGGTTGCTGAAGACTCAAGAGAACGGGGGATGCTCGCTCACGGAGAGAAAGACAGAAATCCTTCACAGGCACAAGACAGGAAGGACGGTCTTCCGGGACGTCGATGGGGACCACGGAGGCGAGCCAGTCAAGCCAGTCAGCCATGCTCCCTCCTTGTTCGGCCACCTCATCTTGGGAGGAGAAAATTCGGATGATTTCGCTCCAGCAGACTCCTTTTATCTGCGGCCCTTTTCCTCTTTCGCTGGAGCCCTGTGGGTGATCGGCGCGAAGTGTTGGCGGGCTGTGTTCTGGTGATCGCCCAAAGATTCGGTGTGCCGCGCTGCAACGAAGTGCAACGATCGAGTCGTGAAACAAGACGCTGTCAAGAAATGTGGAGTTGATGTGCGGCTCGCACCAACTCGAAACAAGGCTCACTTGCCACCCGCCCACGGCCACCTTCCCACGCAGTGCCACGCTGCCATGGGCTGCCCCTGTCTTTTCCAATTCACCCCCTGTCTTCGCGAGCGGGTTCAGCGCGCTGGGCGCGCATGGATGGGGCATGTCGCGGCAATCGCCATAAAATGCCCACCGCATTCCCTGGCTTACGTCGCCATTGCAATGGGGTGGTGGTCTCTTCTGCTTCTTCCAATTCCCCCGTCACTGACGCCGGCTCGAGGCCGGATGGTAAACCCCTGTTACCAGTCAAGCCGGGCTGAGGTTGTGTTGTTATTACCACTCGGAAAGCCAGATGGCCTCATTGGTGGCTGTGGTTGCCAAACCGAGATGATGGATGGTGAGTTTCTTGGACTTTTGGGTGTACTGTAACTGTGGTCGGTAATTAAACCCAAAATCCTGCCCGGGTGTGTTGCGCGCGCAGGTGTTGGAAGTCTCTCTCATCTCCCAACTCCGTTTCTCTGTGTGCCAGTCTCTGGACTTTTGGGCAGCTTGGGGAAACTGCAGCGGGAGACACAAAAAGGTAAAAGAGTAACACTGAATCTGCAAAGTCGACCAGTTAACCCCAGAGCTGGGCGTTGGGTACTGTGCATTGCAGACAAACAGACCACGATGGCTTTCTGTGCGCCAACCAAAGGGGAACCAAGTGCAGCACCCAAGTCTGCAATGATATGACATTCCCAGAATCCCCAGCGAAAAGATTCGAGACGGGATGCGGGAAGCATGGGGGGGTCGAAAGATGCTTGGCGGAATCGGACGGTTGCGGCCCCACCAGACCAACCGTTTCGAGATTGGGATAATTTTCGCCCCTCCATTGACCCCTCCTTCGCGGCCCCCCTTTTTTCGCCGGGACCTGATAGCGGTCTGGCCCATCCCAGCAACGAGCCCAAAGTCAACAGCAAGGGTCCCAAAAGTTGGGTTGCCCACCTTCATAACCACCACTACAACCACCATCCCACCCCAGACAGAAGGTTTGCGTTTTCTCTTTTTGCTCTTACCCCTCGCCCTGCCTCGCCCGGCCTCTCTAACCGCCGCGTAATAGTCATTAGTTTTGTTGTTGAGATCTTGAGACCTCAACTACACTACCACTCGTTAAGCTAGCCCCTCACCGCGATTTCTGCCCCGCAGCAATAGCTTCGATTTCTTCAAGATGGCGGATATGTAAGCCTCCCCCCCTTCTCTGTCCCCGCAATGGATGTGTCAGGACGGCGCAGCTCGTGGCTAGCTGGTGTCATTCAGGTGTAGTTAAAGACTAACAGCAATTCGTAGCAACGTCGACGTTCTCGTCATCGGCGCCGGCCCGACTGGTCTCGGTGCGGCCAAGCGCCTCAACCACCTTGTGAGCTCACCGCCCTCTGGGTGTATTTACAGCTTTTGCTAACCCAATTTTTAGAACGGCCCCTCGTGGTTGATTCTGGACTCCAACGAGAAGGCTGGTGGTCTTGCCTCCACCGATGTCACCCCCGAGGGCTTTGTAAGTCGGCCTCGCCCACTCTTCGGCGACCATGAACACACCACTGACCACCAATTGCTTCGTCACAGCTCTACGATGTCGGCGGCCACGTCATCTTCTCCCACTACAAGTACTTTGACGACTGCCTCAACGAGGCCCTCCCGAAGAAGGAGGACTGGTACGACCACGAGCGTGTTTCGTACGTGCGGTACAAGGGCCTCTGGGTTCCCTACCCCTTCCAGAACAACATCTCGATCCTGCCCAAGGAAGACCAGGTCAAGTGCATTGACGGCCTCATTGACGCTGCCCTGAACTCCCGCGTCGCCACTACTAAGCCCAAGGACTTTGACGAGTGGATTCTCCGGATATGCGGTGAGGGTGTCGCCGATGTCTTCATGCGCCCCTACAACTACAAGGTCTGGGCTGTCCCCACGACCAAGGTACGTGCCCATCAATCACCCTCTCGAGGCTTTTGTAACGCCAGAACGCTAATTTGTCCTTCTTGCCCCATGGATAGATGCAATGCGAGTGGCTTGGTGAGCGTGTCGCCGCGCCCAACCTCAAGATGGTCACCTCCAACGTCATCCTCAACAAGGTCGCCGGCAACTGGGGGCCCAACAACATGTTCCGCTTCCCCGCGCGGGACGGAACCGGTGGTATCTGGATTGCCGTCGCCAACACTCTCCCTGAGGAGAAGAAGCGCTTCGGTGAGAAGGGCGAGGTCACTAAGGTCGACGCCAAGAAGAAGGTCGTCACCCTCAAGGACGGCACCACGATTGGCTACGGCAAGCTCGTCAACACCATGGCCGTCAACCAGCTCGCCGAGAAGATTGGTGACCAGGAGCTGATCACCCTCTCCAAGGGCCTGTTCTACTCCTCGACCCACGTTATTGGTGTGGGTATCCGTGGTGAACGTCCGGAGCGCATTGGTGACAAGTGCTGGGTAAGTTTGAGAATAAAAAAACAAGGGAGGGAATTTACTTGATGGACCGAGAAATGCTAACCAAGCTTCTCTAGTTGTACTTCCCCGAGGACAACTGCCCCTTCTACCGCGCCACCATCTTCTCCAACTACTCCCCGTACAACCAGCCGGAGGCCAACATCAAGCTCCCGACGCTCTACAACGCCGACGGCAGCAAGGCCAAGAGCAGCGAGGCCCAGGCAGGCCCGTACTGGTCCATCATGCTGGAGGTGTCGCAGTCTGAGCTCAAGCCGGTCGACGAGGAGAACCTGCTCAAGGACTGCATCCAGGGTCTGATCAACACCGAGATGATCAAGCCCGAGGACGAGATCGTGTCGACGTACCACCGCAAGTTCGTGCAGGGCTACCCGACACCGACGCTCGAGCGTGAGGGCGTGCTCAAGCAGCTCCTGCCCAAGCTCCTGGACCTGGACATCTGGTCGCGTGGCCGCTTCGGCAGCTGGCGGTACGAGGTCGGCAACCAGGACCACTCGTTCATGCTCGGTGTTGAGGCCGTCGACAACATTGTCAGCGGTGCCGTCGAGCTGACCCTCAACTACCCTGACTTTGTGAACACGCGCCAAAACACTGAGCGCCGTCTCGCTCAGACCTCGTACAGCCAGGGGTCTGCCGTCCCTTCGCGCCCCAAGGCCTAAGCCACTCGACCTTGAAGTCGTGGCCTAGGTGGGGCTCTCTCACGAGGGAACGTGACGAATAAAACACGATGGAAACGAAGGCATTGAGCGGTATAACAGGCGGGCGGAAATTTTTGACGTTTGCAAGGAGGAAAAGGGGATAAAAAAAGAGGCAAGCGAGAACCTAGCGGCGTGGCTTTTGATGATGTTGGTAAATGTTGCTCCACACAGTAAACCGGTTCTCTTTTTGCGGAACCCGGGCGATCAGCGAGATACCTACCCTAGACTTGCGCTAGATACTAGAAAGGGAATTTCCTGTCAGTGTAGTGCGGGATAGAGGTTGATGTTGCGCCATAGAGAAGATATAATGTTATGATTTGACGGAAAGTTGTTCTTGTGCTTTGCTCTTGTGTTATGCTGGACGCCGTTACCAAGCGGGACTGTATGCACCACATGGCTGATGATGTTCATTTTCTGTTTTCAATGTTTCCTCTCCTCTCCTTGTTTATATTTTTTTCCCCTTGTTATCTTATCTCATCTGATCTAGTCTCATACTTGTACTATGATCCCCTTGTTCTCAACGCTGTCTGTTACAGCCTAGTCCTAACCGCACTCGCCATTAGCACCTCTAAGAGCACACAACGCCGAACAACAACAACACACACATGCTCGAATAATACGGATATAGAGCCTGCATTCTGGGACCGTAGCACGTGACTTCAATCCCATATTCAACCCTAACCCTATAATAACCCCTATTTCCATGTTCCACTCTCTAGCGCTGACAACCGTTTGAATCGGCCAAAAGTACAATCAAGCTATACTAGCAGATCTTGGGTTTTTGTTTTGGCCTATCTCTACAACTGGGTCCCTGTGGTACCGGTTGTAGGAGATGTCGAAGATATGGGAGATGTGGGAGATCCGGGAGATGTAACATATGGGAATTAATTAGTAGGGGCGGATGTGTGACAGGGTTGGGGTTAGGTATAGGGACAGTTAGTTAAGAATGTGATACAGTCCCGAAAGTTGAGGGGCAGGTACGGTCCCAAAATGCAGGCTCATAATAGATGAGCATGAAGAAGATGGAGGTGATGATGATTTGATGGTATGATATGATGATATGATGAAAATGCAAACCATGCAAAACCCAAGCCTAACACCCAACCGCAATCCCAATCCCAGACCCCTATATCCCACCCATCAATCCTATGCTACTCCGTCCATCCATCCGCCCGCCCGCCCGCCCATCCCGTGATTTGTATTTATTTTCCATTTCCATATTCCATTGACATGCATCCTGTCCTGTCCGTCACCCTGCACTACTGCGACATATGCCACCCAACCCTCATCACCCTCTGCGCCTGCGCCGAAGTCTGTCCCGAGTTCTGCCTACTCACCACGGGCGCTTTCCCTTTGCCCTGTCCCTGTCCCTGTCCCTGTATCTCACCTCCCGACTCTCCCGCAGACCTAGACCCTCCTACTGATCCCCCTCCCGGCCCAGCTCTAGATCCAGACTCTCCTGCAGATCCAGCGCCGGCTCCAGATCCTGCCTCCTGACTCCCGTTCACAGGAGCAGAAGCAGCAGCCCCCCCCAAATAAACATCCAACTTCTTCTTCAACGTCTCCGACCTAACTGGCTTCGCCAAATAATCATCCATCCCCGCAGCAAGACACTTCTCCCGATCCCCCTGTATCGCCGACGCCGTCATAGCAATAACCAACACCTTCCTGACCTCCTCATCCTCATCCCTCCTTAGCAACCGCGTCGCTTCATACCCATCCAAAATCGGCATCTGCACGTCCATGAGTATGATATGGTACGGCACGCCCTGGCGGGCTTTCTCGCGGAGTCCTTCGACGGCGCGTTGGCCGTTGTCGTAGGTGTCGACGTGGGGGTAGCCGAGGCGTTGGAGGTATTGCAGGGCGATGCGGGCGTTGATGGCGTTGTCTTCGGCTATGCAGATGCGGAGGGAGGGTTGGGGGATGGAGGCTAGGAGGGGGTTGCGGGGGGTTGTTGTGAACGTATCAGAGAGGGAGAGGTCGGAGAGGGGGTCGGTGAGTGTGGCCGGGGTGGCTGTGGTGGCCGTGGTTTCGGTTCCTGTGGTGGTGGTAGTAGTGGTAGGGACTGTGGAGTTGGTCGTCGTCGTTGTTCCCGCAGTAGGATCGGTAGAAGCCGTCGTGTTGGACGCGGAAGCAGGATGAGTCCCAAGCCTTCCCCGACGCTGCTCATCCCCGGCCACAACCTCAGGCTGCGGCTTATCAAAGGTGACCGTAAACCTTGCCGTCGTCCCGACCCCAACCTGACTCTCCAACCGAATAGTCCCCTGCATCATCGTCTCAATCAACGATTTACAAATACTCAACCCCAGCCCACTCCCGCCATATTTCCGCGCCGTGCTCGCATCCGCCTGGCTAAACGGCTGGAACAGATTCTCCAACTGCTGCGGCGAAATCCCAATGCCCGTATCCTGCACCCAAAACGTCAGGGTAGCGCTATCGTCCGTCTCCTCCTCGACGCGCGCGCCGATAGTGATGGCGCCGTCCTCGGTGAACTTGAGACTGTTGCCGATCAGATTACCCAACACCTGGTGCAGACGGATAGGGTCGCCGTAGATGAGCATGGGTTTGGGACCCAGATCGATATCCTGCACGATGCGGACCTTTTTCTTGGATGTCTTCTCGCGGTTGCTGTAGGACACGGCGCGGACAACCTCGCGGACCATTTCCTCTGGGTTGAAGGCGATGACGTACAGCTTCATCTTGTCGGCCTCCATGCGGGAGAAGTCAAGAATGTCGTTGATGACGGTCAGCAGCAGATCCGCAGACACACGGATAGAGTCGGCCATCTCGAGCTGCTCGCGGTTGAGATTGGAATCGCGCAGCAGTTCCGAGTTGCCAATGACCCCGTTGAGCGGGGTGCGCAGCTCGTGCGACACGTTAGCCAGGAAAATAGACTTGGCCTTGGTGGCGTCCTCGGCGAGCTTGACGTTGCGGATGGCCTCGGCCTCGGCAGTTTTGGCCTTGGTCTCCGCCGCGATCGCCTTCTCGAGAGCCCGTTTCTGGACGGCCACCATGGAGATGTTCTCAGCCGAGGCCTTCTTGAGCGCCTTCATGGCCAGCGCGTTGGCCAAGCTGATGCTGAGCTGCACCACCAGCAGGCCAACCACGCTGTCGTTGCGTGTGGTCAATGAGCCGGGCGCACCCTCGAGGTACACCGCACCCAGCAGTCTACGTCCCTGTCTGCTGCTAGCCTCTGCGGCGCTGTCCTCCCCATCGGGATGTCCATCCCCATCGCCATCCCCTTCACCATGCAGAATCGGCTTGACAATCACCGCCCGACTGCCCGGGTTGCGCTGCAGCCAGGCCTCGCTGACATTCCCGCCGTGCTGTTCATCAGCGACGACGTCCTGCAGCAGCAGATCCTCACGCGTGCGCATGCAATACAGCACCGTGTTCTCAGCGACCCGGTCGGTGCCGATCAGGGGTAGCCCGGGAGTGTGCGACTGCACGCCGTGCTCGAGATCCCCGCTGGCCGCGACACACCAGTCTGCTGGGGTAACACCCCCGATGCTGCTGCTGTTGTTGTTTCCACCGTGACCACTACTGTTGTTTCCGTTACCACTACCACCACTAGTGCTAGCACTAGCACTGGTGCGATTTCCGGCCTCATCCAGCACCACAATAGCCGCCGTCGTAGCCGAACCGGTACACGCATTGAGAATGATCTCACACATGGTCTTGAGCAGGTTATCGACCTGCAGATGCGACGAGATGACCTGGAACGACTCCAGCAGGCCGTGCAAGTCGAGCACATCGAGCGACGACAGCGCGACGTTAAGGCTGATGCCCCCGGTCCCAAAGCCGCCCACCATCCCGTGTCCGTGGCCGTTCCCGTGTCCGTTCCAACTCCCACCGCCACCGCCGGCAGCTCCACCAGCTGCGATTCCAACTCCCCCGCCGGAATTCCGCTGCGTCGACCCCCGCCACGACGCCATGCGTTCCCCCTTAAGTTTCGCCACGGCCGCCGGCGAGGTATTATTAAGCCTACCACCACCATCCGTCGCCGTCTCCCCGCCATCTTCATCATGCAATATCCCTATCCCACCGCCCAACCCGATCATGCCCGTCCCCATATTCACACCGCTCCCTCCACCCAAGCCCATACTCGCCGCCCGATACTGCCCCGCGGTAACCACCACCGCATCAGTCGCAAACTCCGTCTGCACCGCCTGATCCACATTTCTCGGGTTCCGCATATCCCTCTGCAACAGGATACTATGATCCGCCTCAATCCGATCGGCGACCCCATTCGCCCCGAGCAACCGATAGAGGGACACAGCCTCCCGCAACGCCGACCGCGCCGACCGTCTCGCCGCATTCCGAATAAACACATTCGCCATCAGATAATTCCCGAGGGCCTCCTCAAACACAAATCCCTGCTCGGCCGCATGATCCAGCGCTTCCTCATACAACCGGATAGCCGTGCCATGGTGCCCGAGCATCTCAGCCCCCGACGCGTCGAGTAACCGCGACCAGGCGAGGTAGTTGACATTGTCAACAACTTCCCAGTCTTTGATGCGTTGGCTGAGGGCAGCGACTTTAGCGACTGTTGCGGACACGAGGGCCTGGTCGGCTTCGTCGCGGTCGGCTTGATGCGGCAGCTGGCCAACGCGGGATGGGTCGCTTTGGCGGCGGAGGACGGATCCCGCGAGGGCGAGGCCATAAAATAACATGGCCAACCGGCCGTTACGCGCGGACCACAGGAGGGCGACGTCGGCTTCGCAGGCACGGCCGATTTCGATGGCGCGGTCGTAGTGGCCGAAGAGGAAGAGGGGGACCATTTCCATGGTTTCGTAGATGAGGCGGGACCGGCCGCCGTTGTTGGTGTTGGTTGTTAGCCATTGTTTGTAGGTGGCTGTGTCGTGGTGTTCGTCGCTCATGACACAGTCCGGGTCGTTTTCACGGTCAATCTCGACCGCTTGCGTCTTGCCCTGTAGTGCGCGGCAGACCTGGCGGATGGCGATTAGGAGGGTGCCGCCGCGGGTGTCGAGGTGCCAGTTGGGGATCTCTTCGCAGCCGAACTGGCAGAAGGCCTCGACGTCGGCGTAGTGCTCGCTGGCATAGAACTTGAGCTGTGCTGATAGGGCGAAACTGAGGATCGTGGAGATGCGGTCCCCAGCGGCCATGGCGAAATCCACCAGCCCGTCGGCTTGGGCAACGGATAAGCTAATCGGGTCTTGCACATGCCCGACAAAATTGGCATAAATAATATACCCGCGCGACATGGCGCAAGGGTCGTGGGATTTGTCGAGCAGGTCAAGACCAAAACTCGACAGCTCGCAGGCCAGGCTGGGGTCGTTAAAGCGCGAGAGAGCGATGAACGAGAGGTAGATGAAAGCCATGGCCGACTGCGGGTAGGCGCCTTGGCGGAAGTGGGTATCGACCATGAGGAGGGCGAGCTGGTAAAAGACGGTGTTGTCCGTCCACCAGCCGGCGCTCGTCGTCTCGGCCAGCACGGCGCCGATGGAACACAGCATGGCCTCGCGGGCTTCGCTGTCCTCGCGCTCGTCCCCGTTTGTGCCGCCCTTGTCCGTCTTACTCTCCTTGCCGGCCTCTTCGCTGCTGACTGCCGTGTCCGTGTCCTTGACCAGAACATCAACAACCGGATCTAAAACCCCCCCTCTCTCCAACCCCCTAATCCGCTTTACCAACCCCCAAAACCGTTCATCACACCCTTCCTCCGTCAACCCCTCCTCCAACCTGACCCCCAACGCCTCCAAACACCTCGTTAACGACTCCAACGCGCCCCTCGAATCCCCACTCTGCGCCGAAATCCGCGACTGCAGCACCCACGCCGGCGCGGTATCCAGCGCCGTCCGCGCATGCGCAAAAATCTTTTGCAACAACGCGTCCGCCGCGCTCTGTAGGCCCATAAACAGCTGGCATTCCGCCGCCTGCAGGTGTAATTGGAGTGTTTCTTCGTAGTACACATCCTCCGCGGACTCGTCCCAGGGATCGGGCTGTTGGAGTAAAGCGACGGCGTTGGCGAGGTACTGCGCAGCGGTTGGGCGGGCACCGCTTTCCGTGGCGTCGTGGGCGCGTTCGAAGAGCAGTTTGCGGTACGGCCGGCGGTGAGTGACTTGGGCGCGGATGATGTCGACGGATTCGCAGACATGGGAGGCCGCGTTGTCTTTGAGGATGGGCAGGTCGGGGGCGTTGTTGAGGAGGACTTGGGCGATGACAAAGTGCATAGTTGCACGGTCGCTGCTTTCTTTGAGGGCCAGGGCCGCTTGGATGTAGCGGTCGTGGGCGAAGCGGAAGTGGTCGTCTTGGTCGCTGGGGACGATGATGAAGGCTTGGATGGCGGCTTGCAGGCCTGCGATGATGGCGTTGTTCTCGGTCGGTTTAGAGTTGTCGTTTTCCGTGTCGGTGTCGGTGTCACTGGCATCACTGCTGTTGTCCTTCTTCTCCCGGTTGTCCTTTCGCTCGGCTGAGGCGGCAACCAGTGCCTCTCCGGGACACTCGGTGTTCTCATGCAGATACCGCTGCCCACTCATCAGCTTGCAGATGAGGTCAAACGAGAAGGTATGTCCCAGCAGTGCAGCCCACGCGAGGATCGTCCGCGCAGCCTTGGGGAGTTCACTCAGCCGGCGCGTGATAAAGTCCGTGTCCAGCACGTCGTAGTCCTGTTCCCCCTGGAACTGCTCAAACAGCCGGTCCAAGTCATACTTCCACTGCCCGACCAGGTAGTCATACCATATACACTTCTTGCGGTGTCCGGCACTCAACATCTCGCGCATGTAGAACGGGTTGCCCGCTGTCTTGCTCTGGATCACCAGCGCCAAAGGGTAGACTGCCTCGGTTGGCAGCGACAGCGCCGTCGACACGTACTGCGCGATATCCTCCTCCGTTAGGGGTGCTAGCGTGATGCGCGTGATGTGCGTTCCCCCGCTGGTTCCCTTGGGTGCACCCTCCGAGGACGACGACTGCTGCTGCTGTACCGGCGTTAACAACTTCTGCACCGTCGCAAACGGCAACTCCTCAGGTCGGTAGGTGATAATCAGCATGAGCTTGAGCCGCACCCCGACGATCTGAGTAATCATCTCCAGTGACTCGTCGTCGGCATAGTGCAGGTCGTCCAGACACAAACAAATAAACTTGTGCTGTGTAAACACCCGCAGCACCTCAAGGAAGATGGCCAGCAGCCGGTTCGTCTTGGTCGACACGCCCGCACGCAGAAACTCCCGGGAGTTCTGGGCCGCCGACCCCGAGGCTGCTCGCAGTGCCGATGGCGTGCTCGACTCCGGCGTCGACCCCCGCCTGTTCGGGTCCGCTTGCTGTGAGTTGCGCGCTGTGCCGGGTCCACCACCACCACCACCCGCAGAAAACGGCGTCGGCGATTCAGCAGTCGTAGTACCGGTAGTAGTGCCGACAGTGCTAGTAGCAGCATTGGCAGTAGTAACCACTGTCGTAGGAGGCAACAAGAAATCCGGCAACCCCAACGCCTTATGCAACATGGGCCACACAGGCCGTACATTCTGCCTCAGCGCCTGATGGAACAGCGTATCCGTATTCCGCTCGCCCTGCACCTGGCGGAAAAGCGACGACATAAGCTTCAGCAGCGGACCAAACGGCGTCTTCCGCGCCTTATCAAACTTGGCCGTCGCACAGTAGCCCCTCCGTCGCACCTCGGGGAGCACCGACTGCACCAGACTGCTCTTGCCCAACCCGCCGGACCCTTCGATCAGCACAATCTCGCAGTGTCCATGTCGTCGGAACTTGGCTGTTGAGCCGAGTTGTCGTGCTAGGCTGCTGCTTGTTCCTGGTCCTCCTAACCCCCCTGTTGCTCCTCCTCCAGCTCCGCCTCCAGACGTCTCGGTCGTGATTGTCGCGCCGTGCCGCGAGAGATCAGAGTGTTGCGTGGTCTCGCCGTTGTGGCTGCCGTCTGCTACAAACGCGTGTCGATCTCGCCCCCGCGCCAACCGATGCAGGCCACCCGCCGACAACGTTGATGCGCCCGACGAGAGCGTCACAGAGGGGCCTGGGCCTAGGGGATCAGAAAGAGATCCTGATGCCTGCTGCTGCTGTTGCTGTAGCTGCGGCGCGCTAGTCCTCGACTTGGTCTCCGTCCGCGACCCGTTCAAACTATGCGTATGTCGGCCCGTCGAGCTCCCCCCATCACTCGACACATCACCCGCGTCAAACATCTCCGCAGCGCCGAAGCTCGACCCGTCCGATCCCCGGCCCAGCAGCGAGGACCCCCCGGGTCCGGCCCCAGTGCGTCCAGCCGACTGGCTCTTCGCCGTCTTCTCAATCAACCGCAGCAACTGGGCCTTCTCCTTATCCCGCCCCAGCATCTCCGCCGGCAACCGAAACGACGACGACACATCGCGCGTCCCGATCGGCCAGTCCCGCAGCCCGGCCAAGTTCCCACTCCCCAACATCTTCTGCACCTCCGTCAGATCATACCGCAGCCCGCCCGCCGAGTGATACCGGTCGGTCACATTCTTCTCCGTGCACTTCTGTATGATCCGCCCAATCACATCCGGCACATCAATCCGATACGTCGTCACGCTGGGCACCTTGCGCGTCAGCACCGCCTGCACAATATCCAGCGGCGTGTCGCCTTCATACACCGGCCGGCGCGTGAGCAGCACCCACAGCAGGATCCCCAGCGAGTAGATATCGGTGCGGGTGTCCGGTTCAGCCGGCATGCGCCCCGTCTGTTCCGGGCTGATGTACTGCAGTTTGTGCTTGGCGTCGACCGTTTTGGAGAAAGCCGACCAGGCCGTGCTGGTCAGGCCGTGCTCGAACGACCGCAGCCCGGACCCGAACGAGATCAGCCGTACCTTGCGCGTGTCGGCGTTGTAGTGGAACGCGTCCCCGCGGATTTCCCCGTGCACGATCCCCTGCCCGTGGTGGATGATCTCCAGACACTGCGCCGCGCCGATGGCGAAATCGAGGAAACTCTCCAAGGTGATGGGCGGGTCCAGCCGCGGGGATGCTTTGCGCAGCGGCTCCCACCGGTCCGAGTCGCGCTGGGCGAAATAGAACGCCGGTCCGAAATCCATCAACTTGGCCAGCGAGTTGGGGCCGGGGTCTTCGTACACGGCCACGATGACGGGGCCGCGGTCGCCCGCTGCGGCTGGTAGTCGCAGTACGTCGAGCGGCTTGACCATGCGGTCTTCTTGTGTATCGGCGCTGGCTACCAGGCTCTTGGAGATGTAGAAGGCCCGCTCTTCACGCAGCACATGGTACGAGACCCGTGCTACCACGCGCTGCTCGACTACTGGCACGTCCGTGCCGTTGAACGCTGACATCGGTACAGAGTTGGTTGACCGGTCCGATACCGACCCTGTCTCGGACGTTGTGGACGCTGCGGACGCCGTCGTAGCTGTGGGCGCTGTCGCCGTCGTGTGCAAGTGGGAGCGCAGGTCCGCCGATGACCCCCGTGACGACCCTAGGTTGGATAACACTGCAGCGGCGCCTGCCGCTGTCACTGCCGGTGGGCTGGACGGGTGATGATGGTGATGATGGGAGTGGTGGTGATGTTGTGTGGAAGTGTGATAATGGTGCAGGCTGCCGCTGGTCGGGGGCGACGAGAAGGGCGAGACAAAGCGTGTCCCGAAAACGTGCCAGTTATCGTATGTCGAGTGGAACGGGCGTCGCGTGTCGTCCCATGTGTACCCCGAGATGGTGCGCAGCCGCTCGAGGATGCGCGCCGGCGACTCGATCAGGTGCTCGTCGAGCGGCCATGACGGGCCAGCCCCGCTGCCCCCGCCGGAGTCCATGTCGGTGTTGTCGTGGTCGTCGCCTTTGTCCTTGGTTTACTCGGTTCTTTCGCTCTTATCGTCGTTATCGTTCGTTACCGTCGTCGTTGTCGTCGTCGTCTCGATCGTCGTCGTGAAAAAATTGAGGATCACGAAAAAAACCCAAAGCCTACACAGGCTGTAACGGGTGCGGTAGTCCCGCGGGGACTCAGGTATCAAAGTCTGTCCGGCCGGGTGTCGTGGTTGCGCCTGTCATGTTCTGCGGGATGTCGTCTCGGAGCCGTGATGATGAGGTCCGTCCTTCAACCCACACACAGATCCCCAGTTTCTCACGGAGAAAATCGGCCGGGCGGGGCGCTGCTGCTGGCAAAGCTTTCGAGCGGGTCCTCGAACTTGCTATGATGCAGACGGAAAAGAAGAAGCTTCTCCGAAATTTGCGGGGCCCGTCCTGGCTCTCTTTCGCCTCTAGTGGGGTTTCTTTCGAAATGTAATGAAATGCCCGTAGTGGCGGAACCCAGCTTGCCTGGGCAGAAAGGCTCGAGAAGGCAAAAAAAGCTCTGACGCCGCGCCTGTGGCTCGCGAGAGACACGGTGTGAGAGCGAGCGGATGCGGTGAAGTTCTGGTGTAGTGTGGTGGTGTCCTGCGGAAGTGGGCTCCCCCGTTAGCGCCGTCTCGTGGTGGTTTTCGATGTGCCCGCTTTTGGTGCGATGGAGGGGTGTTCTGGTCCCGTTGAGGAAGATGGCTAAGAATGGGGGTCCCTTGCTTGTATGCAAGGATGGTGCGCTCCCGTCGCAGACACTCAACTCCTCCGGATCCGTACCATACGCACCTCCTGTTGTAATTTTAGCCTGCCCGACGACGTTGGAGCCGTACCCGATGAGACTCGCAACCCGGGCTATCAAGGCTAAAAAAGCGCACGAAACCTCTCCCGCAGGCCCTAGTGTCGTGATGAGTTGCGGATTAGCCGGACTGACGTGACCGAGCAAGAAAGACGCGAGCGGGCCGGTGCGTACCGTACCCGTCAACCTGCTGTACCTCGCTGCGAAGGCGTTTCGGGTCGGTGCAGCAAACCCGTGGGACAACAGGATGGGGGTCTCGTGGTGGGTTCGTTCGTCACAGTCAGCAAACAAGGCCGCAGACCGAGAACTCAAAAAAGGAGCTGCTCTTCTTGGGTGGGGGTTGCTTGGTTCCAGCGTGCCGAATCCCCGAGCGCACGACACGGTAACTGTGGTAATCTGGCTGGTGGGTGTAAATCGATGACAGAAGCAAAAGGGCTTGTCGGCGGCTGGGCGCGGGGTGTGCGGGTCCCGCTAGCGACATCAACTCCTCGCGCAGAGTATCTCGATGGCTAGCGACAAGGCGTCCATATATGTCCAGATGTATCGTCTTGGGGGGGTATATGGTTATTCTATTCTACCTTTTACCTAATCCGTAAACTTCAACCCAGTTGCCTTAAGATGACCCGGCTGCCTTCGCCTTGAAACCCAATCGTCGCAGCAAACACGGCTCAAGTTGGACTGGTATGGGGAACGGAGAAAACGATCCGCAGAGTCGGAGCGGAGCAGCGACAAGGACCGTCGATGCCGATCTTGGCGCGTATGCCAGCGAATGAGCTGATCCGCTCTGCCCAATTTCAGAAGGAAACCGGCGTGAGAGATCCAAATGGCCGGTTTGTTAGTGCTGTCAAAGAGCGGTCGGCTGCCTTCTTTTTCCTATTTTGCATAATTCATCCTGTGTGCCGGGCGCGCCTGCCGTTGAAATGCCGCGAGAGCACGAACAAAATCTGCAAGGCCAGGTTGCCCCTCTTCTCTGGCCCCCAGGATGCGGAACACTCAGGTCAAGGCCCAAGGCGACCAAAATTGGGCTCGCTAGCAGGCAGACATAAATCAGCTGGATAATAATATACCCTTGAAAAGTACGGAATATCTTGTCTCTCAAAACGTCCATCAACAACGCACTCAGCGTCAATCCTCCACTTTGGTGAAAAAGAAAACGGGGACCTCTTTCCGACGAAGAAAAAAAGCGCCATTGACGTCACCCGCATGATTGTGACACGCTCCGCGACGCCACTCGGCGGCGGGCAACGCTCGCTCACGTGGACCCGCACGCCCCGCCTCTCGCCACAACGACGATAAAAACAACCCGGCAACCGGATCACGGAAAGCTATGCCGGGAGGTACATACACGTAAGTAGTAACTGTCGTCAAGCGTGCAACGGCGTGTGTTATCATGTTGCGTTAGAAGCATACATCCTTTTGGCTGGTGAATTTTTAAGGCCACAACTACATTTCGACCTGGCGCTGTATATTGCCAAAAGCGGAAATAAGAATCTCTTAGTTGCATATCTGTCCTTCCCTACCTGTAGCATCATTTTCCAGAATGAGCGGAGGACTTGACTCTAGTAGTGAAATCGTAGGGACCCTGCAGCCACAAGCACGGCGGTGGCCCTCTGAGCATATCAGGGAGGAGCCCTCGGGCTCGAGTAAGTGCAGGAGAAGAACGCGGTAGATTGTTTGTTGGGACAGGGCGGCTCCCGATACTACTTACTTGAAGGGAACTCGACGCTGAATTAATTCTACCCTGCCTTTAGGCATCCAGACGGGAGAAAGAAAGGCAAGGTAAACTAAGGAACTTCCCCGTATCGTCCGTCTGGACAAAGGGCTTCTGCCCCTGCTCTAGTTCCATGTTAGATAGACAGAATTTTGCTGGAGAACAACATTTTTGAATGGAGTGTCACTGTACAGTGGTGTGTAAATGTTGGCATGGGAGAAGGCCCTACCCCATTTCAATAGAATAGTATCCAATGTTAAGAAAGGGATGTTTCTATGTACACCGGGGGTAGTATAACAACTCCAGACTCCATTGCTGAATATCCAACAATCTCTGCTCAAGTCCTACTATGTGTTCTGAGACTGCGGCTGAGACCTTCTGCAATCGTAAGTCATGGTTGCTACTATAAATGATCGCCACTCAACATTCGTAATTGGATTTTTCTTCGTATTCGGGTCACTTCATATCTGGGCACCTAGTCAGATTAAATTAAGCAGATTGAACTTGTCCTTATTTTTATTTCTATTTTTATATCCTATTTTTCCACCTCGACGACGAGGTGAACGACAAGAAAAAAATGAACATAATGTTCAAGCAAACAGTCTTGTACCCAAATACAACACTGGTAACCTGAGCAGCATGTTTTCGCGAGTGTGCTGAAATAGCAATGTTTTCTCCATAAGCCTGTTTCGGTACAACATCCTTATGGAGGACCGTTGAAAGCCTCCCCCGTCCGTCCCACTTAAAACCAAAGCGGCTCGGACGGGTCAGGTTGGGCGGGTCCTGTGAGGTTGGATCAAGAGAGGTCGATTTGTTTAAGAGAGGCCAACTAGGCTAAGAGAAATCACTTGGTCGAGTGGGCTTCATTCGGCGTATCTCTCGTTAGGGTCGTTACGGGAAGATCAAAGGGTAAGGCGAGGCCGCCGGAACACATCCACGTCGGGTTCTCTCGAAGGGAGGGAAGAAAGTGAGTTTACACGGATTATAGATGGGATAAGAAACGGGATAGGAGTTCGGAATGGTGCTAGGAGCTAGATAGCTGACTGATGAAGGGTCTTCAGGCTTCATGCCACAACCGACCAGTTTCAGTTTGATCTTTTCTTGTTTCCCCTTTTTGTTATCATTATCATTATGGTTGCCACATACACCGGCTGATTCACAAATTGTAGACCTCTAGCTAAATAAGCCGACCCTTTACAGTTCATAGGATATTTGTCCTTGAACATCCGGGCCAAAATACTACCCGTATCCAAGGACTTGTTATCACAGGAATACGTGAGAAGCCTTGATTTAACCCAGCTTTAACCACGTGTCGCTAACCCAAGAATGTTGGTTAACATTGACAGTAGTGTTTTCACCATATGCTTAGCTATTTGCTTCCTTTCTACATCTTAGTTTTATTCTCCCGATATGCGAGTGGTTTCTATTCTCGAGGCGAGTGGACGAGTTTAGCGTTTATTTGGAGGTACATCCATACAGTTGGCACGAGACTAAATTCAACACAAGTCCATCACGATGCCGGATTGTCAAGGCGCTGAGTTGTTTCTGGACGGAGCGATACAACGTGGCCTGATTTGTGGTTGTATCAGTGTTGACAGCATCCTCAAACCCTTCTAGTGAGTTCACCTGCCCAACCCTTATGTATAATCTGATCTTTCCCATGACGGTGTACGGTGTGCGTTACGATGTGAGTCTTTAATTCCTAACTTTTACTTTAATCACCGTCATCCCATGCTACCCTAGACTTGAGATTGCCCAACTTAAGGAGTTATCAGCCCAGAATAACAAACCCCGTAGTCCGTAGCCCGTAGTAACGAACACCAAACTAACACCAAACCAACACGAGGGCAACACGCGAGAAAACCATCAACAGGATAGTTATTCTAAAAATACAATACCACAGCAACCAAGCTATAACACCCCGCAGACTCACACACTCACAGTCCCCAAGAATAACATACCAAATCAAACAGGCCCCTAATTGGTCCCACCGGCGTGCCTAAGAAAGGTCACGACGCGCAAAAGCACGCCAGTTGGTCACTCACCGCCATATCCTGCATCCCGCGTTTTGCCTTGGGAACGAAGGTCCTTCCCTGCATGATAAATACCCTGCAAGACTTTGTGAGAACTTCGCAGCCTAGAAACCGAAACGAGAGAAAATCACAATCCAAGGATTCACAACGGGGATAATTCCCAATTCATTACCACGTCCAACTATCTCTATCAACCCCCCACCCAAAACTCCCCCTAACCACCCCTCACCCAACTCGCCACCCCCAACACAAACACACACACCAACACATCCCCCCTCACCGTCCCCAACACCTGCCCATACCGCATCACCAAATCCACTTTCCTCTTAACCCCCGGCGGCAAGAACCCCACCGCCAACCCCAAAATCCCCCCT